>NW_009954217.1:1505232-1536903 GCF_000747805.2 Chaetura pelagica
TTTTTTTTTTTTTTTTTTTTTTTTTTAATGGGAAGAGAGGCATATGAATGATTGCTCTGAAAGTATTTGGAGTTGACAGAACTATTGCAAACCACAATACTATTCACCAAAGCAAATAGTGTTAATGTGCTTAAAAGCTGCTCCCATCACTTCCTTCATACTTTTCCAGTGGGGTTAAGCTACAGCTGTCACCACTCAATGCAGGACAGATACACGTTTGCTGGACTTAATGGGAGTGCTTGTTTTTCCCCACCTCCTTGATAAATAGTGTGGGATCCCCCATATTGGAAGTCCGTGCTGTATCTGGGAAATGGTGTGTCATCAGGGTTGATTTAGGTGTTACCATGGACTGACTTACTGTGCACAAGGATGTCCCATCCGAGGGGACTAAGGGTGGCAACTGTATGCAATAGGTTTGAAACAGCTCCTGCCTACACTCATATCCTTCAGTTTGAGTGGGCTGAGGACTTGTATGTTGTTAGGTGCCACGATGGAGAGAAGCTTAGATGTCAGTTATTTTAACTTGTATGACTCATCCCTTATCCTTTTACCTTGTACTTCCTCCTTTTTCATGCCTTTGCTCCTCTCAGGCTACAGATCATTAGCTTTGCTAAAACCGCTGCTGGTATCTTCAAGGCAGTTCGATTGCAGGGACTTGCCTTTGCTGGACCAGACATGTTTATTTGATAGTCGCTGTTTGAAATGTCAGTTCTAAAAAGCTTTTCACACACACACAAAAAATTAATATATATATATGTGTATATATATGTACACATGTGTATATATATGTATACACACATATAGGTAACATGGCACTGGAGCTCTAAATGAATGAAAATAAGAAATTGTTCCTGGTTTGCTGTTTGCTTAAATAAACCAATAATATACAATCTAGCAAGGGTTTCTGGGGTCATGTGGGGAGATTAGTGGTAAGTCTGTCTCCTGTATTAGGTAGTTTGGCAAAAATGAGAATTGGACTAGAAGTAGTAGATAGCAAGTGTAATGCACAAGAGAGGAGACAGCATCTCTTGGGCAAAGGGATTTTCTTTCTTATAAATTTGTGGAAGTTTTTGGAGCTAAGTGGTTAAATTAGGAAACAAAGATCTTGAATACCTGATTAACATCCCTGCTCTATAGCAGCTGTTTCTATGATTAAGTCCTTCAAAGATCTGTGATTTGTTGCTGTTCAACATATTCATCAAAGACTTGATTTTAAGTAGATGACAGAACTTGTATCATAGAATGTCTTGTTTTGGAAGAGACCTCTAAAGGTCATCTAGTCCAACCGCCCTACAATAAGCAGAGACATATCACACTAGAACAGAATTACTCAGAGCCCCATCAAGCCTGACCTTGAATGTCTCCAGGGGTGGGGCATCCAGCACCTCACTAGGCAACCCATTCCAGTGATCCACCACCCTCATATTAAAGAACTTCTTCCTAATCTCCAACCTAAATCTACCCTTCTCTAGCTTAAAACCTATAGTTACATGCCCTAGTGAACAGGTCTTCTCCAGCCTTCTTATAGGTCCCTTTCAGGTATTGAAAGGTTGCTATAAGGTCCCCCTGGAGTTTTCTTCAGGCTGAACAACCCCAACTTACTCAGCCTGTCTTCGTAAGAGAGGTGCTCCAGTCCTCTGATCATTTTTGTTGCCCTCCTCTGGACATGATCCAACAGGTCCAAATCCTTCCAATGCCTTCCTTGCCTGATTTCCTACACTTGGGGACTGAGACATCTTGCACTCTATGGAAAGCATCCCTAAAGATCTGCCAGCTCTTTTCTGCTCCCTTGTCCCTGAGGGCCGTTTCCTATGTGGTCCTACATAGAGAAGGTTAGGAGACTTCATGGTGAAACAGACTGGGACAACTTCCCTTTGAAGAAAGACTTTTCCTTTGGGGAAAAAAAAAAAAAAAAAAAAGAGAGAGGGAAAATATGATGTAATGTAAAAGTACAGACCAGGAATAATACAACTGTCATGCAATAGGCTTAAAAGAAGAGTAATTTCAGTTCCCTCTTCTGCCTCTTCTTCTGTTCAAGGCAGAGTTAAATAATGAAATTTCTGCTGGAAGCTTTTGGATGCCAGTGACACAAAGAAGAGATTAGGCATGTACATAGAAAATAAGGCCTTTAGTAACTTTTAAGCTTTGATGAAAGGCTTTCCAGTTTAGAAGTCCTGAAACTCATTTTCCTAGGAGTCCAGAAGTGTGTTTGGGATACAAAATGAATGATGGCTGCTTCAGAGGCTGTTGCTGTCCACTGTTAAAATGTGGTTCATTTTCCCTGACTGTTTTCAACAAGACACCTGTCTTCTACCTCTGTACAGTTATTTAAGGCTACCTCTGTCATCAGGGGAGAGAGGGAAGTGGAGGCTGAGATGATTCATGTGAACCTGAGATAAGCACCTAAGCCTGGGGAGCTGAATTGCCCCCAGGTGGGCTCAGTCTCCTTGAAAACAGAAATAAACTCATGACTACTTTGGGCTGCAGAGCAAAAAGAGAGATGAAGTCTGTTTTCAGGGAAGAGTGTTGGGCTGGAGGATGTTTTGTCTCACTAGGATTGCTAGCGGGTTCCTAAACAACAAAAAAGCTGCACATCAAAGTAGATGGGTATCAAGGGTCTTAATTAGGAATGGCTTAGCAAAATGACAGTATGTTGGGCTGGCTTTCAGATGTGTCTTTAGCTCCTTCAGCAATGTTTGGTGAGAGGTGACAGCAGATGATCATGAGTGTGAAGAGGGACTCCAGACTAAGTGCCCAGCTTTAGTAGAGCCACCTTATTTTGCTTCCAGCCTCCTAACATAGGTGGCATTGTCTGATGAGGGTCTCAAGGGCTTGAGAAAATGGAATCAAATGCTGCTGGAATAAGGGACATTGTTACAGATTAGAATTTGGATCTCTTTAGTTAATGTCATTACATTTCCTGAATTACACCCTACATCGAGTGCACTTCAGTAGGTCCCACTACTCTCCCCAAGAGAGTAAAATGTGATTACTTTCATAAAATGTTGCTATCTTTAGACTAGGTGCAGTAATAAATAGCTTTGCAGGTCTGTGCTGGGGGTTTCTGAGCTGAGTGCTGAGACATGGGTTCAGTGATTTGCATCAGTTGAGAAACCCACCAAGGAGCTCTGCTCCAGGAGAGAGCTGGAGGAGGTCTAAGAGAAGTTTGCCTTGCACTTGGGGCAGGCTAGTTGGGCATACATCATCCATGAGGGCCTGACATGATGTTTTAATCACACATCTGATTGTGGAAATTGCTTGCAGTGATAATAAATAAGGTAATCTGCTTTATTAAGGGCCTAAATTAATAAAGCATCTCTATACAAGAGACTAGTTCCAAAGTAATACAGTTCATCTATTTACTGGTGCAAACATTTCCTCTGTGTTGCCCTAATGTCTGGTGAAACACTGGGATAATGAATCTGTTTTGATGTTCTAGACAAGGTAGTAAACAGGTAAACTCCCCAGCTCAAATTAAAAAGGGTAAACTTCAATTCTTTTTTTTTTTTTTTTTTTTTTACCTTTGACTGCTTTTCTGTACAGGAGATTTCCAAAGTATGTGCCTGTCTGGTTTTTAGGTTTAGATTTCTAAGTTACCAGCAGATGCTTTAAAAATGACATAATCATGGGTGAGTGTGATCCCAGGCTGCAGGGTGTGAAGGCATTAGTCAGCATAGGCATGCCTGGGGTGGAAGGCAGGATTCCTCTGCCAGCCCACGGCACAATGGGTGGCCCAACACACCCAGGGTTTTGTTGTTTCTTGTCTCTATCACCAACTCCCTGTAAAAAAAAAAAAAAAAAAGGCATATAGGGGGGGCAGGATTTCCCACTCCACCTCGTTTTGTGCACCAGTTTATCAAGAAAGAAATTAAGAGTATGCTGTCACCCAAAATTTTAATTGAATTGTTTAAATAGCAGTGATGTGGAGGAGGATTTAGAAATGATATGAAAAAGGAAAAGTTGGATGTTTTGTTAAAAGAAATACCTGCTATCTGTCATTCCCGTAGCAAGGCTCATGCAAGTCCAGTGTACAGCTATTTCAAGAGTGATTGGAAAAGAATCACTGAAGCACCCAGGGGAGAAAGAAGTTGGGAGATTCAGTACTTTTTAATTGCTGTCACAATCTCATATTGAAATACTCTATAGTACAAATGTGATATAGACATATCTCCAGTCAGCTGGTTTTTCATTAGAAATTAAGACATTGAAACCTTCTTGTGATTCAATTTGTGGTGTAGTGGGGTGACCTGGAGAATGATGCAGGAGGAAAGAGAAGTCTTTTATGAAAGGGATTTTCCAACAGGTTACCCAAACTGAATGCAACAAGAATGTTCTGATCAATTTTCCAGGGTTACTTACTTTTTTAGAATACATAATCCCCTACTTAAAAAGGTTCTGGTATAAAATATGTTTTTATTTATTTACTACAGCTTCTGTAGTGTAAAAACCTTTATACTATAATTGCAAGTAGTCAGTTACTGCTGCTGCTGCCACTGATACAGGATGACTGACACTCTGAAATTGGGGCCATGGGAGGTTTAGGTGGAAGCAAGCCTGAAATGTTTCTTTCTCCAAGAAAAAGCAACCTAACCTTTTTAATAGACAGTTGCATGACATCATGAAATGGCAAATCCTGTACTTGGGGAATTATTTTTGTACACTGACAACCAACTAAACTGATAGCTTAGCAGCATTAAGGCAAAAGTTCCTTCTCTGCCCCTTCTGGCCATTTAAAAAAGGCATTTTAGATGTGCACGGTTTCCGTGTGCAATTAGCTGAGGATTGGCTGCTTGTGATTTTTGAATAATCCAGGAAAGTAACACCTGCTTGGCTTCTAAAATTGTACCTTCATGATAGCACCACCTAGTAATTATTATTCTGAGTCATCAGCTAATGCTCATTACACTTCAAAGTAGCAGTGTAATTAAAAATTCTGTGCTGTATTCCAGTAACAATCAAGCTCGAAAGCTAAAGACACGACTTTAGGGAAGTTAGTTGCAGTGTATTACTTAGTCTCTACTATGTTTCTTCAATGGTTTCTGAATGCTTCTCAATTACTTCTGAGCTAAAGTCCCATTTTCATTTTTCCTGGTGTGTCTTGAATATGAGTAAATGTTGTGAGGGAAGCAAGGTCAGAGCAGCAAAGGCTGTCTATCCAAAAAGGGGGTTCTTGGATTGGCTCTGGAGGAGGCTGAGGTCAGGTCTCTGCGGAAATGAGCTCCAGCACTTGTTGCTTTGAAGGTCAGAGGGGACCTATGGAAGCAATTGATCACTGCCAAAAGGAGAGAGGCTGGCTGGGACAAAACAGGAAAACTCAAACCATGTGTAGTGGTTAATTTTGAGTTGAACAAAGCACTTTGGATTCTTTCCTCAGTTCAGGTGCAGAGGAATCCAAGACATTGGTTTGCCATGGTTTTTTTTCTGTGAAGAAAATTGACTCTGGAATAGCCACTGGTCTTTCCTCAAGGTTTTCATCTAAGTGGTCTGGGGGTGCCTGGACTCTGGGACTACCAACCTGAGCTGGGCAGTGGACTGCACAGGACACCAGTCCACCCCATCAGTATTTCCTTTTTCTTTCCTTCCTTCCTTCCCCTGGTCCAAAAGGCTTTTCTGTATGTGATGACAAACAGCTCTGGTGGGTAGGAGAGAGCAGGGGAGCTGGTTGTTTAGCTTCTTGTTTATGAGATGAAAGGCTGAACTTGAAATTCTGTTCCAATTTAGGCAAAGCAGAGATTATTTATGTGCAGATCTCCTGGTTTGGTGGCCACCAGAATATATCTCAGGGACCTGATAAACTTCTTATCAATCTTATAAAATCTGACACAATCCTAAGAACAGCTTTGATCCAGTGGATTGGCATTCTCCAATAAAATCAGCTCTAGGAAGAAGACTTATCACCTATATAAGGTGTCACTTCAACAATTGTTACCTCTTTATCATCCTCTCTGTACCTTCTCTTGGATGAGTTAAATGGATTGGTTATAATATCTGTCTTTAGTTCTTAAACAGATCCTATCACTTTTGTCTGAGCTCTGAGCAATTTAATGACATCAAATGCAAGCAGTCAGGAACAGGTACTTCCTAGGATGACCAAAGCTAAATGATATGGTTGCATCTCACAATTTAAATGTGATACTTCCTGTGTGTGTTGGAGTATCACATACGCTCTCTGTGCATTTCCCTGGAGTGATGTGTTAGCAGTCAAACTACCATGACCCTAGTGTTCTTTCACATTACTCTCTTCCAAATTACATTCTAACAATGTGACCTAAATTTGGGATCTGCTTTTTTTGTGTGACCTTGTTTGGTTACAATAAGAGTGCTTTGGTTAAACTGAGTCTATTATATTGTGTGATGTATGATGTGTGATCCACATCATCTTACTCTTGAACTCAACTTGTCCTTTTGTGCTGGTCTTGTGAAAATTGATGGTACAGTGGATAAATAACAGCATTTACTTTCTTAAATAGGACTTCCACATTCCTGGGAGACTTTAGCTTCAGGTCTTGATTCCCATGAAGGACAGTGACAAAGCCTCTGTCTCGGTGTACTCAAAAGCCTCAGGTTTTCCAGCAGAAAGCTGGTAGGTGTGAAGCCACTGCTGATGTTGGGGCATCTAAGGCAGGTGTGCCCAGCAGCCCATGCTGTGCTAATGGCAGCTTTTGGGAACATTTGCTTCTCCGTTTTTCTGAAAGGTGACTGATGAGCACATAACAGTGATCTAGTCACAGTCGGATTGGCATATTTTGCTGCTATTGCTATTGGCACCTGCAATTCAACTATAGTCTATTCTCACAGATGTGGTTTGATTTACCTTAATTTGAGGGTAATATCCTACAATATTGAGGGATATTTATGAAGTGAGTTCTTTGAAGCTCTTTCCTCCTGCTTTTAGCATCACTTAGTCTTGGTGGATGCCTTTTATCTTGAAACAGATTTCAGCTAGTCATTAAAAAAGCTGAATAGTGGTGCTATTTCAGTTGGCCCTGTGATATTTCGCTCTTGCATATTAACTTTGTTGTTCTGCTTCCTATTCTAGTAGAGTCTTAATGTTCTTGCACTGCTAGTGGCTGTTTATTTCAGGTAATGATGTGTATGCTGGAGAGGAGTGAGAAACAGAGTAGAAAGTTAGCTGAGGAAACAAGGCATCCATATATATATATAGACACACACATGCACACATACCATGGATTAACGTTTTTCCAACACTATGAGAAAGGTGGTTCTTGCATGAAACACTTGTGGTCTGTTAACACAGCACAGGATCTCCCTATCTCCCATTCCCTGCTGCAGACATGTTCAGCTCTCTGGTTTATTTACATGCTTGGAAACTTTGAGCAAGGGCAAAGGAATGAAAGAGAAAGCAGAGCCCTCTGCAGAATAGTAGAAAGAGAAATTTCTGTCTGGGAAGGGAGTTTGTAGTTTTGGGAGGGATGAAGGATGCTGGAAGGTGGCTGTGCCCTTCCTGGCACAGAGGAGATGAGGGAACTGCTGCATGTGCTGCCTCTGTGTGTTTTTTTTCTCAGCCAGCCTGGGTTTCATGATGCTCCATCAAGGTTTTGTTGCAGCACTTCATTTCACTCCCCTTGTTCAGTCTCTCCAGTTTCTTAATGGAGCTATAGCTGGGCCCTTCCCTAAAATACTCGGGGTACTGAAATATGTCCCTTTCTCCCCAACTTTGGCCCTCAGATCTTCCCACATCTCAAATAGAAAGACTTCCATAGCAACATGCATATTTTTAAGAAATCCATGGTGTGCATCTTATAAATGACAGCTCTCACATTTTCCAGTGTACTTCTTTAGTGAGAGAACTGGGACAGAGTAGTTATTTCTCCCCCTTGCATGCAAAGCAATTGCTTTCTCTTTTATCCTCCTGTGTGAATGAGGAGCTTCTCAACTGATGAGGGTGCTTCTTTGAAGTAAACAATAGTCTGCAAGGAAAAATCCTTATCAATATTGAGAGACCAACATATACATATATACATATATATATATATAACATATCCTATTATAAGAGAGTAAGTTATGTAAGAAACAAACACCATCTTGGCAGTCATAGCTTCAGGAGTTGTTTGGTATTATTACCCTTGGTCTTTCTTCTTGGAGAAACTTCCTGCAATGAGTTGTCCAGGCTTTTGGATAGTGCTCATGTGACTAATGATTCTATTTTATTTTTAGCTTTGGCTGACATAGTTACCAGGAATACTTGTGTATTGAACCACTGCAAGATGTTTTTTAAATAACTTATCTGCTGTGTGCGTACCAGTGCTAGAGGGAGACAGGCAGAACTGGGACACAGGTGGCCCAGGTTCCAGTCATGTTCTGAACGTTACATCATTTTGGATTTTGACATGTAACTATATATTAAGCTTTCCCTTAGGTGCCATTCTGCTGGTCATCCTAAGGAGGACATGTCCTGTTTCTGTTGCTCTGAGTGCTGACATGGCCACATATAACTGAAATAAATTTTATTTTTCTTTTACATTAACCTACAATTTATATATATATATATATATAAAATAATAAATCCATGTGGTCTCAGGTACCAGTTAACAGCATGGGGTACAAGAATTGGCACAGCTGAGGTGGAAGCATACAGAAGCATAGATGGAAACTGCTTAAACTGTGTTTGCTGCCTAAAAAGACTTAATGTATAACTACCCCTTCAGCCACTGCACTTGACACCTGTTAAAGCCTTTAGAAGGACTGCATTTTTTTGCTGCTTGGCCTCATAAGGCAATTTTTCTGATAAGATTGTTTTCTGAAGGATAGAGGTGAGAATTGCAGAAGAAATAGATGGTAACCAACAGATTCTGTAAATGGAAGAGTTTTACCTGGAGTCTAAAAGAGAAATTCAGCCTGCTTCATCTCTCCCTGAGAAGAAGTAGTCTAGTGACTCTTAGTCCTATTACTGTGGAGGTACAACTAGAAAAAAACAAGTTATTTTCTACCACTTCCTTCTTGCGGGAAAGAGATACTTGTTTTTTAGCCCAAGTTATATCTATTTCTCTGTCCCCATTACCTCCTATGAGAAAGCAAATTTTTCTTTCTTCTCACTCTTCTGTATCAGATCATTTGAGAGTACAGCAGCTTCTCAGCTTGGCCCTGGTAGGCTTAGAATTTAAATCTTGCCTGTTCCGGATGTTATGATGCTTTTCTGAGTACACTTTGTTCATGGTCAACCAGGGTTCTGCATGAAGTGTCTCTGAAGCCAGGGGGACTTTCAGCCAGTGCTTTGGCACAGGTGGTGCATATATTGGTTAGTGGAGCATCCTGCTTTGTGGACATTACCCAGAAAGGATGAGAGGAGTTCTGCTCCTGGGTTGTGAGAAATATTGATCAAACCCAAGAGGTTTTAAGAGAAGATGAAGAAAAAAAATAATAATCATATTCTCCCTGAATATAGATAAGACTTCAGCAATCCAGATCAGCCAAACAGCCTGAGACTTGAGGAGTTCTGAGCATGTCCTCTCTGAGATACCTCAAAGGGACTTCTTCATCAGAAAAGAATAAGCATGCAGCCTCTGAAGCTGCTGCCCTCTGTTCTCTAGATCAAAAGATTGTTTAGTCTCTGAAAAATGTCCAGTGCATTTCATCTGGTGCATGTACCAGCAAAAAAAGGAGCTGGCATGACCAGCAATTCAAAACTGGCCCCTGGCTCTGTGTGCCAGCATGCTGAAACACTCCCCGTCCTGGGGGCAGCACCTGCCTATGTTTGCAGTGACTTCTGCCCCTGCTAACCCAGTGCTTCATGATGCACCTCCTGGGATCTCCAGGGTGAAAGGCTGAGAGGTGCTTTTGACTTGAATTCATTCTTGCATTTACATTTCATGGAGAATCTTTCTCTTGATCCTCTACTGTTATATATGGGTGTTTAAGCATTAAAAAAATGTGTCCTTGTAACTCTGTGCCAGAGAGAAGTGCTCTCGCTTTGGAGATGTAGAAATGAGAGGTTGAATAATGTGGCTCAGTCCTGGTTCCTCCAGGAGTTTGGCTGTCACAGCCCCAAACTGTCACCACACCTTGGCCTTTGTCCCCAAAGAGCTTGTTTGCAGAGGGAAGAATAAAATATGGAGGTGGCTGAGGAGGTAACTGGGGGAATAAAGAGGAGAAGGGGATCTGACTGTGTTTGTGTCAGCATGGTGCTGTGCCAGCACCTGCCTCAGCTCCCTTCTGCGCTGGGAGGGACACCCAGCCCAGCGCTGTCAGGCGGCTACTTATGTTTCATGCTCTCCTGAACCATCCTCACGTGAAGCATTATCCTCTGTACTGCTGCTGCTGGGCAGCTGCTCTCTGGCACATCCAAGGTGGTAGTTTGCTTCCAGAGTTGTTGTGATGCCCAAAATCTGGGTTCCCCAGGGTGTGCAGCCTTGGCAGGGTGTCATGTTCATCCTCTGCCTATTTTTTTCCCCATAGGAACAATGTGGGGTGTAGTTTTTAAGTATTTTGGACTATCCTAGAACTGAAAGGGCAGAACCCAGGCCCTGGGTGGTGAAAGGTTTGTTGATGCCATGCAAGTCTGGCACCCTAAAAAGCTGCCACTTCACATGATTTATCTGAATAGCTTTTTGGAGACTGAAACCCCTCCATTCTTACAAAGTGCCATTCTCTTAGGCTGGACAGTCATACAGCTCATCTTTCTCAGGAGAAAGCTTGTTCATCATCAAGGTTTGGCTCCATAGTATGTATTGATTCTCTGAAAGAAATGCACAGGCTGACTACTTTTTACCCTGTAGTAAAAGAACAGTCCCTGGGCCCTCCTCTGGACCTGACCTTATAAAGCTTACCCTGTGATACAGTAAAGGCCCTGGGCCTCCTCAGTGTCAACTTGAGTTTAAATTTATTTTCCAAAATAGCAAAAAAATCTTGAATGTGCATATTTTGTGGTACTTTCTTCATGATCACCTGCTGACTTCATCTACACCGGTTTCTGGAAAAATCTAACTTGAGCTTACTTGTCATATGTTCAAACCACCTCATTACAGCAGGGAGCCACCTGAGAAATGTGTTAATGGCCATATGCCAACATGCTCAGCTCTATAAAAACCACTGAGATGAACCTGCTCCGACTGCTGAAAGCCAGAAACAACTACCCTCTTGTCTACACCAGGAAAACTACAACTTGCTAATTTGCCGTCGGCCAGCAGCTGCTCTTGGGCTGGCAATGGTGGAACTGGTAAACGGGGCTCAGGCATATTTAACACTGCAATAAAACATAAATTAGAATTACAGAGCAGACTGGTAATGCTGCCTATTATCAAAGTTGTTTGACACTTCCCATTATAAGACTCTATTTTCAGCCACTTCCAGGTTTGCCAAATTTTAACAGCTTGCACAGAGATTTCTTTAACTCGGTGTCTGCCTCTTGCTGAATAATCTGTTATTGTTGTTTAAAAAGAAAAACCAGCATTTAGCCGGAGCAGCTCAGCTGTTTCCAAGAAAGAAGAATGAGAAAGTATCTTGTTAGTCATGTTAAATTTAGGTGACCTTTTCTTTTAACAGCTCAGAGGCAGGATTTGTCAAGTGGGGGAAGCTGCTGTAAGGGATGCATGTGCTCTTTGTATGAATATTGACCAAAACAGGCTGAAGTGCAAGTCTTCAAAACATTCCTGTTAACACCAGCTAGCAGGTCTTTAATTCAGAGCAGTTAATTTCCCTGAAGAGGTGTTGCCTGCAGGCTGTGCAAATCTGGTCCTCCAGGTGGGGAAGTTCCTAGCCAGTCCCAGGAGACCAGGGCTGCATGTGGACGTTTGGGGACACATGGTGTCCAGCTTCCCCATGGCTCTTGGCTGAGACTGTACCATAAAGAAGGGAGGACTGAAGGATGTAAAAGGGGAAGAACGTGATAGTGGCTATGAGAGCAATTTTTGTGTGCTTTGGAGAGCTGGAAGGCATGTGTAATAGTTATATGTAATATAGGAAGAGGACCCTATAGGCTTCTCTCTTTTTTGTTGTTGTTGTTGGATTTTTTTTGTTTGTTTGGGTTGGGTTTTTCTTTTTTTTTTTTTTTTCTGGATATAATGGTAGAAATCAGATTGCTATCACATAACACTACAGGCAATCAAGATCAAACTACTTTTGCTGTTTTCTTTGGTAACATGTAGTTCTTCAGTTACTCTTTGCTTTTCTATAGAGACACTGTTGAAGTTGGGTGCACATTACTGCAGGTGCTGGTGAGACTTTGATCCATCTCCTACTGTCAGTGGCTGGAGGAGGAAGAGAAGGAGAAACTGCTAAGTCCCTTTAGCCAAGCAAGGAAATCTGTCTCTGCTTTTATTAATGCTGTCAGCCCACCAGTAACTACAGTAGCTACAGCCTAGCCCTCAAAATTGCCTTATCCTTTCAGTTTTCTGTTAGCCTATTTACATAGAAATTGCAGGAGCATCTCATGGCTTGTCTTGCAGAGCTCATAAAATCTGCAGACTCATCATCTCTGGCTTGGCATACAAGTAACATTAATCTTTATCTACCACATATCTACAGCTGCAAATAGTAGGGCAGCTGAAAGCCTACACCAAAAGGTTCAGAGAATCATGACATTAGTTATATTACTTATTTCCAGGGAAACTGGGTTACAGTGGAGGTCAGCACATGAGCTTACCAGTGGACATGAGGCATGGCTGCAGGAAGACTGCACTTAAATTTAAAAATAACATTAAAAAATGTAAATAAGAGTCATACCTTTGTTATGCTCATTCTCAGTGCATAATGATATCAGGTTAGGACACTTTAAACCTAAGGCAATTTTTTATTTTTGTAGTCACAATTTTGTAATAGGCAGCATTTCTCCTACTTCCCTGGTTGGCATAAGAAACCCACACAGATAGAGGAAATTATGGCAAAAAAATAAAACAGAATATAATTCAAAAGGCTGTCAAAACCATGTAGTTTAAAAGAAATATGCCAGATGTTTTCTTCTTTTTTTTCCCCCCTATTATCTGCTTTGTAAAACCATTCTCAGGCTGAAGGTGGATGGGAATCCTTTAATGACCCATCAATAAAACCACTTAGCAGAGCTGAATAGCAGCTGTGACAGGTGACCTTCCTTTTTTCAGAAGTGCTCTTATTAGTTCTCATTATCTTGCCTCTGGGTCACTTTGGGGGCCTTTCTAAGCCCCTTCCTTTTCTCCTCTGAAGTAAATTGTGTTTCTTTCTATCTGGAGATGAGTCTGGGTCGTTTGTTGGGAGAGTGCTCATTCACAGGAGATGCCTATGGAAGAATACCTTGCTTGCCATGGCAGGAGTGTTTTCATTGAAGAGGACACTGAGGCATAGGAGGAAGGGCAGCAGGAAGAGATGACTTCAGAAGAGCTGATTCGAATTGCATGGGACAGCAAAATGCTCATGCCTTGGCTAATTCTGCTCTGTTATGGAGGCCTGTGGTGCAACCTCTCCCCTCTCTCCCAGCCACATTTTGCAGAGCTGCTGAAATAACCTGCCTCTCCTCTGGCTACCTTGGCAAAGCTCTTCCATTGCTTCAGTTTTTCTCCAAAGCCCATGAATTCCAGTAATAACTGTTCAGGGTTCTCTTTTCTGTCTAACAGTGATGTTGCTAACTGGTTTCCAGGTTTATTCCCATACAGGTGCTGCTTAGTTGTTCCTAGTTCTCTGATTTCTGGGATTACAAGAAACAATTCCTTTCTGCTATGGTGCATTAGCTAAGATTGTGAAATTCTGTGCTTTTATAGCTGCAAAACAAGAGGATTTTTTCAAAGCATCAATAGTATTTTTATTTCCATGACTTGTTTTGTACAACTTGGGTCTTTGCAACAATGCTAGTAGATGTTAGTGATGAATAAATAATCAAATCTGTTAGGAAAAAAGTTTTACTCTGATTTACTTGCAGATATTTGAAGTGGATATGAAATTGGGCAGAAATTATGTGGAAGGGTAGGGAGAAAGAGAAAGCCTTTTACTCAGGTATCTGTTTCTTTGAAGTAGACTGAAATGTTGTGTCACACTATTGTGATCAGGAGAGTGTAAGAGTGCCCATATTTCATGTTTTAATAGCAGCCTTGTCTTACCCAGTTTTGCTTTAGACATGAACATTCAATTTCTGAGGCTTTATCACTGGAAACAAGAAACTTTGCATGGAAAGAACTAGAAATTAAGTTTCTGCAGACATGTTTTATTTTTCTAAGTGCTGACAAATAACTCCTGCCAAATGCTACATAAAGAAGAAAAAGAAACATATGGCAGTTCAACAGGAGTGAAAAGATGAGCTAATCCAGCATCCAACAAGTCTTTGGATGAGACTAAAATAAAACCAACCAGCCTTTATCATGCTTGATAGCACCACTATAATTAGGAGTCTGTCACCAGGCTCATAATGAACCCTTAGCCCTATTTTCTAGGGTTTATAATCTGGTAGTAAGAGTCACTTTGGGTTGCAACTTGGCATACTAGAGCTTGCTGTGCAGAAGGCTCAACTGTGGCATGCAGATTTTAAATAAACTGACTGTTAAAAGCTGGCTGGGGGGGGGAGTAGTTGTGCTTATAATCTGTCCTAAGTGTTTAAGGAGTCAGCATCTAGTGTGATTTATTTGTCTTTTGCATGAAAAATATAAAAGTGCGGTTCAATATCCTGATGTGTTTTCTTAAGTGCCCTGTAAGTAATCAGGAATGTAAGGAATCCAGATTTTTATTTCTTTCTTTTCCCTCCCTTGGTTTTATGCTCCTGACATCTGCCCTAGCAGAAGCTACTGCCGCAGAGCTAGGGGCTGGCATTTGCTGTACTCTGCCTTAAAAATGTACTTGTAAGAAAACTCATTCCTTACAGGTCATGTTTTCAGTCTTAGGCAGAAGTCTGGCAGATGAGGCAAAAATCCAGCCTGCTTCTTTCTCCCATCTTTCCCTCCATCCTCGAGGCTTAGTCAGCTGCTGGCAGAGGGACTGGCTGTGCAGAGAAGGTGCCTCAGTTGTGGACACAGGCATACATTTAATTATGAATAAAGGGGTTTAAGCTTCAGGAAGTGTCCATTTTTTCTGAACCCTGAATTATTGCATAGATAATCCAAGGTACCAGAAGCTGGAAGAATCCCTCTTTAACACATCTTTATTGTTTGTTGTATTATCCTCTCCTCTCTCTTGCAGTGATGGAGTCTCTCAGCACCTCAGGATGTCTCATGTAGCTATTTGAGAATGTCCACAGGAGACAGGGCAGAGCTCTTACAACAGCATCTCCTCTACAGAGTGTGCATCTAGCAATCAAAGGTCAAATATTTGTATGTTAAAGCTGCGAGTTTGGATTACAGGTAGATGCCTAATGAGATTTTCAGAAATGCTGAAGCTCCCCTGCAGCCTCGTGTGCCAGAGTCTTAAGAGTCTGGCTTAGAAGGAATAACTAAGCAACCTCAATAACCTGAGCAAAACCTGTGTAGGTCAGTCCTCTCCCAGTGCGATTCAACCTTCTGACTTGTATGTGAAAGCAAAGGTGAACAGAGGTGTATCCCATTCACATTTAATATACAGTAAATGTTAAGTTTACCTCCTAAACGCTTCAGGGAAGGCTTTTATGTTCATTTGATGAAGGTGAATAGGTTCAGGGAGCATTAAACTTCATGAAGTGCTGCAGTAGTCCTAAGGCTAGCAGGGTGGGCAGCTGAGTGTCCTTGTAGAGAAGAGAGTTTAAAAAGAGTACTGGACACCAGGGAGGGGGTGTATCTTATAACCCCACCACCCCCTGCTGTACTGCTTCTTCTTGTCAGAAAAAGAAAGTCTGCATCACTTTTCTGACAAAGAGACCTCCTCAAAGCTCTACATTTATGAATTAGTAATTCATAAATTAGCAGCTGTAGGTTGGCAGCCTTTTCAGAGAGCTATGCCAGGTTTTGCTTTCTCAAATGAGAGGCTAACCCATAAAGTCTGTGCCTGTAAACTCCAGAGTTGAGAAGTCTTGTCCCTTGAAGAGAAAACATGCTGTTGGGGGCCATCGTGTTTTGCCTCTAGGTGAGACACTTTGAAACTCTGGGAGCCAGGAACTGCTGCCTCTTGCAGATCCCTTGGCTCCAAGCCCCCTATCCCGCTGTTTGCCATTCAAAGCCTGCTGGCACCCCTGCCACTGACTTCTGACCTAGCTGGCCAGGGAGGACAATAGGAAGGAGAGAGCAGTAACATATGTGCCTCTATAGACACACATTCTTGGCTTTCTCGCCTGTATCTGCTGGCAAGCATGTGGTAGGAAGCAGCTGCTGACACTACTAGTTGCATTACACTCTTCATTTGGGCCCTATGCTTTCCAGCAGGAGCCATGAAGCATGGATTTGAACCAAACCATGACAGCCTTCTGTGGAAAGGAGAGACTATATGAAGTATAAGGGACACAAGGCAGGCAGGAACCTCTGCTCAGCTCTCAGTGCACAGAAGTGCAAGCCCAGGATTTAATGCATGATTGAGGGGGTAAGGAAGGACCTGGGCATCTCAAAGTGGTCTCCCTGGATGAATAGCTACTTGGAGGCAACATGACAAGAAAGCACATAGCATATTCTAGCATACCTGTAAACAGAGACAGGTATAACCTCCAAGGGGAATGTGGTGAATGAGTAAGATTCATTCAGCCATCTTCAAAAAGCCACCAGACATGTGGTGCGTAGAAGCTGCTCATACTAACAACTTTGATATTGGCACTGAAGACCTGATGTCTTGAAGATCAGTGCATGAACAACAGGGGAACCTTTGTGAGTGTGGTTTTGATCGTTAATAAAAACCAAGCTGAGATATCCAATCAAGAATATAAAGCTGATCACAGAAGGAAGACACTGTACAACAATCTAACTGAAAAGAAAGCTTTTTAAATTTTTCATTAATTAGAATGTATTTGATCTCTTCATTTTAGTTTAGAGAGAAATGTGGAAGCGCCTTCCAATTTCTGTTTCACAGAAGAAGCTTGTATAACGCCTCAACTCCTGGCATTTTCAAACTACAGTATAAATTATATATATATAAAAATATAAATATATATATAAATTCTCTTTAAATGACCCATACAACAAATGCTTTCAGAAAATTGTTGTGTTTCTTGGTTTGTTTCATTTTTTGTGGTTTGGTTTGGTTTGGTTTTTTGTTGCTTTAATAGTCAAACTGTCACACTTCAACTATCAAGCTAGGAGGTTTCATTTTTTTAATTGCCCAAAATATAATTTGGTGTAATGTCTGTGCTGCAGTGACTGACCCTTTCCCCCTGCTTGTTCTGAAGCTTCTGAGTTCCCTTTTGAAAGTTTGCAGTTTTAGGCAAGTTCTGAGTTTGACAGAACTGTAGGGTGAAGAAAAAACCAAACCAACAAGTAGCAAAGCCAGTGATTTTCACCCCAATGGCGAGCCTGGGTGGCAGGCACCCTGTCAGCTCTCCCGGAAGGCAGACATGCAGGGGCAGCAGTGCTGCGCTGCCGTTCCTGGCCCACAAACGAGGTCTAAATGCTGTGGCTTCACTCAGCGTTTTGTCTTGCTAGTAGACGACTGAAAGTTTTACTATTTACTCTTATTCCAAGTGCTTGGAGGGGAAAGCTATTGTTTTTTTCTGGTGCTGTACTCTCCTGACAGTTTAAGAGCTTGAAATTTCCCATCCCCCTAGTACTTCCCTTGAGGCTTCAGAAAGGGAAGTCTCTGCTACTCTGGTCCCCTCCTTGGCCTTTTCCAGCCCTCCTGTCTCACCAGCCACCTCCTCTTTGATTTCTCAGCAGTTCCTTATGGCTCTTCTGAAGAGCAGCAGTCTATACTTGGCATGATTCTTGCCTTTTTCATTAGTACCATTGGTAAATTCATCATGAAGTGTTTAAATTGCCTGTGCTTGTTAATTTTGTTCTGCTTTTCTTGGTCATAAGGAGCAAGAAACTATTGCTGTCTGTCTCCAAGCTCAGAAAGAGCCCACTGAGCTACATCGCTCTCCAACTTATTTGAAAAGACTTTTTTTGCAAAATGCGAATTACCACAATTATTTTTAGCAGAAACCCTCATTTCCAAAGTTGACAATTTTGGTTTTCCATTTACCCAGGATAAGATTATTTTCAAACCCATTGTGCATTTATAATTATAGACATCCATTTAAAAATTGAAATCACTGAGTAGGGAAGCTGAGGAGCCCTGCACTTACTCAGTGTGTAAGTGTAGACTGCTGTAATATGAAGTGAGTAGTCTAAATGTTTGCAGTACTCTCTCCTCAAAGTTTTTTCACATTTTGGCTCTTTCACAGTACTTGCTGCTTTCTGCTCACCAAGAGAAAGGGCTGGGAAGCACTTCTGGGTAAACAGAATTATTTTTCAGGAAGAGTTTTCTTGTGAGAAAGGGAGAAGGTTTTCACCTCTGCAGGGAAAAAAAAAAAAAAAAAAAAAAAAAAAAGGAAGAAATGAGGCCTCAGACCTGAGCAAAAGCAGACACTTAAAAGCACTGTGGTGGATTAAATCAACTCAGCATGTGTGTTTTGAATTTGTGCACACATGGTAAGAAAAGCCAGCAAAAATCTTCATGGGATTTTACTAAGAAGAAGCTGAAGATGCCAAATCCATTTATCATTTCTTTGGTTATGTGCCACTGTCCCTTATGGCCTTCTCCAGCCTCAGGGAAGTGAACACTTTCTCTCCCATTACATATGCTTGTTTTGTTTTTAACCACTTCCTCACCACTCTACTACTTACATGATTTGTAGCACCAGCAGTTTTACCCCTTATTGGGGATCAGGTGCATTGCTTTAAGAAATACAGGTATTAGGAGAGATAACAGAATTGACCCAGAAGTAACTTCAGTGGATTTGTGGGATTATTTTGGGGGGTTGTTTATGACAGGACTACTAGTATACAGGACTACTCACTATTTACTCCTTTTTCGAATGAATAACTTCTCTTTTTTTCTGCACCCTGTACTTTCCCCACCCTGTTTTTTCCCCACCAACCCTTCCATTAAAAAGGGTATGTTCCACCACCACCCATCTGTTTGTGATCTACCTTGAGGAAGCTGGTATAAGGTTAAGTTCTTCCCCAGCCCTCTCATGCAGCCTTAGGGAAGGCCTCAGATGCTGTGTCTGAAAGCACAGGCAATCAGAGCTTTCCCACACTTCAGTTCATGTCTTTTTCAGTCATTCCTTTATTTCTTGAAGATATAACACACCATGTGCTGCTGCCACTCCCTGGCTGATGGTCAGAGAGGCTCCCCTTTGGTCATGCAGGAAGACATCTACTTTTGGTTTTACTCATCCTACAGGCCAGAGGTGTTGACATCAAGAGGTGCTGGGCAGATCACAGCTCCTTCTCTGACCACAACTCAGTCAGATGTTCCCAGGGTCAGAGTTAGCAGGGATAGTTTAAACAGTAGGTCTTATGTTTTTGACAGAAATGGGCAAGGAAGTGTTACCCAAATGGCTCTGCTGGCAGCTTTGAAGGTTGGTAACTTCTGTCTTGGCAAATTCTGGGCTGAGGGCTGTTGCTTCTTCAACTGGTCTAGCTGGAGCTGCGAGCTGCTGTCAGGCCACAAGTTGTGACTTAACATCTATGACTTGCCTTGTGGCAAATTGTTTCTCTGAGGCTATGCTTGAAGCAGTTAAGTAAGACATAGTCAAGGAGGTATGTGCTTCAAACCTAGAGCTGTGTTGTCATGTGCATGCTTAACTCTTGTGTGCTCATGAGACCCAAGAGGATTTATCATGGCTGGTTGCAACTTTTGCTCTCCAAGTATTAAGACAACAGATCATTTCAGAGATCACTGAGCTCACCTTAGTTTAGACCTTGCTGGGTGGAGCACAGCAAGCACATGGTTGGGCCCGACAACAGAACTTGGGTGGTATCAGAAGTTAATCCACACAATGTCCAACTGATGCTTCCTGGAGAACCTCAAGATACAGCAAATGCCGTTATCAACCGATAATTAAGTCAGGGTAATGGCAGAAAAGGATTTTCTGGTCTTCTCATAGTGTAGTTAAACTAGGGTGCTCTTCCAGCATGGTACTGGCATGTATTAATATGGACTGGAAGGAGGAGATAATTCATGAAGCACTGTGAGCTGGAAAGCCACTTTTGTGGTGATACTCCAGAAGAAGGAATTGGACCCTCTTCTGTATCCTTCATCAGAAAACCAGAGGGAGAATTTCCAGCTTCTGTGGTTTCTCTTCTGTCCCCACTGAAGTTCACCACTATCTCAAAGTGTGGCAAAAAAAATTGGCCTGTGTCTCTACATATATGTGTATGATACAAAACCATGCAGATACACACCCTTCCTTTGTACTCTTAATAGTTTTTCACATAATTGATCCTGCCTGTTTTTTTCCTCCAGTTATTTTTGGCAGCCTTCTCCTGAGTTGGGTTGCTCCCACGCAGCAGTGTGGCAGGCCATCTGATGGTGGGCCATGGGGTGAGAACACATCAGCAGTGGTGTAAGCATAGAGTGCTGCCAGGACTTTGCTGTGAGTCTTCAGCCTCATCTGTGTCTGTTGAGCTGTCTGTGTGCCCATGCTCTAAATGGGTCTGTGAAATGCCACAAAAAGCACTTCTGTGGAAGGAGTGGTCACCTCTAGCAGAGGGCATGGAGGGTGTGGGAATGAATTGCTGTAGAAGGGGAAGGACTGGAAATGCCTCCAGTCAGCACTGTCTTCAGAGGATGCCTTCAATGGAGTAATGCCCTAAAGCTCTGCCAACAGTCCTCTCAGTGCTGTGGTCTAAGGGATAACTGTGCTTTCCTCCAAAGTGGACTGATAAAATCTGCTTCCATTGCATAAAGCTGCATTGCTCTCTTGGTGAGTTTCTGGGTTTCCCTGTGGGCCCTGGCTGTAATTGACCTCTGTTGCTTTCAAAAGTGTCTGCCTATTTTGGATAAAATTTCATTAAAGTCTTAGTTTTTCTTGAAGTCTGCCTTCAGACTCAACAACACCAAAAAAAAAAAAAATCCCTCGCATTGAGCAAGTGAAACTACAGACTTCTTATTTCATTGATTTGTGGTGGTGTTCACCAAGGACTGACTGACTGACAGTCTCCCAACAGGAGAAAATAAAATCCACATTGAAATACGCTTTTCTCACAGCTTAATGGGAAAAATGAGCTCCTTACATCTTTTATTTTGCTTCCAGGTAAATCTGTAATTAATTCAGTTTTGGTACATTCTTCTGACCAAACACTTGCATTCTCAAATGTGCTTCATCTCCTTTATTATGGTCACACTAATAAACCCCTTAATTTTGGAGAAGTAATTCAGAATAATGAATTTTGGCATTTTCTCTTCATTCTTTACCAAAGTAATGGTATAGCCTTTGAAGTTACCATCAGCATAAGTTTGGCCTTTGCAAAAACCTATTTGAAATAAGAACTAATGTCATCCAGTGGCTTGCTTTTGGACAGAGTTCTAGGTAACAGCATTAATATAGTTTAGTCCAA
This sequence comes from Chaetura pelagica, assembly GCF_000747805.2. Taxonomy (NCBI): domain Eukaryota; kingdom Metazoa; phylum Chordata; class Aves; order Apodiformes; family Apodidae; genus Chaetura; species Chaetura pelagica. Next base: position 1,526,583 of record NW_009954217.1, read on the forward strand.
GGTATATTTAATAATCTCCATGGAATTCCAGTAACTGAGATTTGGATTGAGAAAACAGTGGGAATTGGCCTTGTCTGTCCAAGCATTGTCTGTCTGATTGTGCAATCTGCTGTGGCCTTGTGACACCTTCAGATTTTCTAATCCAAGCTTCGGCACCACTTTAGTAAAATTAAATCTCCTGACAACATGCCTGCTTTTCTTAGGAACTGCTTAAAAGCAGGTGGTATCAGCGTCTGCAGGTAGTGTACTGGATGGTTTCTAGCAGTATGGCACAGCTGCTCTGGGTGCACTGCCTGAACAGCTGTTTCACAAGGCTCCTTTTTGTAGGGTCTGCATTCATTGCCACCAGGTAACTGCTGAGGCAGCACATGGTTGTGTGTTTTGGATCTGATTCATGCCTTGTTTTCCAGAGGCAAGTCACTAGTTTGTGAAGGTACTTCAAAACAGAGGCAGTTGCTGTCCAATGAACATATGTTATTTGGCTTAACATACAAAAACATTAGCTAGGGTTTTCTTATGCCTGTTGGCAAAAAGGTATTCTTTTAAAGAAATGCCAGTAATAATAAGAGCTACTTCAAATAAGGTCTGAGTTTCTTGACTAGGAGTGGGAAATTATGTAGATTACCAACCCTGAGAACCTTCTGATACTCATGTCATGATTAGAGGGTGTAAAAGTCTATTTGAGGACTTGGCTAATTTAAACTACTTGAGCTCTACAGCAAAATTACTTCAGGTAATGCTTGACAGCTGTGTTTTCTAGCAATAAGGGCCTGAAATGTTACAAAGTAGTTTGTTTGCTGTTTGTGATGTTCTCTCATTTTGAAGCAATGCTTGACAGTTAATAACTGTTTCTGAGGGCTTGTGGAGGGGGGATACTTTTGCTAATTGTGTTCCAAGATGAAGTTACATAACTGAAGATTGAATAAATGTTTTCTTTTTGCTTTGTGACGTGGTCTGATTTCTTGACCTTGGAAGATAAAATTGGAAGATAAGATGGCAGCTTTTTAAAAGGAATCATAGAATGCCACATTAGAAGGGGCCTCAAGGATCACCTGATCCAACCTTTCTAGGTGGAAACACAGTTTAAATGAGGAAATGTTTGGATTTTACAATCAGTTTAAGAATCTTTTGCTCTCTGTGTGTGCCCATGCATATGATTTGAACCACATTTCTAGAACACACATGGAATGTATTTGAAGGCAAGAAGCCTGTAATGTGTATGTGAACTATAGCATTATGGTTTTAACTCTGTGTTTATATTATATATATGTGTGTGTGTGTTTGTATATATATATGTATGTATTACTGGATGCTAATTCATCTGACTAAGACTTACTGCAACATCCTTAAGAACTGAGCTACTAGGAGAGTGTCATCCCTTGTGGCCCATTTAGCATATGTGTTGAGAAGTTGCCCCTGCCACCCTCCAGAAATCTGCTTTCTGCTGCCTTTCCCTCATCAAGCTTCAGAGAGGTTCAAGTCTCCCATGAGAACTAGAGTATGTGGTCTGGAGACTTCCCTGACTTGTTTACAGAAGACCTCATCTACTTCTTCGCTGTGTGGTCTGCAGTAACCTCCCATCACAATTGCCAACCTTATTGGTCTCTCTTCTAATGTCAACCCACAAGCATTCACTCACCCTATCATCCATCTCATAAATGAGCTCCACACATTTAAGTGGCCTTTCATATAAAGGGCAACAATTCTTCATAGCTCCAGTTTGCTAGGTGGGTCTCTCCAGTAGCATTCATTGCTCAAGAGAGTATCATGTTCATAAAAGTTAAGGTGCTGCCTGGGATACCAATCATGCAGCCAGGCATTTATTTGCAGGAATTGTCCACTCCTACCTGGGCTTTTGACTTTAGGATCAAGAGAGCATCACCTGGACTCCCACCTTTGCCCATGGTATTTGGCGTAGGCAATGTAATTGGTGCCTACATGGATGAACAACAAGGTGTGATAGTTGGAGAGACAGATGAGCTTCAGTTGCCTTTCTACATCATCCCAAATCTGGCATTCCACAAGTAAAACATCTTCCATGACAGCATCTTTGGTCAGTAGAAGAGTGCCTTTAACCTCAGCAGAAGGGAATCTCCAGATGCTGTCACTCAACTCCTCATCATGGTGCTTATGCTCAGTTCAGGCCTTGTGGACCTTGAAGCCCCACGTCATGGAGTTTATTCCCTGTCCTGGGATACTATGTCACAGCACCAATCTTGTCGATTCAGACCTGAGGGCAGAGAAGGAGTTTGTGTCCTGCCCCAGAAGTCCCAAGCTGCTAGCTGCTTGCGAGTCTTCCTCTACCATGTAGCCTCTTGGTGTCCCTCCTTCCTCACATTGTGTGACTTGTGGCTAAAGACCCTGCTTATCTCCTATTCACCCTCTACTATCCTCATCCCAAAGCCCCCTTAGGTGGCTGCCCAGTATCCCACACCATTTCACTTGGGGAAGCCAAGGAGAAGGCTGGGGTCACCTCCTCCCTCTGGGCTGTGGCTGCCTGTTGGCTAGAGTGCTATCTCCAGCCACTGTTCCTGATCCAGAACATGCTCATTCAGGTGAGAAGGATGAAGTGTATAATGGCCCCAGGCTTCTTGTAGAGGAAGGAAAGGAAATGAATTGATGTGGATTCCCTGTGGCACAGAGTTTTACCTTAGTAAGTGGCCAGTCCTGACAATGGTGAGAAAATGTTTCTTGCTTTCTCATCTCCAGACATCGTATTAATGGTTTTGCTGCGGTCAAGGTCTTGATTTCAGTAGTATAAAGGAAGTGTAGTTTTGGGTTTTGTTTGTTTTTTTGTTGTGCAGTGTGGTGATACCTTTTCTGGGCTTTTTTTAACTTCCTCAATTCCAAACAGAAACAAGTACTCTAATTTTGATAAGTCATATTTGCCATTAATAGCCATATATGAGATAATTTTCTAGGCCACTAGAGAGTTCTCCCTTGAAAGTCAATAGTTCTTTTTGTTTTGTTGTTTTGTTTTGTTGCTTGCTTTTAAATTGTGGAGTGCCTTCTCTTCCTTCGAATACATACCTCAGCCTCATCAAAATAATAAGTAGGGTTTTATGCATAAGTATTTATTTCCAGACTCAATTTGCAGCTGCCAGGGTTTGTTGGATCAGCAATTTCATTTTTAAATGAAAATTCTAAGGAGGTTTTGATTATGAAATGCAATGTCTTGCGAAGAGCTATTAAGTTTTAATGTGTCAATATCTCCTTTTAAAAAAATTACTTAAAAAACTTCATACCTGTTTAAAATTAGAGGAACTGCAGATAAATTAAAAATCTGGGAGGCAGGAGGCTTCTATCCCTGTAACAATTTGAAAAGAATAATTAAATAAATTAGTTTAGAGTCAAATTCAGACTCACAAAAAGAAGCGATGCTCAAGAGTAACATGCAGTATGATTCCTTAGGCCTTTTTTGTGTTTAAAAAAAGCCGTTTGAGGAGGTTTTGGGGACATCTTAGAAGCCATTTGCTAAGTTTAGTCTTACAGTCTCTCAGCAAGGTGGTTAGATGTGATCCTTTTAATGTGGGACAGGAATTTTGGCAGGAGGATGGCATTACCAAAATCACATGGTACAACTGCCAATTGGAAATTAAGTTTACAGCCCATACCCTATGGTTTTGTGTTTTTACCAGTGCTCCCACATTAGCTCCTGTGAAGCCAGCAGAGAGAGGAGGGTAGGTGGGGAAAATCTGTTGCTTGTTTGTCTCTGTGTAAGTTAAAAAGCCCAGTGCAATGTCAGGGAGGAAGACACGGGAACAGCATGGCTATTGGTGAAAATACATGCCCACAAAGGTGGCGAGACAGTGGTTTACAGTTCGCTGACAAATGACTTGGTTTCTATCCAGCTTAAGCTGGAAACAAAACCATAAGCTGTGAGTGAACTGGATCCCCAGCTGTTCACCAGATCTGGGCTTTTCTAGGCCCGGCCCCCTGCCAGCCACTCCCAGAGCAAGGCTCTCACAGCATGTCATCCCCAGACAGATTATTCAGCAGAATCCATCAGAGAACTGGCTTCATGTTTGCCAGGGGTTTGTTGGCCCTAAGACTGGCCTGTCTGAAAGGAAAATGTTGCTGGAAGATATCTGGATAGCCCGTGTCCCCAGGGCTGCCTCTTTGTTGGTGCTGAGTGGGGGAGGCAGAGCTGAAGAGGCCATTTTGTGTTGCATAGAGCAGTCTGTCCTCCAGCCCTTGTTTGGCTGCACCAGCAAGATGAGAGAGGAAGGAAAGGAGAATGATCAACTTCAGTTGAACTGCTGAGGTTTTCCTGATTCAGGTGTTGGAGTTAAAAACGGCATTATCGGTTTGCCTCAGGTACTCACATAATATGTTTTATTAAACATATTTTTTTTTCTCGGTCAGGAAAGCTGGGTGATCTCTACATTAGTTCTGGCATCCTCTCAGCCACCTTCTCCACTGACTTCTGCTGCCCAAAGAGCTGGTCCTGCCCCTGTTCTTCCCTGTGTCCCCTCTGGAGCTTGCCTGCCTGCACTAGGCTAAGAAAGGGAGAATGCTACATGTGGGCAGAAGGTCACCCTGCCTGGTGGTGCAGCTGGGTTGGCTGCCTTGGAGCTGTTCCCGACATGTTCCTTCTTGGTTATACACCAAGATTGCAAACTCAATGAAGCTTATCCTTTAGGAAAACCATGCTTGTGTCTTTCTGCCTCTCTCATCTGTTTTTCAGTGTGGATGCTCTGATATCTCTTTGGGGGATATTCCTTGCTTTCATGAAATTCTGTTAAAAGAGCCAGTCAAGCACGAGAGGACAAATCAGTTTAGAAAACAAATTTGATTCATCCCCATGCTCAAAAAACCATTTGTGTTACAACCTGTAAAAATGAATGGATGTCAGAGAAGCTATTCCTGTTTCCTAGTCATGCGAAGTGTTGCCACCACTATCAGCCCAGGTGATCCCTCACTCTAAAGTATTAAAGCCAGGGCAATGACAAATACTATTTTTCAGCTCAGTAATTCTGTATCTTGCAGCAACAGCTTCCACGAATTGCTGACTATTGTAAATGCCCGTGTCTTGCAGTAAAATGGATTTTTGAAAAACTTATTTTACCTCATTTGGTCTGTTAATTAAAGTCAACAAAACTTGGAAAAATTACTCCAGGGAAAATAGAAGTCTGCTGTATCTTTGTGGGAGAAGAAAAAAAGCAAAGTGTATCACTTTGGGAATGTGATAGTTTGTTTTTGGACTGAAAAGTATTTCAAGGAGACCATGCTTCAGACTCCAGCAAGGTTACATGTTATTCCAACATTATACAGCAACTCTGAACACCTGAAAGCCTTTCCAGGTATTTAATGGTAAAGATGCAAAATTCTCTGGCAGTGTTAGCCTTGTGATGCTTAAGAGTTAGACTGGACTTCTCGTCTTCACCTGGCAATGACTAACAGGCTTGAACTGTGCATATTTGCAGGGCGTTTTCATTAACCATCCTTCTTTTCTAGCAAAGGTTAAAGAGACAGACCCTTGCAAACTGCATGAAGCATTTGTTGACTAACTGTGGCAGGAGCTAATGAACACTTTGTCTCCCATGAACACTGCTGTGTAAAGAGATAACAAGAGGGAACACCAAATGTGCCGCCTTGCCCACCTACTTACACTAATGCAGCCAGGTGGTTAAAGCCATCTAGTTTCTGAGGGCACCAAGATAAATGTTGTGGAATTTAATGTGGAATTAATTTAAGAAGTTACAGTTCCAGCTGTCAGCTATGTCTCTTTAGCAGGGATGGTTGAAGGAAATGGAAATCAGCTTCCCCCTCATTGCTGTTCACAGGCTGGTACACTAACTTACACAAAATACGCTGGCCATTGTTTTCCAGAGATGGCAACCTCCAGTGGAAGAGAAGGATTGACAGTTTGAGGTGGCATCTGCCACCAAACATGAGCAGCTTGGCCTTGTATGCACACACTGCACTATGTTAGTGTTGGAAGACTGGTCTTTGCAGTATCTCATCAAGAAATTGACCAGAGTTCTATAGATTATATGCTTGCATCAACAGAGAGCATGCTGCTTACTGGGATTTATGTCCTATAGCAAGTGCAGTTGCCTCTTGCCTGGGGAGGCAAACTCGTGGGGGTTCATGGGTGCAGGTGTCTGGCCATGCTGTCATGGATTTCCTTCCTGATTTTGGGAAGTGCAAAGGCATGTTTTAGCTCACATCTTGAAAGAGCCCATGTAGTACCTTCTTTTATTTTGAAAGAACCCATCTGCAATTTTATTTTTCTTTTATTATAGTATGCTGTGTTCCCTGTTTTGAGGAGTTCAAAGTTGGGCTTTCTGTTGATGTTAACCTCTCTTAACATGTAAGAAAGGGCTTAAAATACTTGGTGTTATTGAACTTACTTTTATGCTTATTTGCAGAAGTGGAAAAGCTTTTCTGTGAGGTCCATAAAATAAATTCAAGTTAGACAGGTTTTGAAGCTTCTAGAAAACTAGATAAATGTGTTGCTGTTAAAGGACTAGTTTCACTGGAGCTCGAATGTGCTGATATCCGTTATTAAGGTTTTTGCCTTCTTCAGGATCTTGTCCCTGGGAATAAAACACAATCATTTTGCAGGCTAGGTGCTATTAGGCATTTTGAAGAGGTGTAAGCTTATAGCTTTCATGGAACAAAGTATTGTTTAATCTCAACAGAAACCTTGCAACATGTAAGATAAGAATTTACAAATAAATATCAAACTAAAATCTGTTTTTCAAGATTTGCCATTTCTTGTAAAGCATGATTGATTCATGTCAATTCTATATGGCATGTTCTGTAGTGACCTGCCCATTGTAAAGAGCTCTGACATAGGCATAGCCTCATCTTCTGCAGTCATCTTCTACTCTAACTCATTTCAGGTATCTTTGGTTTGTGTCTTGATGGCTGGCAACGCAGAGAAAATTATGGAGACAACAATTGCCCCTTTATAGCTTTATGATTTCTCAGTTCACTGTGAAGTTACTTACCATTATTTTGGTTTGGTTTTGTTGTAGCTTCTTAGTATTTTCTACTACTGTGTAATATCTGGGTTATTCATTCATTGAAAAAGTCAATATAGCTACTATATCATTATTGTAATAACATGGATCAAATGCAGCACTTGTGCACTGCTGCAGATCAGTCCTACCTTCCCCATTGCTCTCTGGCAGACTGTGTGGCCTTCAGCTTCAGAGAATGCTGGGCAACTGAAAATTACTTTATTTCCATGCAATTTCCCTCTCTGAAATGGCTCTTGCTTTCTGCACTGTCACCCATCACATACAGCTAAATGGACAGATGTGGAACTGTTGTGCGTATCTGTAAGATGCACATGCCAGAATGTGTCATGTATAATCTGAAATTACCAGCAGACATTTATCTACCCTTTTTCTGTTTGTTTGTTTCTTTGTTTGTTTTTGATGGGTTTTCTCTGTGTGGATATTTGACCTACAGGCATTATGTATGTTCATTTTTTTCTAAACTAATTTAATTCAATAGATTAATTCTGTTTTGAATGGCTTCTCCTCCCTTCATTATATAAGCATGTAATAATAACTAAATAGCATATTTTATAACAAGTCAAATAAGTGTTGTTTAAAATTCTCATTTGAGAAAGTGGTGTCTGCAGGTGCTGTATTTTTCTTTAAAATTGTTGGTTGGCAGCATGAGGTAAAATTAAAAAACCCTGAAAGTATGTATTTTTGAAAGAGATTGAGGTACATAAAATAGTATTTCAGGAATAATTTCATTTTAATAACCTTCATTCTTAGAGGAATTGCATCCTATGGTTCTTTGCCACTGCTGTGTGATTGTCTTTTTTTTGTCCTTTTTTTTTTCTTTTTTTTTTTCTTTTTTTTTTTTCTATGAAGTGAGCATGGAGACCTTACCAATCTTTCCCTCATGTTCACTAGTTAAAAATAAAACCAGTTGCTCCTAACTTATGATAACTTAAGGAAGAAAAGGCTTGGTCCCAGAATTAGTAAATAATGAAAAATACTCTGGGGAGGGCTTAATATTTCTGTATTCTTTTTCTTCATCTCTTGGCAGAAAGTATGACAAGGGCTTACATACATTTTTTCCTCCCATTTGTCTTCCTGATGACCATTAACAGTATTATTTTCATTATCACATTTGAATTAGTGTGCCTTCCTGAGAGAAGTTTCTTCTTTACATAGCAGGATATTTTAATATGCTTGTGGTCTGTATTTTTTCTGCTGAGCTTTTGGCTACCCTGCAGCATTTGGCTTATGCTAAATATTGAGTTTTTTGGAGGCCTTCTGAATCTCAAAAATAATCTGGTTATCTGATCTGCAACCTAAAATCAAACCCCTACAAGAAGAGCTTTTATGAGTATCTTGTTCTCAAATACCAGACTTTATTTTGAAATAATTTCTTATTCTGAGGTGGTTTGAAGAAACAAGTTACCATGACAGGACAAATGTGTAGCTTCTCTGACATCCTTTTCACTGAAGGTGTTAACTATGCAAGTCTGACCATTGCTTTAAAGAGGAGCATTGCAGTCTTTGAACATTGGACTTCAGAGTCCTATGAACCAAAGTTTCAGGTATGTGACACAGTAACATGCATTGTGATTCTCCAGCTACCTTTGTGTTTTATGTACAGTCCTTCTGCATTACTAACCATAAACACATGAGGTTAGAGAGTTAATCCATGCTCTTATTTAGGTTGATTTTTGTGTTTGCTTTTCAAGGAAACTACCTAGATGTATTTGATGTTTAAGGATTCTTGTAAATATGTGAAAAGTTACTAGTATGCAGATTTGGTATCCATGGTCTTCCATTTTGCTTGATTTCTTGGGCTTTCTGAGAGGTCTAGCTTAGTTAAAGCACTGAAAACAATGGTGGAAACCTAAGTTAGCTTTTAACCCAAGACTCAGCTAAGTTCTTCACAGTTGTGTGAAGGCAGACTCATCTTTAATCCTGTTAGCTCGTTTATCAGTTGACCAGATACATTGTTATTTACACATTCATTACAAAGATCAGTTGACCAGATACTTATTAACTTATTGTAGAGAAAAATATCTTCTGATTGTGATCTGTGGCTCAGCTGTGTTATCAAACTTATAATGGGGCAAATGTGTATATATATTTAGATGACTGACTTCTGAATGCAGGCCAGACATAAGTAATTTGCACAATGAAATGTGTCAAGTTCACAGTTTATAATTTTAATCAATGAGTCGGTTTAGCTCATCTCCATATATTATTTATGCTTGAAGACTAATATCGATTGAAATATGGCAAACTTGCTCTTCCCAGAGGAGAATTTGGAGACAGTATATAAAGATTCTAGGTGATGAGCTTAGATACCATGAGTAAGGAACACTCTGCCCCATTACACTGTTAATCAGACTGTTTTTTTATGGCAAAAGGTATCTCTATTACTGCCTTTGGTGTAGTATAAACCGTCCAAAATACTGGCAGTCTTCCAGTTTCTCATGTTAGAGTTGAATTCCTGAGACAAGACTGCTGTTGGGCCTGCCATCCATTGCTGTATGAAAATTAATTACTTTGCTGCTCTAACTTGTGCGGTTTACTACTGACTGTTGTGTGGAATAGGTGCACTGCTCTTCACTATGTTACTGGTGTCAGAGAACTTTCCTTGCAGCCATCACCTTTAGCAGGACTGAAAATATCACAGATCAGCTTACAACACAGTGTACCCTAATGCCCAGAGGGATATATATTTTGCAACTGCAGAACGTGTATATCTTCTTGAAAATACCAGGACAGCATCCTTTGACCATTGTTTGTGCATAGATATGATCAGTGATACCCAGTACTTTCAGTACATGTCATATGAAACGTACAGTTCACGATTTCTAAACTTACTCAACAAATATGAGTTAAAATATCTTATAATAAAAAGGAATTATTATATACTTAAAAGAAATCTGCATTCATAAAAGGAACATTGAGATCGCTGAAAACCTCAAAGATGAATTTGATGCAGAGAATGATTGACTTGTATTAATAGGGGGGGAAACTTTATTCCCAGCTGGAGAGGAAACAGCACTGGCAGAAAATCTTTGAAGCATTTGTTCGTAACAGAACAATCTAGTCTTTGGGGTTCTGTTAAATGAATTAAAATCAGCTTCCTTTCTCTTACATGCTGAATTGACAATAAGAGATTAACAGTATTGAGACAGAATTCTAAGAGTTCTGACTTGGTTAGCTCTTTGTAAATGGATAAACTTTATTTTGGCCACTGTAAAACAAGTAACTCATTACAAATAATTAATTCAAGATGAAGGGGGTTTTACTCATAGAAAGTTCAACTGCATTATTTAAATACATTCCATATATTTTTTCTTTCCAGCAAGTAGGGA
>NW_009954217.1:1537382-1551095 GCF_000747805.2 Chaetura pelagica
AAAAAAAAAAAAAGTGGCAGAAGGATGACACACTCCTCAAATGCACAAATGTTTTGCCTTAGAACTCAGGCTATGCCATATAGTCTTCAAAGAATAGTAGGTTATAAATATGGAAACAGCAGAAGCCACATGTGTGGTTTGGGGTTAGCAAGTAGAGAAATTTGCTGGCAGTGTTTGTATTTATCACAGTGAATAATTGATCACCAATAAATCACTGGGGATTAGTAAGTTTGAACCATCTTCAGGGCTACAGATTCAAAGGTACCTTATACAATACCTGAAACCCAGAGTATGTATGTGTGGAATTGCAGATGAATGTTGCTGCATCAGTGGATCACCTGATGCTCTTTCTTATTCAGATCATTCAGATCATTGCCTGCCCAACTGGTAGCATGCCCTATGAAAAAAATTATTTTCATTGTCACAATGAAATAACAAATCACTTTTTTTTTTTTTTTTTTTTTTTTTAAATCAGCAATTCATAGTGATTGGTTGTGCTACTTTATAAGCTAGCTCAAATACACCCATCTGAAATGTAAGCAGGATTTTTTAGGGTTTTATAACTTGATATGCATTCAGATAATTTTTTTAAACTGCATTAATACTTTACCTAAGTCTTCACATACTGTTCCTTTGGGATTTAGAAAAAGAGTAATTACTCAGTAAACATACACTCATTATTGGAATCACTTGCTGCAGCTTAACAGTGTCCATGCAGATTTGTCACTTCTTTCTGGGGGATTATGTGAACGTAATTTTCAGGTTCTCAGTCTGCCACTCCTCATAATTGCTGAGCTCTAATGTTAGAAACACAAGATAGTTTGAGTAACTGTGGGGTAAACTGTCTCTGTTAAATGGAGGAGAGGTGCTAGAGAGATTTTGTCCTAGGAGTTTGTGATGGGGTTTTCGTAGATTATTTAAGACTCTTTACCCCCCTGTATAGTTTGAAAGCAGTTGCAGCTTATCAGTTCCCTTCTATGACCATTATTTCCAGGTCAGAATGGTGCTTTTGGGCAAATGCTGCAACTAAGAGCAAGGCAGCATGCAAGTGGTCAAACGTCCAAAAATAGATGAAACAGAATAAGGAAGGAGGGAAACACATAACACCTTCCTCCTTCAGGTGTAAGTTAAGCTATATATCCTCTTATGTCACATGGGGAATATTAAATACATAAGAGATATTGTGAGCATAGTGTAGTCGTGAAAGATACACTCAATGATTCTGTAATATTTTGAAAATTAAGTAAATTAATAAAATTCCCCCAAAACCAAACATTTAATTTGGCACTTCATGTGTCTTTTCTCTATTTGAGCATCCGTTTTCCTTTAAAAAAATTATTTTGTGATTTGAACACACATTAGAAGAAATAATGAAGCCATGTTTGGATAATGCTGGAAATTGTGAGGCAAGAGTATCTGGTGCTTGAAGTAAACTGCATTGTTTATGGAAATTTTGAAAGAAATTGGAATTAAAATCAAACAAATGTGAAACAAAGATGAGAGCAGTTATATCAAAGATCTACACAGTAAAGTATCTACATTGTATCAACTAACTACTAGGACAAGCACAAGAACCAGGAACTGTATGAATGATCTAAGTGCCACGCACCTGCCACACACCCCACAGCTTCTAACCACTGAATTTAGTGGATCAGAGCTTGCATTGGGACTTTTTTGTTTGTTGGCTCTTGATGGACTTAGCTTTATTTCTTCTACTGAGCCCTTTCTACTTTCTACTAGAAACACAGAACATAGCTGCATGGAGAACCACTTTCTGCACATCTGACTTCTGACAGGCCATTGAGTACCTTGTCATTTTTAATATTGGGAGATACAGTGAAAATTCTTTTCTATTCACTTTCTCTCAAGTACTTTTTGTTAGTTTGTTTGGCCTTGATCATACTCTCCTGCATCTCCTTTGCAGGTTCAACTGCTAGGCTGTTTAGTCTTGTATTTAATGGTTTGCTGATAGAAATCTTGTTGCCCTTTTTGCCCATGTACATTTTTCTAATTCTGTGGCCTTTTTCAGGACATGGAACATATTTTGGGTAGTTAAATCATACTGAATATTTTAAGAAGGAGCAAGATAATTCCATAGTAGTTTCTGTATCGTTAGTAGATCCTGAGGTGCCCCTCAAACTCTGCCTTTGTCTTCTGCAAATTTGTACTGGTGTAAATCTGTGTGAGCAAGCACTCACTCCCTTTCATTGTATCCTAATCCTGTTTCTATCTGATTTCCAAGCCAGAAGGCAAGGAATATGCTTCCCAAGGGGAAGACTCTGAAAGGTGATGCCTGTCTGTGTCCCCACCCAGTGAACATGGGCTACCTGCACAGAGTGCCTCCTCCTCTCCCTTTGGCTTAGATGGTTTGGAAACAGTTACCATGGCTTGAAAGAGGTTTGGGGCTGTTTTATGAGTGAGTAAGAGAATTGACTTGCTTAGAGTACAGCCCTGACCCTGTTTACCAGTGGGAAGCCCTGTCCATATTTCTGTCCTGAATCTGACTGCACAAAATCAAGATCTTGGGTATCTATGCTCTTTTCTCCAAAGCCTAATGTGGGATGTCTGCTATTTATGTAGTGTGCTGAAAAGTAAAACAGACTGCATTTTAAAGTTTTAAAAACATGGATATATCCTTTAACTGGACATTGCAGGGGGGCTGCTGTTTAAGTGCTGTTACAGTGCAGATAGGCACTAGTTTGTATGCTGCATTTCAGATCCTGGAAACAGCTTTGTCCCGTATCTGAAAAGTTTGTGTGGTACTGGCTCATCTAGGGAGTTTGTAATGTTTTGTGAATTCAAGGTTCTTCTTAGTATACTGTGAAACAGTAGGAATAATTTAAAATAGTACTTGGATGTTAAGTCTGCATAATCCTTTTATTTGGTTAATGAGTTTTCCAAATTAGGGAAGTATCTACACATATTCTTATGGCAATTTTTATGTATTTCTGACTTGATAAAAATGTATTTGAATTTAAAACTGTGGTTCAGATCTGCCCCTGGTTTTATCTTGGCTGTCATAAAAACAAAACCTGAATGCTCTGTTTGTGTTTTAACATTGCCATTGCCAACAAGCTAATGAAAATCTGGATATGCTTTTTGAACCTGTGTTAGGAATACTTAATTATTATTGTCATTAAATCTGTCACTAGTTGAACTCTTCCTGTTGCTTAGTAATTCTTGTAGAATTATCAGTGGTAGCTCTTTAGACGTTTCACATTTACTTGGGAACAAACCAGACTGAGAAAAATTCTATTGTCAGGCAACTAAGGACAATGAAAATCTCAGACTGAGAAGTGATATTTAATTACTTACTGCCTAGACAAGCTTGTAAAACAAATTTAATTACGTGCAACAGACAAGCTGCTGACCTCCACTTTAAGTCCTGTGTACATAGGGTGACCTATGGGTTTGACCCGAGATCGAAAGGAAGGAAAAAGGCCCATGTTTCCCCTTGCATGCCAGCAAAGAGCAGCTGTGCTCTGTACCCTCCCTGGGGAAACTAATGCATTTGTTGCCTGCCTCAGTCATGACAGAGAAACCAAAAGAAAAATTTAACCTAGATAAAAGTTGAAATGAGTCAAAGTGCTTTCGACCACAGTAATACTGAATTCAAAGCACAGGTTGAACAGATAGGCTGTGGTCTATCTGCCAGTTCCTATGTTCAGATACCACCAAAATGTTAGTCACCAGTGGCTTTATTTTCATCCTGTTGTGTAAAAAGAAGCCTACTGTTGACGTGCAGTGATGAAGATCATAGAATCATAGCATGATTTGGGTTGGAAGGGAACTTAAAGATCACCTAGTTCCAACCCTCCTGCGTGGATGGGCCGGGACACCTCACTAGACCAGGTTGCTCAGAGCCCCATCCAACCTGGCCTTTAACAATTCTGGGGAGGGGGTATCCACAAGTTCCCTGTGCAATCTGTTCCAATGTCTCACCACCTTCACAATAAAGAATTCCTTCCAAACATGTAAATAATATCTAATAGCTATTCTTCTTTATATCCTAAGATGGATAGTATACCTGCTGATGGGCTCTCATGAGAAGGGACTGAATTTAGGTCTTAAAGTGTCTTTGTGGAAGGGGAGGGCATTGCTCATTTCTTTACTTCAGTGCTACAGGATCTCATTTCAATAAAAAAAATAAACATGTTTGCCCAGATGGAGCATCTCTAAGGCACAAGCACAGTGCACTCACCCAGAGTTTGCTATGGAATTGGGCTGTAAATGAGGGAATGTGGTTTGAAAAGTGCATAGTAGACACCCAGTATCTTTTTAGGTAGTTAAGAGAGCAAATGTGTCCTGTGAAGATCTTTGTGTACCCAGTGGAATGAAAACCTTGCAATGAATGCCAGAGAACAGAAAAATCCTCTTGATAGTGGCCTGTGAGCCAAGGAGAACAGATTAGCCTGTTGCAGAGATGCAGGGCTTGCAGTGGAGGTTGCAAACATGTGTCCGTGCTTTTTGCCTTTGCTTTTTGCTGAAGTTCTGATTCCAGCCACCTGCATGAGGCTCTGACCCTCAAACTCGAACAGATGGAGCTGGGCAAATGGCAGCATTTGCCCTTCCCAGCAGTGTCTTTGCCCCTGTGGAAATGGCAAGCTGCTAGCCAGGGCTGCTGAGAGGACATCTCTGCTCCGAAGCTGCTTCACTTCACAGCCTGGTGTGGAAATGTAAATAGCCACCTATTGCAGTTTGTTACAGTGTGGCGCTTTTTCATAAATGCTTGCCAACCACAGTTTATATTCAATTAATATATAGACCTTATGTTTATATTTTGGCAAGAAACTAGCCAGCAATATATGGCTTGCTGCCTGAAAGATGAGCAGCTACTTGCTTGTATCTTAAATGTTTGCCTGTCCTTGTAACTAATTGAATTCCAGGAATGTGGATACAGTGAGAAAGATATAGCCTTGTAAAATTACTGTTGCAACTTCTAGCATATCTATAATGCACATGTACATACACACAGGAAGAATACGTGTCCTACAGAAATATGTATAAATATAGGAAACTGGGTTTTTTTGTAGTCCTGTAGTGTATGTTTGTGTCCTTATGTTTTCCCTATAAAATACAAGTGTGTTTTTCCCTAATATTAAACTGCTTGATCAAAACTTCTTATACATCACTACTGAAGACTGAGATGTGTATTATGGAGAAACCAAATTGAACAATAAAATACTATTCCTCCCATGAAAGTTGGGAAACTTTATGGATGATCTGCTGCAGAGATTGCTCATTTTTATGAGGGGGCAAAAATAACTGGTGTTACTTACTGAAGGAAAATAACAAATATTTTTAATTTCCCCCCTTCCTCCCCCTTTAAATAAACTTAGTTCAATTTCCGGGGGAAATAGTGCAGCAGAAATATAGTCCTACCATTTTTAAGAGCCATATATGACAGTCCAATGTTATATGTGAAAGTTGTTCTCTATATGTCCTGTCCTCTGAATAATTTTGGCATGTATTTTGTTCCTCTCTTTATATTGTTTCTACTTTAAACAAGCTCTGCAGAACAATTTGCTCTCAAGTCTGCGAAAGATAATGCAACACCTTAATTTTCCATATTACAAAATGTTCTGAAATGCTTGCAGAGGGATCCCAGTTTTGCATCTAGTCAGCTGGAGTAATTAGGGCATGATGCAATTGTTTCTTTACCGGCCTGAAGCCATCCCAAGAATCACAGAGGCTCATTGCTTGTTAAACATTGCTTTAACCCTTGGCCAGGTGAGTCTCATGTGTTTTGTTCAAACGCTTGGAGCTTTCTGACAAATGGAATCACAAGACCCCGAGTCATTCTGCTCACAGGACTAAGCTTAACATGTTCCTTTCTTGGCTTTTAGGGAGTACAAATACTGTTCAAGGAACGTGATTTTTTGGGTTGTTTTTTGCTATAGAAGGATATAAATGCAATTGACAGTCTTCCACTTGATGAATCAGAATCTGAAATTATTTATTTTGGCCAGCCTAATGTGTTCTCATCCTCTTCCTTCTGGAAAATTTTGGCCTTTCCAGGAGCTCAATTCCACAAGGAGCATAATTTCTGACTGCTGAGAAGAGCGGCAAAAATTTGCAAAGCTCCCTTTACTCAGACTTTAGAAAGGGCTGGTGATTTGTGCTACATACTTCTTGTCATTAGGATGTCAATAATTTTACATTTTTAAATAATGAACTCTGGGTTCATAGACACACTTTAAATTTGGATGTTATGCTCCTAAATACTTGCCTGCCCACACTAATTTAGCATGAGTTGCAGCTGGTCTTTCTCTGACAATTGCAGAAAAATATTTTTGGTAGTGGAAAGGTACTGAGGGGTTTTTGTTTAGTTCTTACTTTAGAAGAGCTCAGACAGGTTAATGGGGAGGTTTTTGCAAATTGTCCATGCAGAAAATGTCCATGCACATTTAATATCTTTTCTCAGAACCTGGCAATTATTGTTTAGACTTTGCTTTCTTTCCTGAATACATTTATCAGCTAAAGACCATGTGTTTACTGTATTTGTAGCTCCTTTCACCTCTGACTATTGCAGCGTAGGAAAGATGTGTTATAGCAATCCACATCCAGATTAACCTATTTTGTCAACATTTCTTTTTTCTTCTCTATTGGGATTTATGCTGAATCTTCTGTGTATGGTGTGGAAAGATATCATCTTTCCTACCTTGCAAATAGAAGTTGCATGTTTTTTGTTTTTCCTTTAAAAGGCAGAGAGGACTTGTTGGATGTGTATTCCCCAAGGTGCAAACAGCTAGTTCTTTAAAAATCGTTTTGTGACAGCAAGATGCAAGTATTTCCGTGCTCCCCCTCTACACATTACTAACTCAGATAAAAACCAAGCCTGAATAGGTATGTGCCAGAACTGTGTCACTGAAGACTGGAGCCTAAATAATGGGAACAGATTGAGGGCTTCTGCTATCTGTTTTGTTTCATTTTCTTCTAATAAATATCAGTTTACTCATTCTTCATTGCCTCTAAATTAACTAAAATCTTGTTTACCTACATCATTACTAGCAAACCATGGGCATTGTATAGATTTAGAAATTAATAAACACATGTAAATTAAAACAGCTGAAGGTCTATATGAACTTCACATATAGGACGTGCTGGTCTGAAATATCTTTGTAGTAGCATTTAACTGTTTTTATACATCAAGCTCAAGACAGATTCTCCAGCAGCAAGCTTATGTTTGGTAATGATTTTGTTTAATTTTCAACTTTGGATCCAAGCTGTTTAAACAGATGACTCCCTGGTTTTATCCGAGTCAACTTCCTCATGCTTTCATCAAAGCGAAAGAGATTATTTGACTTTCTGTCTTCTAACACAGCATTACAAGACAGTCATATGTTAAGTGACAGTGATGGATTCCGTATCAGGGAATGGCCACTCTGCATGTAAGCACCCTGCAATAGTTCCCTGGCAAAGACAAAAACATCTCGTTCTTACTTACATGGAGGATATTTACAAGTTAGTATTTACTCTCTAACCGAAGCTAATACATTTCAGAATTAGATTAGATGAGGGTGTGTTTGAACTGGAGTAATAATATGCAGACATAATACATTTGTGTGCTGGCACTAATCCTGTGCTTTAAGCAACAGTTTCTTTCTCTTTCCTGGACACACATTTGTGAACAGATTAATACCTGTCAAGAGGACACCTTCACTTCAGACTCATCTGCAGTATACTTGTGAGACTTGAATAGCACCTAGCACTGACACAAGCTCTGGACACACAAGGTTTTCTGGTGAGAGCAAAATCTCATTTTATCATTAGCATCTTATTTATAAAAAAGTTAAGGTAGTGAATGAACTAATTTCTCAATCAGCTAAATGTGTGGAAAATACTTGTAAGACTCTGCTGGGAACATACAGAAATCCATCTACATTTGTATTTCAATTCAGTCTGCAGGGCTGTCTGGGTTATAGGTGTAGGATATAGGTTCCCTTGATCAGGCTAGCAGGTAGAATCAATTTGGACAACATGCGATGCTTAGAAGACACAGCATGTTGTCAGTGACTATCATGCTGGCAGATCACAGTGTGACTTTCTCTGAGCTTTCTTGGGCTTTGTGCTCCAGGCTGAGTGGGTGAAGTGATAAAACACCTTCTCTATGTTCTGAAGACAATTATTCCTAGAGAGGAACCACAGATATTTTTTACCCTCATTTAAGTTCCAGAAAGAGGACTTCAAGCTGTAGCAAATGACAGCTCCCAGAAACAATCTCAATTCACAGCTGAGCAGGCAGGGAAACCCTTCCAGGGTTTTCATGCAGGAGGCACGTGACTCCCTATGAGCAATGGAGATGTATTAACTCCTTTGTAAAGCCAGACTTTTCTGCACAGTGTCCTTCTGAATAAACAGTATTTTATGTAGAGACCTCGATGGCTTTAGCCTAGAGGGAGTGGTGGTGCAGGTGATCACAGGCTCGCGGCACTGAACCCCAGAAGCCCACCACACTGTCCTCCCAGTGTGGGTCAAGGATTCCTCCCAAAGGGGGTGGCCTGGATGAGCCCCAAGTGAAGGAGGGAAGTGCACAGAAGCAGAAGCTGCAATAAACTCAGGAGTGGTGTGAATAGGCATTCTTGGCTGTGTAATTTTTCATGTTAGCTGCTTAAAAAGAGTGCTGTAAATGACCAAGGCACTTGCAACTATTGAAGGAGTGTTTCTGTTATGGCTCAGAATTGCATGGTTGTATTGGTTGTGGTGGTCCTGCTTAGGCAGGGGGGTTGGACTTAATGATCTCCAGAGGTCCCTTCCAACCCCTACTTTTCTATGATTTTGTGAATTTCTTTAGGAAAATCAGTGCAAGGCTAAAATTGCTGTACTACTAAAAGATGGGGTGCCTCAGCATTTGCTTAGCTGTGTATAGTGTAAAATCTGAACACATTGCAATCTTATTTGCAGCCTACAGTAGCTCTATATGTACTTTATTATAAAAATTCTACTGCTTCATTTGTGTATTTATTAGCACCTACCTATACGTATGCAATCAAAAGTTATTTTTCATGATATATTTCACAGGCAAGATATGGATTAAAAAAGTGTTAATCCTAAAATTAAAATGTCAGTCCTGATGCAGATGCTGAATTGTTAGTTCTCTGTTTGTGGTAAATAAACTAGTTAGGAAGTAGCTAAGCTTTTTGCTGGGCAAATTACATCTGGTTAAGTTAATCACAAGTTGCTTGTGTTTATCCTCCATAGCACATGTTTATCCTGCATGTGGAGGATAAACATGTGCTGTGTTTAAACTCTGTTTGCTGAAAGTTTTGTGTGTATGATGAGAATAGGGGGAAAAAATAGACTTGCAGTCTTTTAGTGCTGTCAAGGTTTGATATATTTTTCAGGGTTTTGCTTATACCACATAATGGTATATAGAATAGGATCACAAACAGTGATTATAAGGATTTGAACAGGCTTACCTTCTGATGTACAGCAACCTATGTACTTTTTTTTTTCTTGTAAAAATATACCCCTATGACAAAATCTTTCTCTAGCATAAATACCTAGAATCTTACTGAAATCTGATCTCTTTAAGTACGCCAGCAGTGTTAAAATAATGTAACCTAAATCTCAGTCATTTAGAAATTATCTGTGCCTGAAATGAGAAAGATGAAATGAGAAACTCACCAATTAGTGTAAATGTCTTAGTGAAGAAGAAAGTGACTTCAAAGATCTTGATTATATATTTGGTTTTTTTTAAAATATATGTTTGTTTTTTTTGTTTTTTTGTTTTTTTTCTGAAGTACTTCCAATTTGGAGACAACTTTTAAAACCTTTTTTAGCATCATATCAGAACATTTGAAGCTCCTTTATCACTTGTGTGCAAATCAAATGTACAGGCAACTTTTGAAACAGTTGATAATACTTTAAAACAATCTGTTTGGTTTTTAAAGATGAAAGAATTGAAAATTAAATGCAAAGTCTTAGTCTGCTTTTGCTCTTCTGCCCCCCTGTTTTTTTTCTCTGTGCGCTGTGGGCTGGTGTGTGATGCAGCATTTCATCATGTTACCCAGCTGTTTTGGTATGGCAAACGTTACTATGGAAGTATCATGTTTTGGGTCTGTGTGTGATCATCTCTGCTCACCTATGAAAGATGTTTGGGCCCATCTTGCAATCAGATGGTATCAAACAGCACTAGAGAATTGAGTAACCCTTACATTCCCAGTCTCCATTGAACTGACATGAAGCTGAAGCCTCAAGTTCCATGCAAAAGGGTCCCTCTATCACATGAGGAGCACCCAAGTCTTGGGCTGCTTTAGTCCCCAGGCAGTTTATACCCAGGAGCAGCTGGCATTTCCAGCTTTTGGTCCTCCTTATTTGTGTTGCGCAACATCTGGCAACCAAAACAGTTTTAATAAAAAGTAGCATTAGAATCGAGAGTCACATGGTGCATAAGTGAGAGCTTGGAAAGAAAGCAAGTATTGTGTGCTTTTGTGTACTACATCACCGTGCTGTTTTTCCTAAAACAGATACAGGCTGTTATTAAATTTGGGTAATTTTGGTGATTTGATTTTTTTTAAAAAAACCAATGTTTCCTAGAAATTTAGGCAGCACTGAGGCTTGTTTTGGCCATTCTGCAGGGAACACTGAATGAGTAATTAAGATTTAAACCTTTTGATTATGCCACTGCATACTGATGATGTGAGTAGGATTTCTTAAATGCCCTTTGTGTTTTCTGTTGGAGTGGGAAGTAAGCAAACAGCAATACATCAAAGCAAATGGTATATTTTTGTAACACCATGTATAAATATTGGTACAGTGGTGATAGTTTCCATGTTCAGTGCCAGCAAAAGTGTGGTGTTTTTTTTTTAAAAAAAACACACGTCAGAGCTGTAGGTCCAAAAATGCAGGGTAAGGCAAAAAGGTGAATAAACCATTTAAAGGGTGAAGGTTTAAGTGGAAAGTGGAGGGGTGGGGGGATAACTTTAGTCTCATGCTCTGCTTTTGGATCAGGAGGAAGTCCAGATGTATTTTTAAAAATTGTGAGTGAGGTGGGAAAGACTTTTTTCTATCTTATGCTGTATCAAATTCCTCCCTCCTTAGCTTTTTTAATCCTCCAGCATTTTTAGAAAGTATTGTTTTAAGAAAAAAATACAAATATAATTATATATAATGGGTATTTATAATAAACTTACACATAATTATGTAGCTTTCAAAGATAGAATAAGAGCCATTACTGAAATAAGAAAACACTTTCCTGTCACCTCTAATAATGTTTTCCACATCCCTCGATTTCAAAATAAAAGTGAATTGGATCAGCATGAGGAAGCTCTTCATACTGGTTCCCAGCTGTGCACGTGTCACTGGAGATAAATCTCATTACCCTTTCCTGAGTACCAATCTGCACACACCTTAAATTCCAGTTTGCCAAACCCAAAGCTTTCTGAGGTGTTCAGCTGCTCCCTCAGCAACGTTTTGAGGTTTCACAAAGTGTTTGTACAAGGAGGTTCAAGGCCCATGTGAATAAATAAAATAGACCCAGCTGTTGTAAATGGCAGCTTTTCTTTGCTTTCCTTTTGAAGGAGCAGAGGTCAGGGTTGTTCATTTATTTTCATCATCGTTGCAGATTATAGATGCCCTTCCAGTCCTGTTTCTGTCCGCTGGCCACATGGGTCATTAGAGGCTGATAGCCTGGGAGCAGCATTTGCCTTTCTGATGAGACTGGCTGGTGCACTTTGTGGGAACTTCCTGCAGCTGGAAAGGGGCAGCTGGAAGTCCAGCTTTTGTCCTTGGGTCACTCCTTTTTGTAGCATGCACCAAAATCTGAGTATATTTTCATTCAATTTGTATTTTTGGGTCATCTGAAATGTTGTTTCTGTCAGATTTATTTATCCCTCAGCCCAGAGAATTGGGAAGAGCATCCAGCCTCTTCATTCAAACTGTCATTATTCAAGGCTTTATGTGGAGTTTTGATGAAGTGTTTTTGTGTAGGTGTGTTTTCTAAAAAGGGGGGGGGGGGGGAAAGTTTCTTTTTTCTCTAAAAAAACAAAAAAGCAAACAAAAACCAGTCATCCTAAAAGCTGTTTTTGCAGACAAACTGCTTTTGCTTATTGCTTTTGTAAAAGGTGTGTTTGTGTGAGTGCTGCTTAGAACTTCTTTGTGACTTGACCAGAGTAGGACCCTCTGTGCTTTTGTGTCACGTGTTCTATCTTGCGGTATTTACCTCTGGGTTATTGTAACACCAGTTCTCCGTTAAATAATGGACTATAAAAAAGTTTAAATAAAATGCCTTTGGGAACAGTAAATGACAAACTTCTCTGAATGTGGTTTATGAGAGCCATGCAGCCCAATCTCCTATAAGAAGCACCCACTATCTGGTTTTATAGCTGTTACACAACTAGTTGGCAGACAAAAACCTTCCTAGGATTTCAATTTATAACCTGTGATACACAGGGTTCTTTCTTCCTCGTACTGCTTTAAACTGAAATTGAATTTTAAATTAACTTCACACTGTGCTGTTTTCAAGTCAGATAAATAACCATGTTCCTTTTCCCTCTGCTCATAATATATTTTATATTTTACTATGAAAGCATTTTCTGAATCGATATGGATATTAATATTATACATTTACCTGGCCATTCCTTAGGAAAAAAAAGTGAAATGTAACTGTAGTTGTAAGAACTGTTCTTTGCACTTTGACAATTATATGGTTTTGTAGCTTAGGAGTTTTCTGGTTTTATTGCTGTTGCTCATTGTAAAAACTTGTGGCTTATATCTGTGGTTTTTCACAAAACTTTTATCAGGCACTGGACTTCAGAGTTATGTTATTTGAGCTATCATGCATGTAAGTAAC
Organism: Chaetura pelagica; assembly: GCF_000747805.2. Taxonomy (NCBI): domain Eukaryota; kingdom Metazoa; phylum Chordata; class Aves; order Apodiformes; family Apodidae; genus Chaetura; species Chaetura pelagica. The sequence continues at coordinate 1,550,176 of NW_009954217.1, forward strand.
TTCCATTTGCTTTAATTCCTCAGAGGGCCACATTCTTCACTCCAGTACCCCATTTACACCTTTACAATGCTAATGAATCAATGTCTCAAGTCCCCGAACTTTATTGATTTAGGCTTTTGGAGTGGGTTTTTTAAAATATATTTGTGAGTGTTTGTGTGGTTTTATGCTGTTAAATCCACACTGTATAGGTTCAAGCACTTGTAACACCAGGTAGTTATGAATGTGACCAGTGGTGTCTTAATATGACACCTGATAGCAAATCTTCTTTTTATACTTTATAGATGACACCTTTAGTAAGAATATTATAGAAGACCTGCCTTAGGTCTTAATTAAATAGATAGTCATGTTTCTGAATGTGCATGTAGAGTAGAAAAATTGTCTGTAACGGGATAATTATTTTGTGCCTTTCCCCGCCATGCCCCCCCCCCCCCCACTGTAGAGTAGAAAAATTGTCTGTAACGGGATAATTATTTTGTGCCTTTCCCCGCCATGCCTGCCCCCCCCCCGAAATCTCACACTCATTAGTGAAAAAGCATTCTCATAAAGCTTTATCTGGAAGAACTTATACTGAAGGATGTATAGTGGGATTATTTAAAATGTTGGCATGCTGGGCAAAATGTGTGTCTTCTGTTCCTGGTACAAAATGTAGCTTACACCATGGATCTGTATGTATAACTTGAAATAAGGTATTGGGTACATCCCTCCCTCCCTTCTTCCCTAGGAAGTTGTTCTCCAAGCTGTTTCCATTTTGTACCACCTGGCTTCCTGCAGGGCATTAGCATTCCAGGAAGAGTTTCACCAACCCCGAGGCTTTAATAGTGGTTAGGACAGTCAGAAAGAAAAATTAGCAAACACTTTCCCTTATAGGCTTAGGGCTGGAATTGTAACCAGGGGCTTTTGGGAGTATATTAACAACCACT
>NW_009954217.1:1551109-1561794 GCF_000747805.2 Chaetura pelagica
CCTGTTCCCTTGCTCACCAACAGCAGTATCACCCAAAAGCCTGACTCTGTTTCTATTACCAAGCACAATGAAGAAATATTTGGAATATTTAATTTCTGACAGTGCAGTGAAGGAGGAAAAAAAACAACTCTACCTTAAACAGCACAGAAAGTTATGCAGACCTGCCCAAGTCAGCCAGAAAGGCTGACTTCTCTTAGGCAAAGGAATGTCACGTGAAATTGCAAAGTTCTCCTTCCATCACATAACGATGAAATACCAGAGCCTTAGTTCAGTTGCTTTTCACCGTCTCGTACTCCTCTCATCTCTTCTTTCCTCTCCTTTCCTGCACCACTCCCCCAAGATATTCAAATGGAAAAACTTTGATTCAAAGGTATTTACACAAAGCAGGCATTTGGCAGCAGACAAGATTTCTTCTGATCAAAAGCATCTTAGTGTGTTCTGATCTTTCCCCAGAACTTAGCTAAATGTGCAGAAAAAGGACTCTTGCTCAGTACCTTTTGCAGTTACAGGTCCTTTTGGTAGATGTTGTCATTGCACATTCCAGGGGCGTGCATATGTAGGTATATTTATTTGAATTGCAGCCAGGATATATGTCAAAGAGATAAGAGTTCATCTTTCATCCCAGGGAGAAGAGAGCCTAAATGGGTTTATCATGGGGTTTTCATTCACTCTGCCATTTCTCCCTTCTTTATAGTCCATTGCTAGACTTCTAATTTTTCCTGACAGCAGTGCACACCCCTGCAGCTGGCCCTGCATAATGATTCCGTCCTCCTAGGCTGACACAAGAGGGAATGCATAAATCTCCTGCCGTCAGGGTGCTTTCTTTAGCAGACACTGCCCCTTCTTCCCCCTGGAAAAAGATCTATCCCCTCCACAGCACACTCATTTACCACCTACTAGCTTTGCCTGCTGAGCCAAAATGCTGTCTGTGACCATTATCCTGCCTATGCTAGACATCAGGAAATGGTTCTTTTCTGACAAAAATACAACCTTTTTCTTCTTTTTTTTTTTCTTCTCCTAATGACAATTATTAGTGGAAATTGGAGTGCCTTTGTCAATTGTATTTGACACAAACATTATACCCTACAGCAACCAGCTCCTGTGAAAAGCAAGAACTGACTGATGGTTTGAATTAGGAGCTGGGGGATGTGAGTTAGTCTGGATCAAGAATTTGGACCCAAATACAGGACTTTAGGAGGTCTTAAGTTAGAGATTCCCATATTCTCTGAGGCCCTATATTAATTAAAAATAATTGCTTCAAACCACCAGGTATGGACAGTGTTGTCAAACCCAGGGCTGAACTCACCCAGCGCATTGGCAGTTTATAACTCAGTGAGAATTTGTGGACTGTTTACAAAGTATTGTTTGAAAATCTCTTCCTTAGCCCTCCATCCTCACTTTTAGCTGTGGAATATAACAGCTGGCAAAAAATCCACACAGGGATCATGTGAAAGGCAGCAATCTCTGTTCCTTTCCTGAGGATGAAAGCAAGCACAGGATGAATGTGCAGCATATGGGAAGAGCTTTGTCATCCATTATGAGAAGCAAAGGAATAAGTTAAGGTCAGCCTCTCTTGCAAGAGTATCTTCCACAAAATACTAGATTTATTAAATTGGTATTTAGTGTTTGCAACATGTTGATAGTCTGATATTCATAGCTACTTTGAGAATTAAATGGTGTTTTTATTCAGCTACAAGTATTTGGCTGTTTGCTGCTGTCTTTGCAATGATTCACACTGCAGTTATTCTAAAAAGGCGGATGAGCTACAATTGTTTATATACAAACAGAATATGGCATTGGCTGCCAGAAACCGATCTCGCTAATATTTGGCTTGCTAGGTTGCCTTGTTGTTTCATGTTTTGGCTATCGGAAATAGCAAGCTTAAAATTAATTTTCTTTCTGAGTGTGCTCAGAGATAGTGGTATTTTCTCCTCTGTGCATGCTGGCAATTGATTGTAAAATGTCAGAGTTATTAGGAGTGTCAGCGACCTTCATCTGGCCAGGTGGAATAATGGACAAGACTTGCTTTAGGACATGCTGCGGTCGCTGACAGGTTTCGTTGCATCTGCAGCCAACTATGTATCATTAACAAGGAAAAAAAGGGTGGATGGAGGGAAGTGGATTGTAAATGTAACATTGTTCTTCTACTAAGTTCACTTTGAAAATGGTTGTTTTTTGTACCTGTACCATTTTGTACTCTTCATGATCTAGAAGGTTGTGGATCCAGGCTTTGGGCAGTATTGACTGTCCTTCTAGAAAAGCAAACAAAACTTCCTGTCTTCTGCTGGGGGCTAACTTGTGGACTGATTTCTCTTCAATGCCTTGGTTGCTATGCATTGTTAGGAATCCCACTCTTGTTACTTCATGTGCAGAACTGCATCCCTGCACCAGACCTGTCTGTCAGCTGTGCATGATGTACAACTATTCCCAAGATGCTTAAATTTGACTTTGCACCTCAACTACTCCCACTTAATATAATGAGCTGTGAAGTAAACTGTAAGTGTTGAAGAAGAAGCCTTCCATGGGTCACAACAGTCTCTTAGACTCTGTTTGGGGATAAGGCTCAGCATTAAAACTAGTAATGGTATTTATTTATTTGAGTTGTAAATATACTTTGTTGTACCTGTGACTCCTGAACAATGAAGGAAGAAAGAATGTATATCCTCTTGCTTGGTAGACCATGTGAGTGGTTTTCTGAATGAACTACACTTTTCTTGCCTCAGCTTGCCCTCGCAGCAGTAGCAGTGATAAAATTTGATGGCCAACATGCCTGTTGCGATTAGGAGAAGTTATCTCGAGCCCTTGGAGGAGGGGAAAGAGAAGGAGGTAGGCAGAGATGACAGGATCATTAGACTTTGAAGAGCAACAGAAGTAAGGCTCTGTTGAACTTGAGAACTTTATAGTTCCATATAGCATTGCTTTACCTTAGCAATGGAAAGTGTCTGATTATTTTTTATTCTAATACCTTGTTTTTATTAAGTTTTAGGACTGGAATTCTTGTACTTTATTCCCTGGATATCTCATCAATTAAATAATGTTTCTATTCTTTTCTAATGAGAGCAGGTAAAAAGTTAAACAGAAAAATATCTGAACTGCACAAGTTTTTCTTGGGTTTCATATTAATCAAGATACACATGTATGCTTAAGGATTTGAGGGGAAAAAAATAATTTAAAAGTTTGTCTTCTGAGAGTCTCTTTGAAATTTCAGCTTTTTACTGCTCAGTAAACCTGTCAGCCAGCTAAAAGTTTGGCATGTGGACATGATGAAGGCAGCTGAAGCCTGGGGCTTGGAGCTGGCTGTGTGGTGCTGTGCAAGAGAAGTGGGCTGGTTTGTGACCTTGTGCCTTGGCAGAGGGAGGAGGTGTTACAGGGAGGACTCTGCTGGCAGGGAGAGGTGTGGAGTGGGCAAGGGACAGGCTGTTTTTGCTGCTAATGCATATGACAGCTGCATGTCACACAAGAGCTCAGACTGATTTTAAAATATGTCCTGATTTCAGGATCACAGATAGAAAATTTATTACTGTAAAGTTCGTGGTTCTTCTACAGTAAACACCAACACTTTTTTTTCCCCAAGCCCTTCCTTAGCATTACCCAATGGAGAACTTAGGATACATGCTCTTAACTTTCTTACCAGACTGGTTTTACCTAAATATGTTATATCCTTTTAGTTTGTGACATGTGAATAGATACTTATGCTAATTTAAAATTAAAATTAATTTTAAAACAGTTTTCATGTGGAAAATGCTTATAGATTTGAACTATTTAAGGACTGCATCTTGGAGAAGATGCATACAGTAAAAATGATGGTGAACATTAAAAAAAGTTTGGCTTGTGTTTCTGAGAGGAAAAAGCCAGTCTTTGTTCCTTTTGGAAAAAAATCATAGGATAACTTGAGTTAGAAGGGACCACAAAAGGTCGTGTAGTTCAATGCCCTGCACAGATCAGAGCCAGTAAGACAAGGCTGCTGAGAACACATGAAGTATTTAGTCATCTAAGTCTACATCGCTAAAAACATAATATGTGGTGGTGATTTCTTGGGCTTTCTGAAAGGGAAAAAATTGTATTGGAATGTGTCTCTGTTGTCTTCAGCTTTCAGAAGGAAAAAACCCAAAACAACAAAAAACAGAGAAGCAGCTCAAACAAGTTTGTTACTATGCATTTCCTTTTATTTTTAGATGGAAATAAGAATTCTATCAGGCTAAACCTTACTTTCCATATGCAATTATTCCCCAGAAAGTTGAAATAAGCATAGGTGTAGGCTTTTCAAGAATATCCCCCTAGAAGTTAATTTCTGAAGGGAAACTGCAAGGTGACATTGCTTTTGAAAACTGAACCTTAATAAAGGGCTTCATTTAGGCATCCATCCCTGAAAATGGATGGTGAACTATGTAAGGGTTAGGAGGCAAAGAGGAAAAAAGAAGATGCAAAACAATGATAGTAGATGAAAGTATGTGGTAATTTAAGTCTGTTTGAAATTAGCACTGGTTTATTTGGTCATCCAACCAGTGGCAGCTCAAAGTCAAATTCTTACCATAAAGTCTTGCCACAGATGGGTCTACCATTATCTTCTAGAAAAGTGGCCCCTCCAAAGCAGAGTTAGGATGCTTTGTAAATAGCTTTCTAGTGCTTTGTGTGTCCCCAAGACTTCTTAAGTTGAGAGGGCACCTGCGGTAGAGAAAATCAGAGAACACACTTATCCCTAATGGAAGCTGTAATGAATTTCCCCTCTTAGAAGGCTGCTTTGAATCTCCAGCAGTCAGACAGTGTAAACACCCATCGCTGGGTCTTGAATGTGAAATGTTGCATCACTCCTGTGCTGAGGGAGCTGAGAGCCTCTTCTGTTGTTCCAGGTGAGAAGAGCAAGGGGGACATCCCAGGGCTCAGTTCTGGGGCTCGCCTGGTACCCGCTGGAGCACAGCTAAACAAAACCAAACACTGACTCCGCCCTGTCTCCTCCTGAACCCCCGGCAGAAGTGGGCACCTCTCTCCCAAGCCGTGGCATGCACAGACTTCTCATGTGAATTTTTTGTTTTCAGGTATGTTTGGTTTTGGTTTTTTTTCCTTTTAAAATACATTAGTGTTTTCTAAATGGGAAATCATATTCTGTTTTTCTAGGTAAATTTGTTGCTATTCATCAAGACTTTCAGATGCTGCTTGAGCATATAATAAATGTTTATTACTACTAATGGAGATAAAACTTCTAGGAGCCTATCTTGCAAGAGGCATTAAAAATTAGCAAGGAAAAAAAAAAAAAAAAAAAAGAACAGCTTTGGCAGAGGTTCTGTATTCATAAACCTATTTATAGATGGTGTGCTGAGTAGGAGAGCAGGTTTGTGCCTCTGCCAGCAAGATGCTCTAACCTACTGCTGTGCTAGTGCTTGCCCTAATTTTGTACTTACATTCTGAGTCTCCCAGGGGGATGCTGAGCAGATGTGTGATTGACCTGAATCTTGAAGGTGCATGGGTTTGACTGTGTCTCTGAGGACGATCAGAGAGATTCGATCAACTTCTTTTCCAGGACCTGTTCACGTTGATTAGCATGTGTTGTCTTGACAGATTTCTCAGAAACCAGTGTGTAAAACCTTCTTCCAATTGAGTTTTCTTTATCCTCAAGTAGCCAGAGAGATCCGAAGCAAAGATTGTCAGAACGGTTTTTTAAACGTGGTTCCTGGTCTGTTCTTTAGCCGCAAAGTGGTTTAAAACCATTTTGGCAGCTCACTTGGTGCTGGCGAAGCTCCTGGAAGTGCTCTTCTTGGGAGTGCTGGTTCCAGTCCAGCGTGAGCATGGCAGGGAAGGCAAATCATTTCACTGGAGTCTCCTGTGCCACTTCCATACCAGCTATCAGCAATGATTTTCTGTAGACTGTAGTTTTTGAAAGATAGCACTTAGTCCTTTCAGCAAGAGAACTATGTGTCTCCTGTCCTACATCAGAGACAAACTAAACTGTGAGAGAGGAAAGTAAAATTTACAAAGAAACAAGCTCAGAAAACAATTGCATTTGGGAGGGGTTTTGTTTAGGATTGGTTTGTTTGTTTGTTTGTTTCCTGGATACTCGATGGGTGAAGTTTTACTTACCCTTAAAAATTAAAGGGAAAGGGAGAGATCAAAATAAGAGTTTTACATGCACGTGAGTGGCAGAATAAGCAAAAGTGAAAACAGCTTGCTGTAAAACAAAATGTACATTCTGCCCTCATGCATTAATTTATGTACATAACATACAGATTTTTTCAAAATGTAGGAAAAAGCATGAAAATAGTCACTATTTAAGTTTATTCGTAGATACACATCAGTATCACTGAGACACAAAGGTGGGTCCTATGAGGGGATGAGAACATAACCATGGACTCACTGAAAGCAAGTAATAGCAGAGTAATTTTGCTGTGGAATTTTAGAGCAATTATGTGAATAACAGAGGATATGTTCTGAAAGTAGCCAGAAGTGCTTTTTTGTGGGTATAGCTAACATGGTTTCAGAAAGCCTCTGCCTCGCCAGGGTTAGTGCTTCCACAGCTGAGACAGCACAAATGCTGGTGTGTTTGACTGTGCACGGCCACCTCATCGCAAGTCGACCTTTCACAATCCCCCTCTCCCATCGTAAATCTTCCCAAAAATGCACAAAGGTGTGTCTGATAATACCCAGTGTCTCAGCTTGTTTCTATGACTGACTGGAAAGTCTGTTGTTCAAAGGTGCTTGGTCTTAGATTTTGCAATGATTAAACATTTTGACAAATTGCATTAAACTACATCAAACTTTTACTGAAGCTGCTGCAGGTTTTACATAGCTGGACTGATTAAAGGTGGTATTTCAAGAAGCCTTCACTAATCTATTTGTTTCTTGAGCTCTGCTCCTTCTGAAAGGAAGATGAGTGTCCCTGTGCTTTTTAATAAAATGAGCCAAGTACTAAAAATCCACCATCATCAGTTTGGCTTCAACACCAGAGTATGTGGCTCATAGCTCTACAGAACATGGAGGATATTAAACCTGGATATTAATTTTTTTTTGTTTCTCCTTCTTCTTAAGGAAAACAGAAAATACTCATACAAGAGGGAGAAATAGTTTCTAGTATTCTTCAGCATTGCCTTTCATAGTGTGCAATTATGAACTCTGAGGCATAATGGATATGAAGTTTTTCCTGGTGTTAGCTGTGTGTAAATAAGTATAAATCAAGTAAGTTGTTGTTTGGTTTTTTGTGTTGTTTTTTTTTTTTTAAAGCTGTTCAAGTACCTACACGGTGCCCAAAAAGAGGCCAAAATGCATGAGGTTTCTACTAAACTTCCTTTTCTTTCTAGAAGCTTTTCTCAAACCTCATTAGTCTTCAAAGTTTTCCCTTTAAATGGGTGGCCAGCGTAAGCATTTTTGCTAATTCAGTTCATGTGAAGATTTTGTCTCTAAAGTTGTTCAAGTAAGCGTAGCTGCAAATCTGATTCACTTGTGTGGCAAAGAACTTCACATGTAAATTAAGCTTCTAATAAGTCCACATTGTACTGTAAGGTGCTAATGGCTGCCATCAATCAGGGAGCTGGTAAAAGTTGTTCTCCCTCTCTCCCCCAGACTAAATGAGACAGCAATTAAATGCCCTTTTATTGAGTGATAGCTGAGACAATGGAAATCAATGTCCAAAGCACAAACCAGAATGGCAAGTCTTAAGTATAAGCTAAGCCACGTGTCCCCAGGGATTGGCATGTTGATTTGCTTACAGCTGAGAGGGTATATGAAAGGAATAACTGGGAGTGTAGACATCAGGAGAAGCAGTAATGCTCCTTGGAGCCAAGCCAAAAGGAAATACTTGCTGTGAAGATTCTTCAGTGGCGCCATGGTTCCATGATCGTGCTTCCGTGCAACCCAGGATCAGCCAGTAGTACAGATTTGATCCAAAATGGGATCATGATCAGAAAATATGATTGATGCTAAGTTTGTTTGTGGTATGTTTTTATGTTAGCTGCTCAAATAACAGGCAGTATCTGATATGGTACGAAGCCTACTCATACAAACTTAGCTACTCAGCTTTTCTGAAAGGGCTTCAGCTGACAGGGTGAGTTTATACTCAATCAGTTCTGTTATTGCAGTGTCTTAGATCCCTGGAACAGGATTTGCTACCTTGTCAGGCTGCATCCTGAGAATTCCTTCCACACACACACTCCCCACTCCCAAAATGCCACCACTTTGTTCTAGAGTGCTTACTCTGATGTCTCTCCTAAATAAAATTGCACTGTAAAAAAGCCCAATTTGCTCATCCATTTCTTCTAGATGAAAACAATCCCTTAAGACCCTTAGTGCTGGTTAACAGTTTTGTTCAAAGGACACACAGTGGCTGGATGTGTTTTTCCTGTCTTCACTCCCAACCTTCTCCAAAGCTTATTATGTCAACGGGACACTTCCTTTTGACTCCGGCTCACAATTCTGTATTGCTGAAAGGCCCTCAAGTTGCTCCAGTGCACAAGGCTCCACTGTCTCTAATCTGTGTGGGTTTTTTGTTTTTGTCAGGGTGGTTTTTTTCTTCTTTTGTGTGAATCTGTAAATGCATTGAGAACAACAAGCTATTGCATTTACTTATGGCAAGGCTCATTTCTGTCATGAAGCTCATATGCTGTTGGCAGAGACTGTGACTATATGATGCTTTGCAGCAGCTTAGCTAAACTGAAAGTCAAGTTTAAGGCTCCCAGGAAATATTAAATTAATAAATTGTTTTATTTTTGTACCTGAAAAGTATTGCAAATAGATGACCAGATTTATCTGAAGTGATATTAGGATTTCACTAGAAGAAAATATATGAATTTAGAGAGTTCTGTATTGAAATTGTTCTGTGGAGTGCAGTATCTGTCACAGCTCTTTTGAGGGCTTCAACAAAGAAAAACAAAGCTATCTGTATCAAGAAGCCCAGAGAAATCAGCAGGCACTAGGAGTGAAAACCTGCTGGTTGGTGTTCCTTGTCTTCATTGCTCGGTGATAAGACACACTGCCTTGTCCTTGTGTACCCATCAAGAGGACACTCTCTTTTCAAAATCATGTTCTGCTGCACTCACATTCAGTCTTTGGTTTTATAGTTTTGGCAATTACTGTGAATGATACCCTTCACAATCCCTAGTTTTCATATCAATTTAGTTGTTCACCTCTGACATTAACTCTGGTTCTAGCCTTGACTTGAATCTGACTTCTACATCAGGTTCTCAAGTAAAGCAGAGAGACAAGGAATCAGGAGAGACTCTGTAGGGGCACAGCAATACACTGCCATGTTACCAGCATGAGTATAATGCTTAGAACCTTTCAATTAGGACCTTGAAATACTAATGTGATCTTCACTATTACCAATACTGAGACCTTTTCTTAAATATTGAAGCATTCCCTTCCAAGCCAAAGTGTCTTATGTTTCTGTGATTGTAAATATATAATAATAAATTCTACAATGTGGCCAAGGTAATCATAGGCATAGAGTGCAAAAGCCATTTGTACTGTTTTGTATTTAATTATTCTGTGTGCAATTTTGAATAGTCATGGATTAGGTTTTTTTAAAACATCTTCTTCTATATTGCAAGCCTTCAGCAGTCCAATAAAGCAGAACCATTGACTGCTATTTGATGTGTCCATTACCTTCTGCAAATGCCTTAGAATACAATGGGGTAGCATGCAGACTTCAGAGCTGTCATGACAGGTATTAAGAATGTGTCAAATCCCAGTGATGACTGATAACGTATCTGTCATTTGTGATGTGATTATGAGGAAAAGGAAAGCCACTAGGATACAGATACTCTAGGAAAAAAAAAAGGGGGGGGGGGGGGGGGCGGCGGGGGGGGGGGAGGGGACGGCAGGAGGAGAGGATTTACTGTTCTTGGGAGGTGCCTGGTTTAATTAAGCCTTGTCTAGTCCATAAAAAAGGCTCTCAGCTATCTGAATGCCTTAGCAGTTTATGCACTTCTACGCCACAGCAGTAATTCCATGGGATTTAAGTTTCTCTTTGGTGGATAGATATTGTTCACTATAGGTACTGTGGCTATGATTAAGGTTCTTGGCTATGGAGATAGCTAGTGCAATAGTGCATTTTTTTAATTTATTTTGTGTTCTAATTGAGAGTTTGTCAGAATATTGTGGAAGAAAGAATTCAATGGGCACATAAGATATTTTCTGCATGGAAACTCTATAGAACTGAAGGAGAACAGTCATATTATTTGCACCTTTGGTTAGCCAAAGGATGTAAAGGATTGGTTGGGTTTTTTTGTTCTGGGTGTGTGTTTTGTATGAGTGTAGAAAGAAGGCTAAGCTTCATTGCACTTGAAATTTAGGTTTTCCTGAATGGATCCAGTGTGCCTTGTACACAAACTGATGCCTTTCAGGTGTTTTGGGCTGAGCTGTCCATGTCTGCCTTGTGTCATGCAGCACAGACAGGCCAAGCCCACACTGCTTCAGGTGACAGTACTGCTCTGCTCCAGGTGACCCTACCACCCTCCTCCAGTGGGGCAAGCTCCCCGCTTGGGCAAGGTCACCCCATGGCATCCACGCCATGGGGCAGGGAGTGATGGTGGGGCATTGAGGCAGCTGGCCAGCCTCTTGCCCCAGCAGAAGGATGTGCTGGAGTACTTGGCAATGGCTGCACAGGTGCTGCAGGTGCAACACAGGCCACAAGCTACGGGAGGATGAGCTACAGCAGGGATAGTGTGGTCACAGTGGGATACACGGTGTGTACTATAGGG
>NW_009954217.1:1561904-1598676 GCF_000747805.2 Chaetura pelagica
AAGAGCATGGAACAGGGCCATTAGGCTCACTCAGCAGTGTGAACCCATGCTCACATCCTTGCTTACCTCATGGAAACTGACTTGTTTGCCCAGGCCCTCAGGAAAGACCCTTTTTCTTTTTTTTTCATCTTTTTTTTAATCTGCCTCTAAATGCACATTTACCCCACCCACAGAAGCTGGCTGAGTAAAGACTGAAAAGCAACCTGAAGCAAGGAAGCCAGGTTTTAAATGTAATGTATTGCAGCTTGATTCATTTGCCAGTGTAGTTCTCTTGAGGGCCTCATGGCAACCATCCCAAAACAACCAGTGACTTAAGTACCTCAGCCCAAAGTTGATTTAGCTGAAGAGTTGTTAAAAGGACCCTAATTGGGGTTTTTTTTGTTTTGTTGGGGTTTTTTTTTGTTATTGTTGTTGGGTTTTTTTCCCTTCAGTACCTGAACTCAGCATATCTTCAGAGTAACTTGAACTGTGCAGAAATCATTAATCATACTGTACAATCTTGGCTTCAAGTTTCCCCTTTATACGTAGGAGACTACCATACTGGTTCTTAGTGTTGTGTCTTGCTGCCTGGCAGCACCTGGGTTCATGCTGGTTAAATACGGTTTCAAGAAAAGGAAGGGCTGTGGAGAAGGATGCTGCAGGAAAGAGCATTCCTTCACTGCTCACAGGTTTGCTTTTGGCCCCGGGTAGATGCAACATAGGTAGGTGTTCATGTATATTGATGATGGGCAGCCCATGGTTTATGACTTTGCTCTTCAGTGGCTGCCTCTTTGGGAGGAGATGCAAGTGCAAATAGGGACTGCTGGCAGCATTCACAGCTGGTTTTTATTTTTTCCCAGTGCTCTTATGGTCTTTCATCAACTCCTATATTTAATATATTTACTTGGTGAATGGATTTTCTGTTCCAAAAACGGGCCACAGTGAAATGCACATAAACATGGAGTACTTTTCTGAGGGAAGCTATTCTTTCTCTGTACTCTTTCTCCCTTCCCGAATTCACTAGATTTTGTCAGTTTAAGGAGCACTTATTTGGGAGGTATTGCAGAAGTTGACTTGAAACTCAGCTATTTCTTTTTTTTCATTTTCATTTACATAGGGTGTTCTGAAATAACACAGCAAATCATGAGGTTGGGGGAGTCACCTCTCAAGATCTTTAAACTTTTAATAAAATTCCTTCTAGGCTCCAAGATCAACACTGCATGGTCTCAGTTCTGTTTTACATGTCCTCACACTTAGCTGCAGTCCAGTTCTTGATTTATTTTTTTGTTCAGTGATAGGATTAGAAGCATTCTTTGAAAACCAAACCAGCACTGCCATGCTATTTAAATTCACAAGGTTGTCTTTATCCTGAAAAAAAGAATCCAGCAAATAAGCCCTTTTCTAACTCTTGCATTCATCACATATTTGAATGGAAACTGATTTCAGTGATTGTTTGCACAAAGTAATATGTTTCCAAACATTAAAGAAATCAGCAGTGGTGGTGGTTGCTATTTGGGGGAGGGGAGCTGGAAGGCAAAATATTGCAAAATGACTTTTTACTGATAACAAACAAAGCCCAATGGGAGATTTCTGTTTTGAAAATATGTAGCTGTTGACATGAGGATGTTTGTTCGGATATTTTTAGTGCCGATAAAGGAAAGCAGCATTCATTGGAGTTTTGGTAGTCTTGAACAAAAACACATGTTATGCACCAGTTGCTCTGCTCTGGGTGGTTGTGTTCCACTATGCATAGGAAAGGTTTTTCTCAGCTAAGTTTCTTCTGTTGTTTCCACTTCTAAGCCTTTTATACTGTGTCTAGAGAGAGAATAAGAGTGTCTGATAAGACTTCCAAGGTGGTGTTTGCAAGTTGAAAAGGTAAAGCTAAAAAATTTGTACTCATTTTAATTGTGGTGTAAAGCATCAGTATTATCATTTGAAAAGCACCAGCGATGCCTTGGCTTGCTTGATAAAATAAGAATCTGTTCATTGTAATGACCATTAACTCCGTGACAGGATGATAAAGAGATTACAGGGTTCCTCTTCCCACTTATAAAGAATTGGTTGGTGCATGTGCTATTCTGCTAGTCTCATCTCAGTGTATGTTGTGGAACAATCATGGAAAACATTTTTAATATTTTTACTGTGCTACCTGACAGCATGAGCTCTGTAGTATACAATTTTCTTTTCCTCTGACCTCTTACACACCAATTGTATTGGGAAAATATTAATTAAATGGGAACAATGTATTTATTATGATTTGAAGTTGCTTTTTTCCTGGTTCCTATTGTTCAGGTTCCTGAAGAGGAATGAAAGAGCCTACTTAAAGATGCTCTCCAAGTGCTCTGTTTAAGTGTTGCTTTTTGCTCCTAACTGCCAAAAAGTAGCAGCAAACTGTAAAAGGAAAATTTCCCTTCTGTGCGATTCCATTCCCTTGGGTCTTGATTGAAAACAGTTTGTATTAATTCACTTCCAGATTTAGCTTAGTTTAATTTTAGTCTCTGTCATGGGCCACCAGTGTGTTTTACTCTTCCTTAAACGGAGTATACATCCTTTGGTAACACCTTGATAATGTAGTAATTTTTTGAGTTATGCAAAGAAAGGTGAGACCTTATGGAAATTCAGAGAAAGTCTTGTTTTTACACTAACCTGTTATAATAATGATTATTTATTTATTTTTTCAGGGTATGGTATATTGACAAAGAATTCCTCAGTGCCCTGAACAGAGACCAGTGTCTGCAGAAATTACATTGCTGGTAGTGGCCATTGTTTAAAGATCATTAGGCAGATGGAGCAGTTGTACTGAGGGTATGATTTTGAGTTAGGAATCTCAAAAGGCTCAGACCCTCACTGCTTTTTACTTCCATAATGATGTCATTTGGCTTGACAAAACTCAGTCTGTCTCCTCATAAGCCCTGCCTTTCTTATGGCATATTACATGGTATGACATACAGCATCTTAAAAGACAAATCAACTTGCTCTTCTGTCTTAAATACAAACCCCAGTTTTCATTCATAGCTAAGTGTTAGCCAGTATACATTCCAGAAAGTTGCACTCGCTCAAGCCCTACCCAGCAGAAATGTCACTGCTTTGAAGTGCCCTATTAAATTCTTGTCCATCCTGTTCCTACCTTTCTACGGTTCCTGCTTTTCTCTTACAAAGTTTTGTTCTCTGATGTGTCAGACTGATCAATTATTTATCGTACAGAAAGGGAGTTTGCTTTTCTTAAGTCTCCTATCCAGCTGTAACCATTTCCTCTGTCACCTTTCTAAATAGTCTCTTGCTGTTTGTGAGCATTTCCATAGCATTTGTCTTACTCTTAGTGATGTGTAAAATCTCCCTCATTCCCTTTTATTTACCTGCCTTTACATGCGATCATATGCAACAGAATGTTGCTGTGAGGTACGGGATGGAGGGGATCATACTGAGACAAGTCTGAGGATGTCAGCTCAAGCCTGTTAGTTTATAAAGAGCTTTAAACACAGGATTTCCAAGAGGTGCAGAAGTCAAAGTGAAGACCTGGATGCTGCCTCTGTTTCAAGAAGTTGGGGGACCTGTTCAGATCCCACTGGTGCCAGAGAAGAGCTTGTACCCTGAAACACAGAGTGGGGATAACTAAGCTTTTAGGCAGGTGTTGGGGAAGCTTTGCAGCTGCACTGCTCTGGCTCCCCGGCTGCCAGTCCTCAGCTGAGCTTCAACCAAGACTGCTTAGAGCTGGGTGTTCACCTCTGTTGCAGTCACATATCCTGATAGCAGCTTAGGTATGGTGTCAGTATTCAATCTGTTGCTGTAGACACAAGCATTTAAGGACATAAACCCTGTTGGCTATTTGATGTGCCAAGGAACTTTATCCCCATCTTTTTCTGCCAGAATATCTGTGAAAAAAATTGATTGTTGGGGTTTTTTTTATTATTATTTTTTGTATAAAGAGTTTATCCCACCTGATTGCTTTGTTGATGTCCCTGCTTATTGTGATCTTACTTCTTTCTGGTGACAGACATGCTGAAATTTGACTTGAGGCTTTGCAATATGCACAGTTTGGAGGAAAAACTAATTTAATTCTCTCTATGTATGGAATGCAGAATGCAGAAATAGAAACCTGTAAATTACTTAAAAAGCATTGTATGGTTTAAAACTTATTTGTTACCCTGCAGTTACCCATAAGGTCTGCTCCAGAGTCAGCCATCTGTATAGTTACTTATATTACTGCATGTTTCATATCTGGCACACAAAAAATGATGCTTATTCTTTTCTTTGTGATGTGAAAGACATTCTTAGTCAATAAGCTGTCAAGCTACCCTTTTGTCATCATCACTGCCTAGTTGTGTTCTTTCACATCAAGTCTCCTAAATCTTGCCAGTCTAATGTGTTAAATTCTTTGACAACAATGTTTCAATTTTGGAGCCCTGAGAGCTTTGCTTGTTTTTCTTCATGAATGGAATGAAACGCTTCTTGGTGAAAATACAAATGCAGCAGAAAGTGAAAAAATTAGACTTCCTGTGTAATCTATAGAGAAAAAATGAACACTTTTGGACTGTTATCCACTGTGGCCCTTGAGCTCTTCACCTTGGAAAAGATTAATTGCATTCTCCAAGTGCCTGGTTTTCTTGGCTGATAAAGAGAGGTTAGTTGGCTCACTGCAAGAGCTATTTCCTCACTGTTGCTATGGAATTTTGGGAAAGATGGACTCCAGCATTTCTGTTTCAGCAATGAGTAGCAAAGCTAGGCAAATACCTTATCTCTTTTACTATGTTTCTATTTAAAAGTAAACAAAAAGTGTCCAAAATCTATTTTGCTTGTGACTTCAGTTAACATGGAGAATTTGATTTGAGGGGTTCTCTCTTGTCCTCCTGGCCCCAAATTTGGGGCTTTTTACTTGGAGGCAAGCTTGGCTACAGACAGCTTTGAAGTTTGAGTATTCAGACTGGAGCTAGATTTGGTGAAGAGCTTAAAAAATAGGCTGTTCACATCCCTTTCCTTTAAAGCATTGCACAATACTGCTGGGAAAGCTTTAGCAAATACATGTAGTAAACAGATTACTCTAACATTAGCCTGTTCACTGCTATGCTTAGGAAACTTGGTGCAATTTTACTTTTTGATAGTACTTTATACTGGTGATAAAGCAGAAAATT
Organism: Chaetura pelagica; assembly: GCF_000747805.2. Taxonomy (NCBI): domain Eukaryota; kingdom Metazoa; phylum Chordata; class Aves; order Apodiformes; family Apodidae; genus Chaetura; species Chaetura pelagica. The sequence goes on from NW_009954217.1 coordinate 1,567,013, forward strand.
GAATGCACTGTTTAAGGTCAAAATTATTTTGACTTCTGCCTTCCATGAATTTGTAGTTAGGGCTGTGGGTAGTCTTCTGGAAAGTTGTTTTGTCCTAGAGATGGTCTCCAGCTTTGCACAGAAGGCAAGGATTGAAAATGTACAGGACAGTAATAATTTCTGTATCCGTAATATATTACAAATTATTTTTCTCTCCTTTTCAGTGCAGTCTGTGCATCTTTGTTTAGTTTCACACAGCAATGCATGTTTTTATTTTTACAAAAAAGTACATGATACTCTCCAGCATGCCTTACGGAATGGTGTGCTCATTAGGCTAAAGCCCCATGTCTGCTCCATGAACAGCTGGGCTGCTGGGGGACAGCAGTGTAGGCAGGCAGAGCTGGCCGAGCAGAATGGCTAAACCGTTCCTGTCCCTTCAGTGCCCTTTCTGCTGTCACCCAGAGTGATGTGAGCTGACCTGGATAACTCATATCAAGCGCAGCGCTCAAGGAGAATTACAGTAAAATGAGATGCTTGATATGATAGAGCAAATAAATAACATTGTGGGGAAACGACAGGGGGGACTTTTGTGTGTGCTTCCCACCCTGGCTGTGCTGGATCAAGGTGACAAGTGTTGGAGGGCAGTGGTCATATTGTACCTGTTCAGCTACCACTTGAATAAAGAGCTTGTCCAAAGCCCCAGTGATGTCTGAGTTTCAGTCCTCTATTCAGGTTGGTGATTGTGGTTTAATTCCAGCTATCATGGTATTGGGTTTTCTTCTAGCCACTATATGTCTCGTCTTTGTCTCCATCTTGTTGATTTACTGGCTTTGATGAGTGTCAGTCACTTTTGCACCATATTTTCTTTTATTTGCAGATTTTTTTTCAAGACGAATTCCACATCCTTGGGTCTATATTGTTTATGACTTAATTTTATTAATTGTCTTTCTTAACTAAATATTCTTGGCCTTTTCAATTTTGTTTCATGTGGAAGCTTTCCAGAACTGCAATACATGTGTTTGATTTTAATTAATTCTGCATCACCTAGTGATGTATGTGTATATATAAATGCATAAAGCTAATAACTTCCTTCATTTAGCATTGAAATGCATTTTTCCAAAGTGATAGGCCTATAATATGTTATTTAAAGGACTCTGACTCATGACTGCAGAGATATTTTTTTGATACAGTGGACAGAGTAGCAGAAGGAGTAAGCTTCGATCTGTTGCTTTTCACTTCTGAGAGGAAACTTCCCTGGACCATCTGCGTCCCTTCCTTCTCTCAGGCTATTGCTGGGTACTGAATAAGGGAAGAATTTCTGACACCTCTGCCTAAATGCTTCTTCAAATGCAGCATCTCTAAAGACAGGATTTTAAGGGGTGGCAGCCCTTGGGTTCTGCCCTGGGGTGAGGGGGGGGAGGAAGTGGCAGGTCTCACAGGGTGGGCACCTTTACATCTTTCCCCTTGAGAGACTCGTTCAGCAGCTGGCTTGAGTGAGTGGAAAAGTCCTTCCGAAGATTATCCCTAATTCAACTGCCTAAGTGTGCAAAATTGTATTTTGCTCTTAAGCAGAGAAAAAAGAGAGCTATGTGCATATTCCCCTTAGCCAGTATCCTCTCCCCGTATTCCAGACCAATCCATCTTGTTCATGGCCTTTTAATCAGATGTTGCATCTTTTCCTATACCAGTGCTCTCAGTCAGCCAGCTTGTTTCCCTGGAGGGTCAGGGCACTGTTTCTGATGCTCCCCTTCTCTTAAAGCTTGGTGTCCTTTGATCTTCCTTCCCCAGGCTTGGCAAACAGCCCTGCCATCAGGATTGGTATAAGGAGTCCTTCAAAGCTATAAACCTGGCTAATTTGTTGGAGGGAAGACTTCTGAGTGTGTTGTTTCACCTTTCCTGCCTCACAAGCCTTGTATGGCTTCCCTGTGTTTTTTAACTGTGTTTTTGGAAGGCAACAAAACCAGAACAAGAAGATGTAATGGTTGGAGGGTTTTTGTTTGTTAAAATAAAATAGACACAGAAATGCTTTCTTATTTCAGCCCACGCCAGTGTAGTTGTTTTCTTCTCTCTCAAAACCTATCTGCATTTATATGGTAGGAAGATATCACTCGGCTTTATTTTAATGCCCTGCCCTTTCTCAAAGTCCAAATCTGTTTGTCACTCTACCAAGATTCCTTTTGCCCGTGGCTTCCAAACACCACTCAGGCATTTAAAAACAGAAATAACCACAGTATAGAAACAACAAAGTCTCTTGTTTAATTCATTTGCTTGTGTGTGCATTATCCATGAGAAGGTATCTCCAAATGCAACACGTTGTAGTTAGATGCCTAGGTGGTTCTATTTTAATCTTGTCCTGCAAGAGGGAAGTTCCATGATTGTGGCCAACTAAAAAGTTCTTCCTTCTTTATGTATGCATGGATTTCTTCCAGTTTAAACACCCATATGTATTGTCTAACTCCGTTTGAAGTTGATGGAAAAGATTTTTGCTCTGTAAATACTCAGTATACGGCCTTAGCACGCACTGCTCTGGCTCGTAGAATAGTTACAATGGTTAGTATTCCTGCAGCTTTTGGGGACCTAGCTACATGTTTGTTGTAAATAAGTGGCTAGACCCAGTATTTCAAATAAGTCTTGACTGGACCCTGACAGCACAGGAGATCATTTCTTCTGATGTTAGCATCTGGATTTAAACATGACTCGTGCTTCCAGGTTTTTTGTTTCCCTTGCATTCCTCAGCATGAGGCTTACCACAATGGAGAAAAGCTGTGTTTTTAACTGAAACTTGTAATGGAAGAAAAGTATATAAGTGGTGTATCATTTCTAAGCTGTCAGCTGAAATGCTTCCCCCCACTTCTTCCCCTGTCACTTTTGCTATTAATAAGAAATTTTTATTGCTGTTTTCTCTGCAACTAATCCCATGAAAAAAATTCAGCTTAATCTTAGAAGGTAAAAATACCTTGCAGTTGACTCCAGACTGACAAATAAGAGGTCCAGTTTAAGGTAAAACAAACAAACCAAACCCAGGCTAAATTCTGGGATTTTACTCTGGCAAAATCCTGTTGACTTTACAGGCCATTGCTTTGAATAAAAATTAGTGAAAAAATATTATATTGGACAGCATAGAGGTGGCTCCTGACTGATTCCTGTGTTGCTCATTCTACACACACTTCTATCTTCACATATTCTTTGTTTTATCTCCCTAAGACAGTGGTTTATAATTCAGACAGCCAAAAGGCAGCTTCTTTGAGGGCAACAGTATTAAAAATACTGCTTCTTTTTTGGCAAACTAGAAACATTCCTGTGTGTGTTTGAGAAGTATGGGCTGGATATTTTAGGACACTCACTAATTCAGTTCAGCTGTCCTTGTTTTGTTTGCTTGGATTTGGAAAATAAGAGTAAAGTACAATATATAGAATTACATTAAAAATAATTCCCTATGGAGCTGCAGACCACCTTGTTCATATCTTCTCTGTGTATCAAGAAATCGATCATTTACTGTGTCTTTTAATTTGTAATTCAAAACATGTGATGGGTGGACCAATTTGGTTTTATCGAAGGAATCATCTCAGGGTAATACTCTTTTGCATAGCTACTGGTATACCAACACTTGTATCTGCAGTCTCAGTTTATCTTTGATGTGTTTATGAATTTACTTACACAGCAAAAGGCAAGAAAGCTTATGGAGGGGAAAAAAAATAAAAGAATGGCAACAAGGCTTGTGGAAAACATCACTGCAGGAACTCCCTTGAGGGCTGGTACCCCAACCTCTAAAGCAACTGCACACTACAGAAGTAAAACCACATTATCATGAGCTGGTGTATGGTTTTCCATGCAAAGAGAAAGAAAATGGAGATGGCTGTGAGACAGGCTGGGACTGCTTTTCAACTTTACCCAGAGGCAGCTGCTCCATTTGCTTCATTCAGCAAGGAGCAGAGGCAGGAGCAGACAGAATGCCAGCCGTGTGCACAGTTATAAAAGGATGAAATACGGTGCAGGAGGAGAAAAGAGAAAATCAAAGTCAGGGAGGCAAAGAAAGGGAAGAAGGATAAAAATCTACTTGAGTTAGTGTGAAACCCACAAAAATATTTAGGCCTCTGAAGATAAGTGGATGCTATTCTTCTTGGGCTTGTTTTTCTTTCTGGTGGTGCTCAGTGTTTCACATCATATGTCTGTCTTTGTTACAAGTGAGTGAGAGAGCTTATCTCTGTTTTGAGAAGGCTTTTTCTTTTCCAGCCTGAGAAGGTGATTACTCAGGAGAAGGTTCTTAAAACCCCAGTAAATCTTGGGATCTGAACAGATAGTCCCAATATATTTAACGTTTAAAGCTTTTCTTTAAGATAAAGTGTTTCTGCTGTTCCTTTACTGCTAGCAAGGGATATACTTGTTTTTTTTATTAAATGTTTTTAATGTTGTGCCTGTCAGCACTCAATAGCTTAACCAGTAGCATTCCCAAAATTGTACCAAAACCATGGGTTTAGTGTGTTTATGGGCACCTTAAGGTTCTTGACAGAACTGGATTATTTTCATTCACATAATGAAGTAAATGTAGAAGCAAGAAAGAGACTGTTTTCAGGTTGAGGCACATTAAGTTTGCCAGTAGTAAAACCTAAATTGCAATATATTATGCAGCTATCCCTCGAAGATGCGAGTTGATAAGGTTGTGCAATACATCCCTGCTCAGAAACAACGTGCACTGGTTTCCTACCTCCTTAAACCTGCGGCTTCCCTCCAAGCACCCATAGCAGCTGGAAATGTTAGGGCATAGACCAGGGACTTGTCTTAATGTGGTTTACATTTATTAAGAAATAAGTACAAAAGGATCTAGGCTAAATGTGATGATGTTTTAGAGTGTATTCAGGATACCTTAGATGGAGAGGGAATTTATAATTATCAAAACACTCTTCTTAAAAACTGGAGTCTGTGCTGACTTTTGAAGCTACACGGTAAGTGCCTTTCTGCATTATTAGTTTAGGCTGTGGCATGACAGTTGTGGATGATAAATACAACTGGCATAACCTGTTGGTTATGCTTCTGGCGTGTTGATTTTGAATACAGTTTAGTCTGTTGGAGGCGGGGGTGTGGGTGAAGTTTCCTATGGGTGACTGCGACTCTGAACGCTTGCTCCATAGCTCCAAACTTGGAGCACAGCTGAGAGGCAGGAGGACTTTTAGGTATCTGTATGATCCTGCCTGCTTTTATAACGTATTTCCAGGGTTGTTAATGCACATAAATCACCTAGCCCTTCAGGGACAGCTGGTTTTGTTTTAAACTTGCTAGGTATGATATGATGTCAGCATAGAGTCAATAGCCTGTCTGCAGCAAGGGAGCTGAGAGGACTCTAAGGCCTGTGGTGAGACAGCCCTTGTGAGGGAGATGAAACCTGCTTCAACACTGAATTAGTACTTTTTGGGTCAACTGCATAGTTGTAAAAAACTAATGTATGCAGAGAGGGGGCAACTGGCTGGTCAGAAAGGGGCACAGTGGGAGTGCTGCATGGGCAAGCAGATCCAACAGGGTCTCCATGCAACCACTGGACCTAGGGGTGCATCAGGGACAATCCCAATTGCCTGTGGCTTCTCTCTGGTGCCAGGGGACATGGAGGGAGAGATGGGGAGAGGAGCCCAGCCATGACTGGAGGCAGAGAAGCAGCAACCTGGCAGAACCAGGTGCCAGAGACCTTCTGCAGCTGAGATGGGGCTTTCCACTTCCTTGGGCTACAGTGCTCTTCCTCGCAACCTCCTCCTCTGGGATCTCATTACCCTGGTTCTGTTCTGCATCCCAGCCTTAATTCCTCCACCCTCTTCTCTGTTTCTGTCTTGCTCTCTATCTGATCCTGGCCTAACTATCCACCACCCCTGGGGTTAAGGGGCTTGCTGCCCATGTGCCGTGTACACTCTCATTCTGCCTTCTCTCTACAATTCAGTAACCGTATTAATAATGGATGTAAATGCAACCTTACAGCCCTCCCTAGCTTCAGAACTGCATCTATTAAAGTCAGAAGTTGGGTGTCTTATTTTTAAAAACTGATATTTGAACTAGATGAAAGGGCAACAAGTGGTTAAAAACAACTGCAAATCAGTGGCTCGCAAGGGCTTAAACAGTGTAAAGAAACAGGGATAATTTGAAAGGCATTTCAGGTAATATGAAGATGTGTATATCTACCAACTGCCTGTGCAAATTAGAAAATTAATTGAAAGGGAATGTTAGCTCGTTAGCTGAGCAAGCTAATGTCAAAAAAACCTGCAGCTTTCTTTTAAGATGACAGGGGTTTTTTCCAGAATAATCTATTAATGAAATGATGGTTTGGAAGGCAGACTGGAATGGAGACGAGTGTTCTGATGTATTATCAGCTTCTGTATGTTTTTAACTACATGCGGGGGTTAAATCTTATGCCATGAAGTGAGGTTCCTTCTTTCTCCCTGCCCTCCACATGAAACACATTTTTAGATATGAAAAAATCTCCTGTTTAAAAGCATTATAAGTGGTCCTTAAAATGTTCAGGCATTTTTATATTTTTATATGGTCTATGATAATACTAAAATTTATTTTGTGAAGTCCAGATATTCATGGTCAAAAAGAGTATTCCAAAATGTTCAGAACAGAAAGGGCATATCTGAGTATTTATTTTTATACAGGAAAGATGGGCATCTTTTGGCATTTTGGTAATAAAGCTGTTGTACGATGCAAAAGGGAGGAGAGCTGGGACTTGAGTAAAGCTTTTATAATACTGAACCCCCCTACTGGAAAGAAACCACCCCGAACTCATGTTATTTTTATTTGTCTCTGTTTCGGGGACCTTGGGGATCATTTACCACCTCTTCTGAAAGCCACAGAAGTCCTGCAGTAAGGGAGGGAGGAGAGTGTTGGAATGAAGCAGAAACACTTGATGCTCCCATGTTTCCATTACTCCTGGAGCTGGGGATTTGCAAGATGTTGGAAACCAAGAAAGTAGAATGGTTGTTCCAAGTGGATTTGGATTTATAATTAATCTGAATTCATGTTCAACTCAAACTGAATGCATAGTATGAAAGTTAGCACGATTTAATTACAATTTTTCTTTTCTAAGAATACAGAATACTCTGAAATAGAGTCCTGCAATTCAGTGGCCTAAACCTGCTTTCAGGTGTCTTAATTCGAATTTATAATTTGTCTTTCAAGGACTGATATAAACCTACTGCAATTGCTGATGTGAAAAGTAAGAACAGATTATGTCTTAACAGTGCTTGGAAGAGTAAGGCATAATGACAGATTTCAAAGGCAGCCTCATGATCATAGATATATTATTAAGTTGAAACGTTTTTGTTGTTGTTGTTTTTACAAAATGTTATCGTTGGTATTTCTGCAAGTAGAAATAGTAGTAAATATATATGAGTTAACATACTGTGGTTTGATCATCACAGGTCAACTATAAATGTGCATCTTAAGCTGTAAACCACAGGCTGTGTGTTTTGCAATAAAGTATTTATGCATTTAGTCTTTAGTACTGTTGCTCATTTAGACTTGTCATTGGAAAACAATGTTCTCTTTATTGCATATTGTTAAAACATAAGTGCTGTCATTTGAGTTTATAAACACTAATAAAAATGGTGGGTTTAATTCTTATTATTCTCAAAGAAATACACAAAAATACCTGTCAGTCTCTTTTAGTATATGTAGCCCTGTGTGCAGGTGCATTTTGATTTAAATGAAGATTATTCTGAAATTGAGCTTCTGACTCTTAAGTGGGTAATTGGGAAAGCAAGTCATAAATTTCTTCTTCATTAGACAACCTGCAAGACTGAGAAAACACATGGGAAGTGGGGTGTTTGTTTGGTTGTTTGTTGGAGAGGGCTTTTTTTGTTTGGTTTCTTATGTTTTGGGGGGGTTTTTTGCTTTGTTTTTTTTTTTTTTTTTTTTGGGGGGGTGGTATTTTGCTTTATTGAACATTTTGAAAAGTAAAGATTGGGAAAATGGAGATAAGAAAAATAACATTTTTCCAAAGCTAGTAAACTAGTTTTATGATAGTAAATGATGTATTTGAATGGTACCTGCATTTTGCATATTTATTCAATTAAACATACAGTGTCTTTATTAGAGTACCCCTTGAGGGAGGACACCTTTTTGCTTTTCAAAAAAATATTTTATGCAGCATCTCACTGCATTAGTTATCCCACTTTTGTCTCCTATTTGTGCTTTTGGGGAGCAAGGGCCTTTTTCCCTAAAAGTTGCTAACTAAGCTCTAAGTATCAATATCCTCTATTTTTCACAGCTGGCAAGCATCTCGGTGCTACCAGGGGATTTCCTTTATAGTTTTTGTCTCTGCAAAACCATAATTCCCAGCTCTGCTGGTCTGCCACCAAGAATACTGAATGGCTGGGACAATATTTTCCTGTCAACTCCTTTGCTGATTAGTGGGGAAGATGCCGTGTTTCTCACAGGAGAGGAGATACAAAAGCTGCTGTATCTAATTTAATGTCTGAAAGTTTCTTGACGAGACATTATTGGCTTGATGGATGACAGTCCCTCTGGAGCATATACAGATAAGCCACCTTCATTATTTATGGACATTCATTAAAGTAAGCAGCAAAAACCTTATTGATCTTCCAGATCCACTTCTGTGGAATTAGAGTGTCTATTGTATTAGATGAAAGTACAGAAATATTTAGATGTTTTTTATGAGGATGTAATATCAAAATGTGGTAACAATATGTTTGCTGACTCCAGGCACATAACAGAGAGCAGTCCATCCATGAGGGTTCGGAAATGTATAATAAGGAAAAGCATTTTGTCTGTTGCCTTTCTGTGCACAGTATGCCAGGGGAAAATCTTCTGCCTGCAGGAGAAATGAGCCTCGCTTACTTGGAGTGATGGCTAATAGCTAGATTTGTAGATGCCAACTAGCTCTCTGGAAGGACCATTTCCAAAACATGGTGGGGGAAGGCTGCCAGAAGGTTGGAGCAAATTTTCGAGAATGCCAAGCCATGTGTCTTCCATCCTGTTCTCTTCCCCTGAATTTCTTAGCTAGATCCCTTATATTTTGTGGAAGCTGGAAATTGATACATGAAGAATACTCTAAATAGATAATTTTATTCCATTTGCATCTAAGGTAGATATAGCATAGCAGGTCTGGCTGGGAAGGAAAGGGCTTGGGAAGTTTAGGCATTAATTTAACTAAGCAAGTTAAGTTTGTGCTTTCTGACTTAAAGTATCTTTCCATATACTTTTTCATTCCCATATGTACTGATTTCCTTTTTTTTTTTTTTTTTTTTTTTTCCAGTTGATGCTCATATGCTTCTTGTCATTGTACTATTCTAGTACTTCTTGTTCTAAATCTTCCTTCATCCATTTTCTACCGGGTCAAAACGGCAATACCAGCCCTGCCTCTTGGTGCCTCTTCAAACACGAGGTGAAGCAGGCAGCCTTGGTGCCTTTGACTGACCCAGGAGGAGCCTTGTGTCATGTTAATCGATCCCTTGTTTCATTTGCCAGCTGCGTTTTGCCGGAGTGTGTCCACACTTTCCCAGTGGACACAGCATTATTAGCCACTAACGTTGAAATGGGTATACTCCAAGTATCTTTAGTGCTTAATACTAAACATTTTAAAGTGTCTTACCAGCAAAAACGTGCTTATCTCTTTTTTCACATAAGGCTCCTGAATTGTGCTCTCCTGAATTGTGCTGAACATGCTACCACTTAAATGATGCTATAAATCATTATTGTACAGGTGCATTAGAATGCCCAGGACCCTGGCCAGCCTTGGGTAGGACTGAGGTCAGTACTCCCTGGTTTCTGGGATGAAGGACTTCATGGGGTAGGAAAGAAAGGAGGGCCATTCATTTGGGCATAAAACACACACTGCCCACATTTTTAACTTGGATTGCTCGGCATCTCCACAGCAGATGGTATGTAGTACCGTGTGTCAAGTTTGTAGTTTAGATGCTGCTTTCACTCATCAGGTGGCTTTGAAACTTTTGTCTCCATTAGAGCATCCTGTACAAGAATGGTCTTCACACTCCTCTACCTGTTTATATCCTTATTTTGTAGTTAACAGAAGTTCATCGTGGCTTCTACATCTGCCACTGGTAAAGTGCACAACTAGCTGTGTTTTCCTTATCCTATTTGGTGTGTGTCAAGGTTTGGGCCCAACACGATAACAAAGGAACCCACGGCCCCCAAAGTCCCACGGCCTCTCACTCAACTCCCCCCCGACACACACACTCTGGGATAAGGAGGACAATGCTCATGGGTTGAGGCAAAGGACAAGGAGGGTTCTTCACTGTTTAAGATCCAGGGCAAAACAGACCCAACTTGGGGAAACAAAAATAATTTGATACAAATCAAGCACGCAGAGAACACACAGAGCAGAGCTTGCATATGTTACCCCACCCCTCCTTCTTCCCGGGCCCAAATCAATTTGTTCCCAGTTTCTCTCCCTCCTTCCCCCCAGTGGCACAGGGGCACAGGGGATGGGGTTTAGAGTCAGTTCACAGGCTGGGGGTTCCTGCTGCTCCTTCCTCCTCAGGAAGAAGGATTCCTTACAGTCCTTCCCTGCTTCCCCACGGGGTCCCTCCCATGGGAGAGAGTCCTCCACGAACCTCTCCTTCCTGAGTCCTTCCCACGAGGTCCGGAGCTGCTCCAGCCTGGGCTTCACACAGAGTCACGGGCTCCTTTGGGAACAAACTCCCCTGGCACCGGGGTCTTCCAAAGCTGCATAATCAGAGTCCACAGGCAGCAAATCCTCTGGCCACAAAATCCAAGTCCACTGGCCAAGTTCACCCCTCCTGGCGCCTTCAGGGAATGTTCCACCGCATTACTCCATGAATGCAGGGGCACAGCTGCCATCTCGCCATGGGTTGCAGGAAAACTTCTGCTTGGGCACCTTCTTCCCCTTCTTCCTCATCAACCACCAGCACTGCTCTCCTTCCCCAGCACAGCTCTTCTCACTTAAGTGCTTTTCTGCTCAGGTGTTATAGCAGTTCTTTTGTATGTTAATCGCTGAGGTGCATCTATTGTCCCTCTAATGGCTCTTTCACTGGGTTTGGAGCAGGGGGAGCTTCTCAGCTTCTTACTGGAGCCATTCCTGGGGCCCTTCCCCTGCTACCAAAAAACCCACCAAACCAAACCAGAACAATGTGCTTGTGTCATGCTGCTGTGCCTTTCATCCCTCTTCTGGGTAAGCACACAAGAACTGCAGCTCCAAGAGCCATTTTGCCATCTCTCAGGCTTACAGATAGTAGGTAAACCACCTTACCAGTATTTTCCCTGTTATCCTCTAGAAACAGGGTCCCTCCCATAACCAGTTCTGGAGCCAGTTTTCAAAGGATGTGATGGATGGAAACCTCTGGCAGAAGAAACCACACTGACCATCTAATCATAACTACACAATAGCAGGGAACATAGGATACATTTCACCTGCAGACTGAAAAGGAAAATACACCATGATGTTTAAATTTAACTATGTCTCATTTTGGTCAACTGAACAATCTCTTCTTAAATAAGCATTACACTTTCATGACTTCAAGGTGCATGAAATGTTGCAGTCATCCATCATAACCAGTTTTGCCTTCCTCCTAGTCTTCTCTTCTTTGTAGGTATTAGCTTTTCTGTGTGAAAACTAAGACTTTCTCAGCAGAAAGGTGATATATTGAAGTTCTTTAGCTGGAAGTGTATGTTCTACTTGTCAGATCCATTGTAATATTTAAATGGTCAGTGGGTTTTTTACTAGATTCAAATTACATTAATCACTCACTAATTCCGGAATGCAAACTGATCTGTATTTTTGTTGGGAGCTTGTGTGGGTGCTGAAAACTTCTTTCCCAGACCGTTTTTAAGAGGAAAAGGCAATGTACTGCAGTGTCTGCCTCTCATCAGGGGCAAGTTTTGCCTGAGGACAAAATAATTGCTTTTGTTTTTTTAAAAAGGTAGAGTGAATTAAGTATGTCTCCTGATAAATGATTCCCATATTTGTTAGATCTTGTCTTGTAACTTAAAATGACATTGGGTATATTCTTGTTGTATGGCTTTTTAAATTTGTTTTTTGTTTTTTGTTGTCTCTAATGGGAGCAGAATACTCTGCTTCTACAAATCCACAGCTACACAGATTTCATGGCAGAGCACCATGGAGAATAAAGATCATGGAGTAAAGAGCTACCCTCTAATCAGAGTAGCTATGCAATATGTGGGTTGGATATCTAGGTCTCCTCCTCAATGCAAGAAGAGGTTGCAATCCAGTGGGAAATCTCAGCCACCCATGAAATTGCAAAACCTCTGGCTGCACCCTGTGTTTCCTCGTTCCACCTCTTGAATCAACTTGTGACCTTGCCTCTGTAGAGCTGATGCTCCTCACCATGTTTGGCTGTGCCTGCAGCCTCCAAAGTGCCTCTGGGGTGGGGGTATTAGTCTTGTTCTCCTCACTGGAGGACACCAAATTGTTGAGAGAAATCACTCTTGGTCACAGTCTTGGCAATACATAATCTTCTCATTCAGCTGTCTGGTCACATCTGCTTTAGCACTGTGTTTTTATTTGAAAAAGAAGGGGCTGACGAGTGCTGTGTATCACATACTTTTCAGGTTCCTAGGTCTTTGATCTTGACAAGTTTTCTTCCTTTTGGGGGGTTGTTTGTTTGTTTTGCTTTCTTAATTTGTAAATTTTATTTTCTGATGGTCTAATGTAGTCTGCAAGAGTTTTGTTTATATTGTCCAGGATAGGTAGAAAAGAAACCTTATCTCAGAAGTAGATTCTCATTGTTGTGTATCTGATTAAGGTTACAATGTTTTTTTCACAGAGTAACTTTGTGGATATGGTTTATTTTCTTTCAACCATACTGAGAGACTTTGATCAGTGATGAATTCTTTGTACATTTGAACAGTATTATTTTGTACCAGTCTGTAGAATGGGCTTTTGGTAACTCACACTTTCTAAGTAAAGCTTTTAATTTTCAGTCCTGGTAGGCAATAAAACTTAGCAGAGGAATGTGAGGTAATTGCATGGATGGGTTGATTTGGAGCTTGATAATTTCATGGTTTGTTCACTTAGTTAGAGAATAGGAGGGACAAGGATGAGAAAAGCAGAGAGAAGGTGCTTTAAAGTGCACTTTTCGAATTTCTTGCCTAATAGGGTTGGCAGTGGTGTTTGAGTATATGTGCATAATTTGAACTTGCATAACTTGACTGCAGTGGTTTTGAAGACCGTTCTGTTTTGGAAGATATTTCTGTCTGATAGGTCTTTTCTGACAGTTTTCCTGACTTCTTTTTATGCAGCTTTATTTGAAAGTTCCTTGCTTTCATTTTGGGCTTTCCCCCCCCAAAAATACTGTTGCAAGTAATATCCAGAAAAAGGTTCTTTTGAAAAACCTCCTACTTGAGCTATTAAGAGCTTGAGTAATATTGTTTATCACTTACACAAAATGCAAGATAGAAATTACATTTTTTAATCAAAAGATTCTGCAGGGGTTCATTTTTTTAAGTTTCCTGCAGTCACTGCAGATGTTAGAAAATAAATCTCCTACCCCTTTCAAACAGGTGATAAAGGTTCAAATTTTACTTGGTCCAAAACTCTATTGCTTTTATTTATTCCAAGGATGAAAACTCCTGCGGAGAAAGCTCATAGTTTCCTGCTTAAAAAAGGCTTGGATTAGCAAGAGATCTTCCAGGTGAAGCTTAGAAATTTTGCAGTGTAGTTGTTGTTCAGGACAGAAAGGGATAATCATGACCTTCAACCAGCTACACAGTATTGCTCTGATATAGTTTTGGAGACCTTTAAGGACCGTGTTGACTTAAAAAGAGCATCTGGGCTTGTCAGGGCTGAAGTCTTGGCATGGCAGGCCAGGGTGGTGAGTTTGTGCAGGCATTATTCACACTCCTGAGCACTTACACTCGCGTGAGCAGACTTGCCCTGAGGACTGAGAGCGACAGACACTGGAGTGGAGCAAAGGGCTGCTGTGGCAGTGCAGGAAGCCTGAAGCTGCAGGAACTGAACACATCCAATGCTTTTTCTGCATCCAGTGCTCTTAGAGCTCTGAAATAGCCACCTTGAGATGTGTTTAGGTAGGCTGGATTTGCTCACCTGTGTTGAACATGGGATGTCTGAATGGCAGACCAGTGCCAGTGCTGTGTTTCATTTGTTTTACATTTTAGCAGATGATTTTGTAGCTCTTTCCTCCACAGTGATAACAGGAAGGAATTGGCCCTTCTTTCATGACAATTTCTTTTTTTTAATAGTTCTCTGTAGCCTTATGCAGTATTATGGAGTAAACTCTTCCCCCAGCCTCATTGCCTCTGCTCACCTGCCACCCAAAGTATATTAGGAAAATTTTAAAAGAGTACAGGGACTTAAGAGTTTGTGTGACTGTCTGTGATAATAATTTCATCTCAGCAGAAGGGAAGAGATGTGAATCTGCCAGTTTTCCAAACATCCCAAACAACCTGATTTCTCAAGACTGAGAAAATGTTGAGTACCCCTTTGGTTGAATGAAAAGTCAACAAATTAACTCCTTAAGTAAGACAGGATTGGATATCTTTTTTCTTTATAAAGGAACTCTGCTGCCTACATTTATCCTCCAGCCATACCCTGAATTCCTTTGTAATGAAGTGAAACTGTTCAGATCTTGTTTTACCTGTTCTTCAACTTCCTATTTCACTTTTCTTTTGCTCCTAATCGTTTTTTTCATGCATGTTTTACTCTTGTTCAGAACAGGATAGTCACAAAAGGGAATAAATCCTCTTAGCAAAGAAAATTGTGCACATGGTTTGTAGTTGTGGCTTTTAGTGCAAATTTGCTGTCCTGAACTTCTACAGGTGGATACTCGTTCTCTATTAGTCTATCTAGTTCAAGCTGTCTTTAGCGTTAAAAATAAGTACAAAGTGTTGCCATCAACACTGTGTTACCAAAATAGTTGAAATCTGTGACTCTCCAGGATGTTCAGATCAGCATTCTTGACATCTGTGTCACTTGTTTATGTTTCTTTTTGTTGATCTTTCAGTCTCCGTGGCTAGAGGGGTACAAGTCACAAAGATGCATGCCTTAAAATGGGCTTTTTGCAGAGTGTGTCCCTATGTCTGTTTCTCCATGTGCATGTGTGTTTAAGGTTTCCAGCACCAGGGTGCCATAATTGCTATAGTATTAATTGCTATATAATTGCTAGTATTTATTTAGACTTGCTGCATTATTTCTTTAAAGCAGTCTGTTGGCATTCATCTTTCCAAACTCTGAAAATGGTCCCATCTCCTCCCAGCATAGCAGCACAAGCTGTCAGGTCAGCTTTACTACCTCTGGCATAGCAAAACCATATAACCTGTACTGGGATATAGAGCAGGAGGAAGAGATACGCAGCACTAGGAAGAAAGGGAGTTTCAGTCAAAGCCCTGCGCCCCGGTGAGTGTAGGAGTACAAGTAATTTTCATTTATTATTCATGTTGTTTGAGCTTTAGTTTTACTTCATGCCTTGTTGATAAGAATCTTGAAGATGTGCACTTGCAAGTTAGTTAGGAAGTTTGTTATCCTCCCAAATAGCCAGCAGCTAAGAGTGTCTCTTGCCTGGCTGAACTGATCCATTAGGAATACATTTCCCAGAGCTGGCCTCAGAAGTGGGTCTTCTGAACAATGTCACTGTCATCTGCCCACAGACAGAAATAACAGCAGACAATCTACAACATATCTGTCTGAACAGCCAAGTCATCCATAGATGACTTCTGAGCTGCTCAAAACACATGTAATACATGGAGGAGTGCAGGCAGAAAGGTGACTTGCTTTCACACACCCCGGCTCTCTGCTGTCTGCACTGTTGTGGTCACCTGAAAAAGACTTTTCTCCCCCCCAGTTCCTGGAAGGACCCGGGACCCTTGCCCCACTGCCTTTGACATCATGCCCCCAGCATGGGGAGGGAGTGTGGATGTCCTATCCATGGTGCCTGACCTACTTGGGGGACTTTTAACAGCTCCTAACACCACGACCTCTCCAAAAGCGCCTGCATGCTCCAAGGGGACTTTTGTTCGCTTTATCCTTCACTGGGCACCAGGATCAGCTTTTTCAAGTAAACTGAAGCCATAAGGACAAAAAAATCAGCCTTTGCTGAGTGAGTGTTGTGGGCTGCCTGGTATGCATGGCGGGGAGTGAGCGTGTCAGGGAGTGAGTGTGCCCTTTAGGAGATGCATGAAGTATCACCATGCGCCTGACAGCACCAAACACTTCAGTGTCTGTCTGTTTTCCTTCCAGATCATCCTTCCAAATAAAAAGCTTGCTTGACACAAAAAAAAATGGATTAAGTTAGCTTGAAGGCTGACTTGGAGTCAAAGTATATGTACCCTTCTGTGTCTGGCACCAGTGGGGCATATCAATTGCTGCTCAACTGATTCCCAAAACCTACAGCCTGGAGAGCAGCAGCATCACTGTCAGTGCCCCAACGTGGGCTCCTGGCTGCCATTCCCAGACTTGTAATTTCTCCTACATCCACTGTATCCACATAGCTGCTCCCCTGGCCTGGATCACATTGGGCTGGTCTCAGCTCCTTGTTGAAGTAATAGGTAAGAAATGTTACATGCACTTGAGTTTCTCCTCCTGGCAGGCTCCCCTCACTCTTTGCCACTTACCTACCAATTACCCAGCACAGCTATACCTGCTCTTTTTAAGCTCCAGCTGTCACCATGTAGCCTACATTTTATGACCTGCTGCAGACTGAGTCAGCCAGGGGATCCTGGCCAGCACCAAAGCATTAATGGCTCACGTTCATGCTACGGCTGCCATTACCGCAGCACATAGGAACCTCATAGATGGGCTCAGGACCTTGTGGGAAACAACAGGTCTCTCCTAGAAATGTCCAGCATCCTCTAGCATTTTTACAGGCTTCTCCCTTGTGCAAAAGAGAAGTAGGATGATGCAGTACTGTTGAGCCAATAGACACACCTGATACAAGAAAGTCAAGTTCAGCCTGCAACTCAGCAGAGCAGTGGTTTTCACTTAGCTTCTTGATTGACATTACTGTAGTTACATCAGATGACAGCAGGATTTTTAATATGCTTGCCTTCAGACAGAGGTTGTCATTTGCTAATTGCCTGGTCTCTATGTTTTGGAGAGTAAAATGGAATGAGAGCAAACAGTTGTTGGAAGGAGAGGTTGCCTGCCTGGTACAAGTGGGTCTGTGTACTTATTACACTGTCTGGCAGGGAGTGCATTTGGATATTATTTTGAAATTCAAAACTGGTGGGTGGGAGGAGGAGAAACACTTGTTTCTTTCTCCCTTCACCTTTCCTCCCTCTTTCCTAATATCTATCTACTCTCTGGATTTCCAAAAATTTTCTTCCTTCTACATCACCTAACAAAATTAATTGTTGTGGGATGATCTGTGTAGGGATTTCCAAATTCCTGCTACAGTACAGCATCATCCCATGCGCTTTTCACCACAAAAGGGAAAGAAAAAAAAAAAAAAAAAGTGAACTAAACCAAAGGGAGGCTTGTATCTGAGAGAATGGAGTCTGCATTTGCTAACTAATGACTAATTTCCCTAAATACTTGCCTACTTCTAATTATGTCTAGATGAGATTCTTGGATCGCTTGGGGCAGGCATATATTCTTTAAGTGCCTTGCACATCTACGTCATAAGAAAATAATTCTGAGTTATGTGTAGCTAGTGCAATTTATCTACCCAGGATTAAATTTGGCTTCTGTGTTCTAGTTTTGGGGAGGACACAACAACTTGAAGATCATAGTCAACCTGGGATAGTGCAGATTTTCCTACAAAAATCCTCACATTCTTTATCTTGCTTGCCTCATGGAAAAGCTTCAAGGTCTCCAGGACTCTTGCTTCTGCAGTGTTCCGACAGAATATGTATTTAACACAAACTGTCCGTACCTCACTGGGGCCCTGTTAAAGTATTGAAGAATGAATGATGGTGGTGCTTTAAAGAAAGTCAGCATCAGTCTTTTTGTTGGCAAGATTTTGCTGAGCCTGGTCCTGCTTTTCTTGATTGTTACTGTCTGTATTGTAAGAGGCCGTATCTCCTGAGCACTGGCTCATACCCTGGGCGAACACATTTCTCCACCCAAAACTTGTTGTGACACATCTGGTTTATATTGAGACTGCTGGGTTTCTGCTGAGCCCTCCAGCACAGAGGAGTCTTTGAGACATTTATTCTGCATTCCAGCTCAGAGCAATTTGATAGGGGAAGAGAAAGCAATGCTGTGTCTTTAATAAAATTTTTCAGTGCAACTTGCTTTTGTACTAATCCACATGGGGGTGAAGGCTGTAGAGGCAACAGACTCAGGGATCAGCCTCCAGGATGGAAGAACCAAACATGTTGCTGTGTTCAGCACAGTATCTTAGTATTTCTCCTGCATCTGCCAAGGTAGTTTCCTTGCAAGCTAATGTTTGCTACTGTGTTTTCTGTGTTTGGTTTTGCTTTTGTTTTGCTACAGCCTTTGGCTGTGGTGGACTGTCTTCTAGAGTATAGATTATTCTATAGTGCCACTGGAGTATACAGTTCATATGTAATTCCAGAAGAGAGACCTAATGCATCTTTGTCACTTTTGAGGGCATTCTTACTTTGCAAAATACATTTCTGGAGTTAATGAGAGGTAATGTAGCCATTGGTACCACTGTTGGCTCTCCTAATGAAAAACAAATGTTTTAAGTTTTGAGACAAATTTTAGCTAGATGTTTTATTTCAGTTTTGTTTGCATTCTTTTTTCTTCAGAGTCTTATCACGTAAGTGCTATTGAAGAGTTAAAATACTTGTTTTCCTGTTAGAGAAACAAACAAAAAAGTACCATTAGAGCACTTTCAGCGAGAACTGATACTATAATATGTTTTGTTCTTAATTATTTGTTGCAGGCTTCAAACACTAAAATACTTCCTCTTGAAATTTTTTACTAAGTTAATGTTCTCTTTAATATTTAGGAGTGCAAGTCTTGGTATCTTCTGACTGAGCTAGGGTTAATTATCCTTCTTGCCAAACACTTTTTTTTTTAGTCCTTTCTGTCCTGCCTTTAGATGTTATGTCAGCAAAAACCTAGTAATAGCATTTGAATTAAACTTGCTGGAGGGAAGTAGAATGGGAAAACAAAATTTTCATTTAATTTAATATGGTGTTTTTTTTCAAGTTTCATATTATGTGCAAAGTAATAAAATCACTAGCTTTTAATTACATTAAAACACTAGTTTGCCTAAATTGTAACTACATTATTTTAAAGTAGCTATATGCATTAAGCTTCCATTTTAATTACAAATCAATCCAGAATGCTTCCTGCAACATGACGAACGCTGACATAATTTTCTTCCATAAACACCTACAGCTGATGCAAATGGACTGTTTCTTGATTTCCGTTGTGTGCACTTCAGTTATGTTTAATTCATTGTATTCTTGGTTTCCTGCTGTCTCTCAGCCCCTTTTGACTCATTTGCACAATATTCCAAAATGTATTTGGTAGTTTCTCTGAAACACAAGCAGCAGCCTCTGTGAGGCATGGTGATGCTCCAGCTAGGAAAACCTTACATAAGTAGGGATGTAAGCACCAAAATAAAGTGGTCACATTAAACCTTCTTAATTGTAGCCCTTTTCTAATTCATCAGTGTCTTCTCTTAATTGATATTAAATAGATACATATTTTCCTCAATTGTCCTTTGAGCTCTTTGTTCTTTGCTGTTTGGCTGAACTGGTCCTACATACGGTCCAGATGAAACACACTGCACTTGCCTCACACGTACTTAGATCACAATCACTTTTTCACACAAATACACATAAGACCAAGCTTGTGAATGAAGAAAAAGGTAATCCTGCAAATTCTTTTTTGTCAGATACTCAGTTTTTTTCTGTCTTATAGTGCATAATTGTTCTTTCAGCATGGTCTAGTGGATGAGCCCAGCTCACTGACTGGCCTGGCTCGCAAGGCTGAGGTGCCAGACACTGTGTAAAGTAGGGAGAAAAGATTCTGCAGAAACATCTGCTTCTGCAAGGCCCACCAAGGAGCACCCCAAAGACACCGGTCATTAATGAATGAGCTTGTTAAACCTCTTCCACTACTAAGGCTACCCTTCATGAAAGGTTTATAGTTCCTTTCTGAGAACATTGTTAAGCTAATCTAAGTAAACTCTTCGGAGTTGTATCTGAATGTCCTTCCTGAAAATGGTGTGTATCTGCAGTGCTTTTTCTTTCAGAGAGAATGCTTTGTTTCTCTTTGTCAAAGAAATTACCATTAAAAAAAAAAAAAAAAAAAAAAAAAAAAAAGGAGAGTGGAAGGAATAAGGGAAGATCTTTAATCCACTGGTAGTTGTTTATAGATATGAAAATAGTATAGGTTACTTAAATTCTAGGCCCAGAAGGAAGCACAAGAAACAGAAGGGGAAGTTATTTCTTGTGCATGAGAGTGAGAATTAAATCACTCTGCAATCTTTTAAAAATCTGAAGATGTCTTTTATTTTAGTGAGAACGATATAGGCTTTTGTATGTGCTCAAATGCGCAGAATTAATTGAAACTCGCTTTCTGTGTGTGTCACACGTCGCGCCTGGAATGTGGTTGTGCTTCTGGCTGGTGAGATCAGGTTGGGGTTTTTTTTTAATGGTGTTTTTTTTTTTTTTTTTTAATTCAAACATAAGGGTAATTCATTCTTCATCGTCAATTGAACTCGAGCATTTTCAAGCCAGCTGCCAATTGTGATTTCTGTGCTACTGGCTTTGTGGTGTATTCTTTTGTCCCTGTAGTAAGAAACTGTGAGTGCTAGTCTGGTGACCTTAACCATTTTGGAGGTAAAAATGAGTCTCTTGTTTGTCCAGATAAAAGTTTTCACTGAAGTCTAAATTTTTTGTTCTTGCTTTCCTTCTGTTTATCTTTTACCTGAAAGCAATGTCCTTCCTCTGTATGCATGAACTTTTTATAGCCTTGCAAAAGTAGGGAAATGCATTTATAGGTCTTGGTATCAGAGACCAAAATTTTCTTGTTTCCTTTCGCCAAGGAAAGGTCACCTTGTCATCCAGTACAGTGGTATGCTCAGCAGCTGAAAGGGAAAGCATGCATACCCAAGGCAAAAAAAAAAAGTCACTATTAAAATGAAATGTACTTGTGAGTTTCAGTTTTTCTCAGTGCCGCCCTACTTTGGGATTGTTTTCCTCACTTATAAATTACCATAGTGAGGATGAGACTGTGCAGCAACATCATTATCCTTAATGGCTAAGAGTGGGGTCTCCATCCTTTAAAAAGATCTTTAAAATGTCCAAAATGAGAATTTTTATATATGGCTTAAATTTGTTGAATATTCAAACTATCACTAAGAGTGAATCACCCCTTTAACCAGTGTTGCATACTCTGAGGATAACAAAACCATTTATTGTAAAACATTTAAGGGGTCTCATCGTCTTACTTCTTTTCTGCATGTTTGTGTGAATTATCATGTGAAAAAATGTCTATTTTTTTAGCTTCAGGTTGTATTAGAGAAAGTGGACTGTGTCTGTTGTACTGAGGTGCTGTACTAGAATGAGATATTTGGAAACAACAGAATTTCTCTCATGGACAAAACATGTTAATGTTCATGTTAATGTCTTCATGGAGAAGAGCTGATGTACACACAGTTACCTGGTTAGCTTTTCTTTCTTTCAAAGTGGGCCAAATAAGTTATTTTCCCTTTGGACAAATTTTGGATCCTTTGCTGTGAGGCATGTTCTTGAAACCTTAAGAAGAGTAAAGGAGATTGCAGAATGGAGGTTTTTTTGGCTGCATCTCTCTGTCCCTTTGTGGAGCACTGCAGTGACCTATTTCTGCATGATATGGTTAGTTGCAAACCCCAGTAATTCATGTTTATGCTTGAGCAATGTGAAACAAATGAGTATTGGCCTGCAGCTGGGTCTCACAGGAGGGGCCTGCAATACCAGCCAGGATTGCTGATATTTATGGAGTTGTGGAGGTATTGGTGAAGGCTTCATTTGGAATAATTTTCTCTCACTGCCTTATATATTTAAAAAATGGCAGGGTTGGTCAGAATTATTTTTTTCTTGCAGTTAAAAGGGGGGAGATAGTGTAATATTCCATTGTGGTTTAGCTGTTACTTTGACACCACTGGATATAACCAAAGAAAGGCAGTGTAAAGCATATTTATAGAGCAGTTTGTCAGCCTGCCTTCAGAACATACACATCTGAAGTTTAGAATATATTTTCTTATGCTCTATCTGTAACTGTCCAATCTGTAAAGTTACCATCTTTCAAATGTTAAGAGAATAAAATTGGTATATCCCAAGAATCTGAAGTTATTGTCGCAGCAGTAACCATCTAGACAAAATACTGGGCTTTTTACATGACTATCAAAGATGTTTTTGCTTTGTGATTGTACATCTTTTTATTACTTCCTCCATGGTATTCCATTATAGACTTCAGGATGGTTCTTTTTTTAGAAATTGGACTTGTATTTTTGAATTTATTTTTTTCCCTCTGATATATTGCCTTGGTCACCAGATGCGAATAGATTTGTTTGTCTAGCATGAAAAGTTGACATCTGCTGTGCTTTACAGCAGATTTCCAAGTAAACTGTAGAAAATCTGTAATCCTAGTAAGAGGATGAAGTTGATATAATCACTGCTTTTAAGAAAATAGTTTTTCTAATTTATAGGATGATAATTCAGTGAAACATGCCACCCAAAAAAAAAGGGAAAGAAAAATAAAAAAATAAAAACAAAGAAAAAAAGGGGCTAAGGAAAATGTAATGGCCACATTAATGAAATAAGTGAGCATAGCCAACTGCACTACTTCGATATGAACAGGTTTTGCAGATCAGGAGTGTACAGTCCTGCTTCGTGAATGATACTGAAGACTGGAGTTGTCCTGGTTTGAGCCAAGATGAAGCAAATTTTATTTTTATTGATTTTTGTTTTCCTTCAGTGAACCCTTTTAAGTAGCAGCAAATGGTCCAGCTGGTGGATTGATAACGCTGGAACGTTTATGTTACTGCGAGACATCAGGGGCACTTTGCTCTGCTTTGGATACTAAAGGAGCAGAAGAGTGGTATCTGCGACACTCCCATAGGGAGGAGTGGACTAGACAGATGGCAAACCTGGCCAAAGAGAGTATTCCATTGCTTAATATCCACTTAAGACTCAGTATAAACTCAGGAATCATGGAAGACAAGCCCCTTCCTCTTTCTTCTTCCTTTCTCTTCCATCCATAGCTGGCATCTGGGGAGGACTTGGTCTATCCATCACCGTTGATCCCCCGGCTCTTGCATTCCTGACCCTCACAACTCTCCCCTCAGCTCCTGTCTGCTCTGCCACTCTCCCTGGCAGCTCTGGGACATTTCAGAACTGCTCACAGCTCAGGAGATTCCCTGGGAGTTGCTGGGGGTGGGGGGAGGCAATGGGGTTTTGCACATTCCTGCACATTGTTGTATGTATTTGCACATATTTTCTTTTATCATTAGTGCTTTATTAAAGCTATCTAGTTTAGTTTTCAATCTGGGAAGCCTCTCTCCTTATTTTCCCTCCTTGCCTACCTAGGAGGGAGTGGGGAGGGGACTGAGAGCACTGATGTCACTGGTTTAATTGTCATCCTGAGTCAAACCATGACACAAGAGTCAAATATAGAGAGTGTTTTCTTCCTTCCCCATCTCCAGCATTTAGGAGGAACAGTAACCCAAACATCTCCACAAAGCTAGATTAAGAGCTGGATTAGGAAACTGCTGAGAGAGAGAAGTGCAGAGAATATGGAAAATACATGACCACCCTCAGAGGAAGAACACTCGTGGCTGGTCTGTAGGCAGTGCCGTGCTTGTGCATCTGGTGCATGGGCTTCCTTCTGCAACTGATAGAGAAGTGAGATTCTCTGGGATCTAGCAATAAAGGAGAGCAATTGTAAACTTCCTTTCCTCCTAAACTTATGGGTTCTTCACTCAGTTTGGGGTATGGCAGAAAATGTTACGCAAGTGAAGTGGCAATAATTGGATAAGAAGGGAAAGAAAAGTATTCCTGAGTTTTCATGCCAGGATGCTGCTAGCTCTTGACATTTTCCCAAGTCAATTATATATATTTCTCTGTGCTGGAAAACCTGCTTTAAAGGGAGAGGTTGGGATTTCCAGATCCTGCGTGTACTTTGAGATCTGCCACACCAAAGTACTGAAAAGAAACTCTTATTAAAGATAGGCCTGCAAATCTTGTTTGTCATCTTCTTTCACCTCATCTAGGTTTAAGGAGCAGCTCCTTCTGACTACCCAACACCCTTTGAACAAGACTGATTTCATTCTTGTGTATACACAGCACTTGCCCTACACAAATGTTTACCATTCCCTGGAACTGATACAGAGGCATAAGATGCTCTGATGAAGACTGCCAGTGAAATTGTAAACTTCCCACCTCTGATTTCTCCTTTTGTCACAATATCCTTTAAAAATGTTTCCTTGATGGAAAATTAATGGTAAGTGTCTGAATGCATCAGCAGTGACTTTCATTTCACCTCCTTGAGTCTCTGCTTATAGAAACATCTGGGAAATTAATTTAGCTTACTTCAATGTGAAATTACTTTTAATTTGTCAGACATCAGCTTTTACTTTTAAGTGTTTAACTCCAAAGTGAAGCACATATTATTAGCTGATATTATTTCAAGAGTTAAAGATCATGTAACTAATACTCTGAAACTCATCCAAATCCAAATATTTTGGTGACCATGCTTTAATAGCCCCTCTGATTACTTTATGCTAAACAGAGATAATATTAGATTGTATATAACAGTGTTGATTTTTACAGCAACATTTCTTTTGTGGTCAAAAAGCACCGTTGTAGTAGAACTCAGGAAAAGAAGCTAGGGAAATCTGTTTTGTTTGCTTTGCATTTTCTACTGACAGGTTCTTAGCACTTTTGAATGGGTTACAGGAGACGTAACAGCAGGATATGACCTGTAATTCCTGAACATTTTTGATGTAGGCAATGCAAACAGCCATATAAAGTCCTCCCAGGAAACTGTCTGTCTTAATGTTATAGTATGCAATTTACTCTTCTGCTTCCTCTGTTCTTTCACCATTTTTTTCCTATTATCCATATCACCGTGGTACATTAGTATCTGCTGCGTAACCATTTCTGCAGCTGTCCTGGAAGTATGCATGCATAAATTGGAAATTAATCTGGCATGAAATGCAAACAGTAAATAAGAATTAATGCTTGAGCTTACCTAAGCAGTGGAAGATACACACGGAAGTAGTATCGTCACCACAAAACTATGCAGCAACAGGTAGTATCCTAACAGCAAAATAACCAGTCTCATGCATCACTCTTCACCAGCCAGCTGGAGTGTCTACTTACACCCTCCAATGCCATGATTCTTTCCACAGGGCTTGGTCATGTCCAGTTAGTAGCTGAGAGAGGCAGGGATTGGGAGATGATGAGACATCATCTTTCCCTCCCTGTTTTTCCTCCCATGCACATTTCCCTCACCCTTACAAAGGGTGCAGAGCAAGGTGCTGGAGTGAAGCAGCACATCTAGAAGGATCTGTGACTCATAGGAAGGCAAGAGGCAGATGGAATGATACTTGGTATCAGTAGTCTTCATCCTTTCAAGGGGGTCTGTTCCCACGTTTCTGCGTTCTCAAACAGATCAGCCAATATTTTGGGGGTTCCCTCTGAAGAACTTCTCCCTCTTCCTCTCTACATTCCAAACCAGAGCAGTAATAAGCTTCTCTGCTCAGACAATGGATTAAGCCCCTTGAATCTTTACTGTTGTATCAAAGCAGTAAGGAATTTAGATAATAGTAAACATAAAATGGTGCTGTATTTCTTAATATATATGTGTGTGTGTGTATATAAGTGAGTGAGCCAATGCAATACATGATAAGTCAATGGGAAGGTCATTGCCCCATAATGTGGATGCCAGTGATTGCTGAATCTGTGCATTTGAAAAAGGAATACAGGAAACACCTGAAATACATATCCATTCAGGAGCAGTAGTTCTATCATTGTGTTTAGATGACTTCTTTAATTCAGAGTTAATTATCAAATTCCTGTTGACAATCTGCTTATCTGGTGCTACTCAAAGTCTCAGGGTGACTGCGTAAGTACGGAACAGCCATTTATGAGGAGTGATGCTACAGTGCAAGTAATTACCTTACCTTTTAGCTCCTTCACTGCAAGTAGTGCTTATCCTTCAACCAGGTGCACCAGAAGGTATGGCCAGTAAACACTAATGAACTCTTCAAGGAGGGAAGTGATGAATGGCAGATACGGTTATAACTACATAACCATTTTAAAATCTCTTCCAATTATGCTATGTGCAACAAAAGTTGAAAGCATCCACTGAAGATACAATTTCCTGAGCTACAGGAATTTATTGATTTATTATATTTTTCTCTCCTCTTCCCTGGAATCAGTGGGGAGGATTAACTTTCACTTAGACTCAGCTGTCATTTTTCACCAGTACTATCACCTCCATTTCCCATCCAAATGTGCTGCTAAAATGTGGCGGATGGTTTTACCAGTAATTGCTTGCTACTTCCTTCCACTGTCATCACCAACATACTTCACAGTGGTGCAGTATTGACTGAGAAAAGGCAGAAAAGTGGGCTCCCCTTTAAATTGGTAAGTTGCGTTATCCTGCTGTATCCCTTAGGAGCCAGTAACTTAATTTCCAGGCAACAAGCTTCTGACTCCAGCACTTCTTTCATGACCAACAACAAAACGAAAAAAAAACAAAACAAAAAACCCCACCAAACAAAAAAAAAAACACAACACAACAAACAAAACAAAACCCCACAAATATTTTTTTAATGGTAAAAGAAACTGAACAAAACCCTGCAGTAGGTTTCATGGTTTTGAGTACTTAAAATGAGCAGTGGCTCTATTCTGTGGGTTGTAGGCAAGTTTCTATTAGGGTATAAATATGCTTGATCTCGTTCTGAGGCTGGTAACCAGCTCTGGTAGAAGGTGGCTTTTCTTTTGCCCCAGCTGTGATAAATGCTGTTATAATTAGCACGATGGTTAACTTAATCAGAGCACTTGGCTCAGGAGAGAGATGTTACAGAGTTCACCATAATTAGCATTTTTAGTCCTTTGATCCTGAATGTGCTCTTTATTGACAGAAGTATCAAGAGCTGGTTTGTTTTTTCTTACTTCAGGAGGTGGAAATATATGTGGCTGGTGAGATTATGAATTTAAGTGTGTTTTGGGTTTTTTTTAAATACCATCCTCCCTAAGGAAGCAGAAAGGAAATTGCATGCGTGTCAAAAATGGTATACTGGGTCTCAGCCTTCAGCACTGAAGCATTTGGCCAGGTATATTGCCAGGAAGCACCTCTTAGGACAGCAGCAGCCCTTTGGAGTTGCATGGACAATGTTAACAGCGTCCTAAATGTTTCCAGCATGTTGCTGTGGAGCAGATGGCTGTTGTCTGGGTTTGTAGAAAAGGTGCTGTTTCCTTAAAGTAAAGGGATGCTCGAAGTGTGATCTGTTTGGCAAAAAAAAAACCCAAAACACCCCAAAGGTTTGAATAATATTAGAGCAGCTAGAGCCTTACACACATGCCAGCTCCAGTCACTGGAACACAAACATCCCATCCTACATGCTTGATAGGAGCAGGTGGTGAAAGCGTGCAGCAGAGCAGATGACTAGTTTGGTTCATGAAAAAACATAATATTTATGCTGTCAGACTAAATGGTGAAGACTTCCAAACTTGCATCTGGCATCACTGCCCTGATTGCAGGGAAGGATGGTCGGGTTGCCCGGGAGGCTCTTCTCATTACGCAGCATTG
Source organism: Chaetura pelagica (assembly GCF_000747805.2). Taxonomy (NCBI): domain Eukaryota; kingdom Metazoa; phylum Chordata; class Aves; order Apodiformes; family Apodidae; genus Chaetura; species Chaetura pelagica. The sequence goes on from NW_009954217.1 coordinate 1,594,668, forward strand.
AGTGGAGCAGTCGCTCTTGCTGCCAACAAACCTGGGATATTGAAAGATCAGGGACTTTCGGTCAGTGAAGCTTCTGTCTACCTTCCTGGAACAGCCTTTTTTAGGCTTGAAAAACACGCTTCCCTCTTTGCCCACATTGCCATGGGGTGCCTGTAACGCTTTGTATCTCTTGTGCATCCATGCTGAGTTGAGTATAATTTGTCTCGGTTTTGAGCATTGGTTCAGCAATCTGTAGTGTTTTATGTACTTGTTATTTTTGACTTTGGGATGATGTTAGCTTAGGTATTGGTAGACACGTCCTCCATACTTAGCTTCCATATGGCCTCTAATTTTTACTATTGGTTTTAAAAAGCAGGTACACCAATGTTTATAGTGGGAAAAACTGGGGGGGGAATAGTTGAGATTCCCCTTGTAAGAGCTCGCTGCAGGTTTTCACTCTTCCTTGTTGTGTATCTGTCTCTTTTCAGTCCTTTACATTTATATTTGCTTTGCCAGCAGAAAAATCATGTACTAATAGAGGCTGAAGAGAATGCACCCATCATTAAGGCACTTCCTATGTTATCCTTGACTTCACTAGATTACTTCTATCTACTCAAGATAGATAAGTAATTTTTAAAACATTTATATAACTAGGTTTTAGGTCAATAGCAGGTTAAGTGGTTTATTGAAGTAATCTTTCCTGGTGCAAAGTATGTAGAAAGACCCTCGGTATTTTTACAAGATTATTTTCATATCAGCATTAAAGCAGCAAGCAGTCTTCTTGACAGCAGACTTGGAAGATACCCATTATTTGAGAGAAATGCTAAAAACAGTATAATCTTTCCCAATACCCATACAAAGCCAGCAATTGTCTGTTTCTGCCATTCCAGATATTTGTGTAATTATACTTAATGCCACACAGATTTGAGAAGAAAAAGAAATTGTTGCTCCTGTTTCTGATGAATATTTTCCATCCTGAGATCATAAAAACAGTAAATGCCTCTTATGGTGGTAGAGAGAAGAAAGGACTGTGGATTTGCAAACAATTGCGAAGGACAGAATGTGCCTTTTTTTGAGCCTGTCTCCTGTCCACATAAAGGAATTATTCCTAAAGCTCACTGACTGCTATGAAATGCTGTCATCACATAATATCACTCCTGAGATGTTAATACCTTTATTAAACTAAAATGTGTGCAGATTTTGCAGTGGATTTCAAAGATCTAGGATTTAAATAGCTTAAACCTGGATATATCCAGGATATCCTACTTTGCCCAGTTATTCTGTGTTGAAGTCCTGGTGAAACTGTTTACCTGTTTGGTGACCAACAAGTGTTTCAATACCAAGATATCTTCTGTACTGTCTGGTTTAGCATAACTGTGTTGGCCAGGGTCAAGAAGCTCTAGCTGGTAAGCACCTGCCCTCCATCTAATCCCACAAGCTGGAACAATCCAAGGTTACTTGGAAATGCCCCTGGAAAGCATGGCAGTGCTTTCAGGCTCCTGGATTAGGGGAGCTGCTTGAAAGCTCACAGATGTCTTCTTGTCTTCAAAGTAACAGCATTTACTTGAACTCAGTCTCATGTACTTGGATTGTTTTTTCACAGTGTCTGAAGACAGACATCTATAGCAAAAGGCTCAAGTTAGAAGTTCAGATTGGGTTCAGTGAAGCTGGTTTATTCATTAAAGCAGATACAAGAAAAGTTAGATTTTGTAGGTCTACTCAAGAAATAAATACATGCTCATGGATTTCATAACATTATGATCGTCTAGGTTGCTCAGCTATAGTGGTATATGCTTGTTCAAATTCACTGCTTCACGCAGTCTGCAAGTTATGCTTGAGCTAGATAATATCATTTAAAAAAGACATCCAGCCTCAATTTTTTAAAAATACTTCAGGTGACAGCAAATTTACTGCATGTGAATTTAAAAGGTTCCAGTGATTTAATTGCATTAATTTCTACCACTTTCCCCTCGTTTTCAGTCTGAATTTTGCCTCAAAGTTCCATTTTTCAGCTCTATTTCTTCTTATGTCCTTTATTAAACGTCTCTCACTAATGTAGGTATTTATGGACTGTGATCAAGCCATTCTGAACTTTCTATTTGTGAAATTAAAGAGACTGAATTACTTCTGGCTCTTGCTTTAGGGCATCTTTTCCTGACTCTGAATCCTTCTTGCAGCTCCATCCTGAATCCTTTCCAATTTGTCAACATCTTTTGTGCAGTGTGGGTGCCAGACATGGCCGTGTATGCTTGTAATAATTTCAGTAATGCTGTATGAAGTGACAGAACCAGTCCCAGGCATCTTAGCAATGTAAGAGAAACTGAATTTTTGCTGCTCCAATACTGAGGGTAAAATGAGTTCACTCTGAAAATCTGGGCTTGCTACCTCAACTGTAGAAATAGGAAGGAAGAAAGGGAGTGTGGCGAGGGCTGGAAGGAGCTGGTTCCTGCAACACCTCCCATTGCCACTTCTGCCAGCAGTAATAGGAGGAACCTCAGCTCTGATACAGTCAAGGCAAGCAGCAGGTCCATTGCTACCACTTAGCACTGTTTTGCTTACTATCCTGTTGCCCCAGATAACCTCAACTTCATATGTTCTTAATGATTCTCCTCTGAAGTGCTACAATGGTGTTTTCTGCTGTGTGTCTTCCCCTGCTCATGTATTGAAAGATCTCATTAATCACCTTCACCACTGCATCCCTGTCAGAGTTGTAATTGTGGCTCATCATGGCCTTGAAGTCATTCTTCAACTTGCTGCTCTCCAGATTAGTTTACCACCTTACAGGTTTAACCAATATTTGAAGAAGCATGACCTTGCATTCTGTTATTGCTGCAAGTAATGTATTCAGAGAGTCCCACAGAGGATATTTTTCAGCTTGCTGTAAACTGACTTGCCCTAAGTCTGGCTGCTATACCGTTAGTCACATCACCTTCACCTTCAGTGCCACAATGCTATTTTCTTCTGCCTCACTTAAGACAATATGTTAGAGAAGGACCAAGATCTCTCTGTACACAAATCAACCAGAAGTTTTGTTTGGTTCTGGGAGTCTCATCTTTGTGAAGTCTCTCCTATTTAATTTGCAACACCTCTGTTTTGTGGGGTGCATGCTTCCACTTCACACTCCTGTGAATGGAAGATTTTAAAAGGCAAGTCATCTTTCATCTTACAGTTCTTGTGTTGTGCATGAAGTTCCTACTACTGCAATGCAGTTGAAGATATTGCAGAGGGATATTTAAATTCAAGTAAAAAAAATGGGGTGCATGCTTCCACTTCACACTCCTGTGAATGGAAGATTTTAAAAGGCAAGTCATCTTTCATCTTACAGTTCTTGTGTTGTGCATGAAGTTCCTACTACTGCAATGCAGTTGAAGATATTGCAGAGGGATATTTAAATTCAAGTAAAAAAAGAGGAAAAAAATTATGAATGCATTTCTATTTTTAGGATTTGTGAAACTTGCCGTAACAGAACCTTTGGGCTTATACTAGTAGACGTTCCATTTTTAATTGGAGCATTTTGCTGCATATGAGGGTTTAAAATAAAGAGTGAGTTAATTAGGCATTTATTTGAAAAGCAAAACATTCAGGGAAACCAGTGTGCACTTTTGGATATGATATTGACTCTGTGGATAAAGGGGCCAGGGAAGGGAGGAAAGTGAGCAACAAAAGACATCTTAGGTAGCTTTCTGGGTGCTATCCTTAAGCAACCAGGGCCATATCACAAAAAGATAAAAAATGAATTCAAAATAATTATTTTTCACCCTGAAAACTGTATGTTCCTATGTGTTCAGGAGTTGCAAAATCTCTCAAGAGTTTTGTTTTGCTTACACTCCCCTCCCCCGGATGAGATTCAAGGTTGGTGTCATCGTGCTTTTTGCTACTACCCACGTTATGCCTGCACTGAAATAAATAGGAATTTGCTGCCCAGGGAGTAATGTCAACTAGCTGAGGTTTTTTATGGCAGCCAGCAAAAATAACAAAGGGAAAGTCATGGAAGGCTCTGTGGCAACCGCTGCTCGATGGGTTGCTTCCT
>NW_009954217.1:1598824-1657227 GCF_000747805.2 Chaetura pelagica
CCTGCTGACCCTCAGGAACTCAGCTCCCAGGGCAGCCCTGGCAGATCATGTCTGCTGCTGAGTCCAGGTAATTTTGATTTCAGAAAGCTGGTCCTTTCCCCAGTGTGCTAGATCTCAAAGGAGTTAAATCTGTACATTGCTGGTGGTTACCATGCTAGGGGCTGTTTAAGGGAAGAGGAAAAGAGAATTCAAGTTTGCAAGACTCATTGTGTGTTTTCAAGTCACTAATGCACAGCAACCGCTGCTCTTACTGCTGCTTAGTCTTACCACCCTAAAAACTGCTAAAGTAGTTAAAATTTTTCAAATATCAGCATATTGGGCTTCTGTTTTCTATGTAAGAGCATCTGCTTAGAAAAACTGGGTTGTGCATTTTTCAGAAGTGGAGTGACTTCTCACAATGCAGTGCTTCATTCCTGTCCTGGGTGTTATCATTAGCCATGAGAGCAGGGCTCTTACTTAGTGTTTCATGTGCTGCATGACCCTCATTCCCGAATGCCAGAGCCATCGGAGAAGCATTTTTGCCATCTGTACATGCTGGCAATCTTAATTACTACATCAACCACAGAATAAATATACAGCTGATCAAATATGATGATGATAAGTAGAGTGATAAGCAGACTAGCAGGACTATGGTAAAGAAGTCCACTGGATAAAGCTTTTCTGGTGCAGCAAGTCCATGTTTTCCAAACACTGTGTAGCCATTTAGGTCACATTCACACCTGTTGTACTTAGGAAGCATCTCAATTGATCTGAAGGATAAATGAGTGATTTGCTGAAGTCTGGCTTGTCCTTTCAGTTAGGGTGGGAGGTAATTCTTCCTTCAATTGTTTCCCCTATAGTGAGTCTTTAAAGCATGCTTCTGATCATCACAGCAATGCAAAATCATGTTGCCATACTTTACCAAGCACAAGTGTACGTTTTATTTTGATAGCTGCAAAAATTGCTTTTCAGTTTTCAAGGTTGGTGATTACCATTAGCTCAGAAAGGATACAATATTTTACTGGTGTTAAACATCGGAATATTAGCCTTAAAGTAGTGAGTAGCTGGATCATGGCACTGTAGAGTTTGGAGAAAAATGCTTCTTTGCTCTAATTGAAAACATCCAGGGTGCTAAGCCATCTCATATAAACTGTAGTAGTAATTAGAAAGGTTGGACCAAGTGATCCTTGAGATCCCTTCCAACCTGGCGTTCCATCTTTTTCTGATCCTACTTCTAAGTTTTACTAACTTGCACGTTTTCTTACAACTGGACAAGCACTGCTTCTGAAATAATGACAGTTGTGCTAAAGTAGTTTACATCTCCCTCATCAGGGAATGCTTTGCTGTTACTGTGTGTCCAGGCTTTTTAAAACTTAATTAAAACAGGTTGACTTTGTCATTGAACGGTCAACAGAGAAACTGATAATGTATCAAGAGTGGCTATGTTCCATTGTTCTTAATAGTGGCATTTGAAATCCAAGCACAGCTGATCCCAATCATCCAATAGAGAGAGCAAAGCAAAATAGATGTTTCAAACGTAATGCTCTAATATTTTTAATAAAAATATGGAGTTGTTAGTTTTCATAGAGAGATAGTGCAGTACAACAGAACGATCTTCCCTTTTTTGAGGGAGACTCCTTCTTATAGTAGAAGACTTTTTAACTTTCCTTTTTCCTTTTTTTTTTTCTTTTTCATGATTATTCATGCTACATCATGAGCATATTTTGAAAACAGACAATCATTCCTTCTCCCCCTTTTCCTTTTTTTAAAAAATTGTTTTGAATTACTCAGTCATTTTAGAGATAATATCACAATGACCTCTCATTTCCTAACAACCCTGCCAGGAGGAAATAAAATTAATGTTTCATTATTAGCCCCATACGATTCAGACAATCAAGGAGCGATTTTTTACTTATTATTATTTTAATAATTCTAATTTCAAGAGTGAAATCTTGGATAGTTCCTAACATTACTCATGTTTTAAAAATGAGGTAGCTTTTAAATGCAAATTTCTATGATAATGCTGAAACTTAGAGGTATCATTTACTCTACAAGTATGCAAAAAATGAATTTAAGTATATACCTTTGAAAAGCTCAAACTTATGTTGCAGTTCCTGAAAACTTTAAATACATTGTCTTTGTAGCATGCTCTTATAAAAAATTAAATATTATGTTGGCTAAATGGTAACAAATGAGCCAGTGTTTACCACAGTAAGGAGTACATTGGGGACATAACCATTAGACAAGGGTAATTTAGTTTTAGCATTATCAGTTAGAAGTACTGCAGTTGAGTGGAATATTTTATGACATGAAAACATCTGTAACCAATATATCCCTTGGGAAGCTTACGTGACCTGTGATCTGTTTGGAAAAAAATGTTTTGGTTTTATGAGGCTGTTCAAAGGCAAGTATGCGCAGCAGGCCGTGTCCCAGCGAATCTGGAAAGAGCTTCCTTCTCTTTGTGTACCTCCTGGAAATTTCTGGGAGCCATAGCAATGTTTCTGCATTCCGGGCTCTAGTTTTCAAACTCGCTCCATAACCTGCGGCACTGAAAAAGATCTGGGAAATGTCTGCAACCATGCACACTGCTTGTATTGGTGCCACATGGTGTTTGCAAACAGTTATCCTTGCTATGAGGTATCCTAAAACTACTGCAATCATAGTAAGGTTTGGATCAAAAAGTATTATGCAGACATAAGTATGCAGGTGATACAAGAACAAATAGCATCCTTAATATATTTCTCAGGCCTTGCTGTGTACCTTCTCATGACTGTTTTTATTTCATTTCTCCTTCAGTGAAGCCAGAATATGTCACCCCAACTCAAATTTGCAGTGCAGTCGCTTGTGCTCAGGCCTTCATAGTGCTTTGGCAGGAAAACAAAGTGCCCAGCTGCCGAGGACCGTCAGTCAAGGCCTGGGAACCTGGGGAGCTGGGAAGACATGGGCGGGTAGGCAGCCTGAGCTTGACAGCCCATTAGGTACCTGACCTTTTTCTGAAATTACTATTGAATTCTTGAAGATGTGGATTAATGCTTTCTTTTGTTCTGTGAGTTCAGAGGTGAGATCAGCAGTAGGCACACCAATTAGAGGCGGCTTTGCCGTGGGGTGCTGTGTGTCCCACAGCACAAGGCTGTACCATGAGCCGTGTCTTTAGTATCCAGTTTCTGCAGAGAGGAACTACTGAGAGAAACTGCAACTTCTTTACAGAGGAGGAAAAACTGTCACATTGACCCAGGATCTCATTACACTATAATACTCCATAATTAAAGACAAAACTACTTGTTTCCGGTTACTTGGTTACTGCCTACACCCAGCAATCAAAACTGGCTGGTTTATGACCATAGGCTATACAGGCATATTTCAGACCATATACGTCCAGTGTTTTTTTGGCACTGGCTACAAAAGTAAAAGGTTTCATGCCTGAAGACCACAGCATTGTCTTTCTGGTATCGCTTCCAGTTCACACATCCTACATACAGCTTTGCAGCCATTGAGGCTTAAACACAGTGGGCATTTCTCAGTCCAAAGATTTGGTTTTCCCTTAGAGTGAGCTAGTGCTGCTTTTATAATGTCTGTCTTGTTTGGAGATATATTTAAGCCACAGCATTGCATATTAAGTACTGCATCAGTGCAAAGGCAGTGCTCACCTTTAAGGTATGAAGCAGATCTGTGGGCTCTCTTGTCTGTGGTGATAACACTGTGTCTGAGATTGGACTGACTATGAAACTGAGTGTAATTCATATGAAAACTTCCATCTCTTTAAAAGATATGAAATGTATGTGCTAACAGGTTGGCGGCAGTGCATGTTGGTGAAGGGCACAGAATCAGAAAGAATCAGAAAGAGTTTGACCCAAGAAACAGAGGGCCTATAAGGAAGGTAAGCTGTTTCCAGAGTGGCATATCCTCCATCTCCAGTACCCTAAGAGGTACTTCTCAGTCCACAGAGTGAATTCCCAGGAGACAACAAAGCTCCCTTTATGTAAGGAGAGATACAGGCATGAAGATGCAGGGAGTGAAGCCGTGTACGTCTCAGGATTTCACCTCTTATTTGCAAAGAGATCAGGATTTTACCCCAGCTCTGCGAATGGCATGTCTGGCAAGACTGTTCATATTTCACATTCTGAATGAAACAAAACTAACTTGGGAAGCTGGATCTGTGTAAGTGGGTTTTCCTATTTTTAAATGGTGCAAAAGATAGACTGGTTTGCAGCAGTGGGTGAGTGATCTCAGGCACCAGCCACCCTGTCCTTCTGTTGTCCTCAGGAGGACATCAGGGCAGGATGGATCAGGTGGCTCACGCCAGGTGTGAACTGAAGCCCTGCTTCCTTAAGGCTGTCCACACTGTCCTGCAACATGGGGCAGATACTCCCAAGTTAGCAGTGACAAAGTGATTCTGTAAGCTCTGTAACTGGCTTAGTATTATCCAAGAGGCAGGGGCAGTTTGCCATAAAACCAGGCTAACCAAATGGTACCACTCCTCTAGAACTCTCTGTTGGCCTCATAACTGAAGATGAGTTTCATGGCTGTACTTTGTCTATGTCTCAGACAGTCCCAGGCAAGGTAAGGCTGACTTTTCAGGAGACAGTTGGCTAAGCTTTGTTTGGAGAAAATTGCATCGTTTATCATGGAGGAAGTTGCACCATTTATCATTCGTGACCAGAAAGGGTTTTGATTCTGAGATCAGTGCATAGACAGTGTCTAGAAATGGGACAGCTTGTTTTGTCTAGTTTTTTGAGTTGGTTAATGTCAGGAGGTAGAAAGTTCAAGTGTAATGTTGCTGGCTGCACTCTCTGTTTTTAGCAGATGGGACATCTAGAAGGCTATAGGGAAAAGCACCAAAAAAAGAGCAGAAGAGTAATGTGAAGGAAGAAAGGAGAAGATAAGCTGTGTATCGAGGGAGGCAGGTGAACCTCCTTCTTGGAGAAGAAGTATGTTGTAAAATCAGTGTCTTCACAGTGTGAAAATACCTCTGTTGTTGCCTCGAGCAAAGGAGCTGGTAACAGAGCATGCAGGAAGCCCTTTGATAAAACACCTACCTAATTTCTTAGCTTTTATTCTGTAATGCAGCATTTAAAAGCCAATAAATGTTCTTCCACCATGGGTACATTTTAATCTCTGACATTTTTTGGAGAGATACTCTGAGTTCTTTCAAAAATAAAGCCAAACATGTACTTTAAAATGGTGTAAAGGTTTAGCTGGAGAGAAGTGGTTATGCAAGATGAAAGCAGAGTAGCGTCAGACAGGGGATATGACAGCAACTGTTTGCTTGTGTTTTACTTCACTGATTGCCACCCACTCAAACTCAAATAATTGAGTTAAGGAATGTTATAAATTAACATATGCTAAGTTTTTAGCTGTGCAGCAATGAATTATTTACACTGTTCTTCCACTGACATCATTTTATGTCACTGGAGCAGTGCTTAACAAGAGGTATGTAGTTCTGGTAATCCCCAGGAAATCTGTGCATTGTTTACCAAAACCCACTGTTTTTTAAAGAAGAAATGTGCCTTGCCAAGGGACCTGCTGCATGTCAAACAAGAAAAATGCTTCTTGTGGTGGTTGAGAGTAAAATGTGCATGCGTGGGTATAAAAGCACATGACTTCATGGTAAGCACAGGGAGGTAGTTGGCCAAGCTGTGGTGTTTTTCTTCCAGAAATGGGAGAGCAGTCAGGCCAGCTGCTTTCAAGAATCTTATTCACAGGTCTGAAGACAGAGGTTTCAGAGAAGCACCTCACTTCTTACAACTGACGACAGATCTTGCTGCTTACCTACAGCAAACAAGCCTAAGAGGCAGCTCTGCTCTGCTTTACTTTTCTTTCCTCTATTGTTTCATCCAGATGGACAAAATCATGGGGTTTAGTTTGTTCTGAACTTAATATTGCAAGTTGGGTTTTTTGCCCTGAAAACTTTCCATTTAAACAGTTTAGTGATTATAAATGTTTAATAATCTCTGTTAGCTCTGCAATCCACTAGTATTAATGACTTTTCTTTTGTACTACTTGGCACATGAGGTGAAACAAATGAAGAGCTGTATTAATTATTCATCAGCTGATGAATTTCTTTCACTGTAACTCTGTTTCAGGTTTGTAGATATCTTTGCATAAACCAATTGATTTTAATAATAATATTCCAAGTGATTTTGATTAATAATTTAAATATAATTGTTTTGGGAAGTTCTTTAGCCTTAATCTGGGCAGCTGGTGCTTCAAAACAGAATTTGGCAATGATTTAACTTGAAGAATGTGGAATTAGTTTTTTGCAGCTGTTATCAGATGAAATTAGTAACTCAGAGGTTTAGGATTTTCTTTGGATGAAAGGTTAATCAAGTCCAAATCCAATTGTTCTAAAAAACACACCAAAAAACAGTGAAGTAGGAACTGAGCCTTTCACACCTTGGCATGGCTGAGGAAGGGAGGGAAAGAGGAGGGAGAAGTTAGTGCCAAGCAATCACCTTTTATCTCAAGAACTATTTTCAGCAAGATATGCTGATCTTATTTTCCATCCTCCCATGCTTTGAATAGGAGTTTCGGGAAAACTTTATTCTTCCATTACTGGTTATGGACCTATCAGAGGTATCAATATTAGGGGACCACTGATCTTTCAGGCAGACAAGTGGTTTGACTCACCACAGAAGAAATTAAGGTATGTTGGTTCAAATGGGAAAATGTTTTACTGTGAATTGTCTGAAAAATCTCTGTGCTTCATACACTAGTGTTGCAGTTCAACCACTGTGTGCAGAGGGAAACACTGCTTGTCAAATACAGTTTTCCTATGGATGAGAAAAGTTTTTAACACTTATGTGTTACAAATAAGTGGGCTTATGGTGGCAGAGTGGTAGTGCCCAGAGCTGCATTATAGGAGGAGGCTACCAGGGAGCAGGGTGTGAGGTGGAGACAGGGCGAGAGCAAACACTCCTACAGATCAGAGCAGCATCCCCTCCGTAGAGGTCCCGTGTTTGCTTGCACAGGTCACAGGCAGCTGCCAGCACCAGCTGAAGGGTGTCTCTCCATCCATCTGTCCATCTCCTGCTGCACATCTCCATCCTTTAACCCCCCTGCTGCCCTCACAAGAAGGCGAGGTCTCTCCGTCTGCGATGCTGCTGCGCGGATGAGGCCGAGGCCGCCCTGCCTGCTCGCAGACAGGGTGCGGGGCACTTCCCAGCCTCTCGAGGAGCCAGTTTCAGCAGCTTTAATTACATCTGCGGTTTGGATCACTTTGCTTGGCCATTAAAATCCATTTCACAAAGAGTAGTATTGAAACGAGCAAGGAATATTTGTGGAGGCTGTGGATTTCCTCCAGGCCTACAGGAAGAGTAAATTAGTTACTGAAAACTTGACAGTTTTTCCTGAATGCTTAACTCTTTCCTCTCCGGAAGCTGTCTTTTCACAGGCAACTGACTTTAAAAGGAAACAATATGCTCAGTGCTTTCCACCCTCCCTTTCCCCCCTTCCCAGCTCTTTACGGTAAGGCTGTAATTGCAAAACCAGCCAGGAGTGATTTGTTTGAAGAGGAAGTGTGGGAACTTCCTTTATAAATATTGCTTTTCCCTTCGTGTGGATCCGAACGCCATTTCCTCCACCGATGGAAAAAAAAAGTGTTTGAATTGAACAGCAAGCACTTTTTCCCGTAGCTTGTGTCTCATGTAAACATGAAAGAAAGAGGTTTCGTAGGAATAATAAAAAAATAAAATAATTTAAAAAAAATAATAATTAAAAAAAGCAGGTTGTTAGCTGAGGAATGACTGAAGTTGGTTGGGCCATTGGATCAGGAGAGTGTTTGCCCGGCTGTTCCCTGCCCATGCCAGTGGCTGTGAATGTGATGTCCTCTGCTTGGAAGCACCAGGCAAATGAAGGTCCCATGGAGGGGGGTTAAAATTAGTGTTTGCAGAGCCTGCAATTGCAGAACCCGCTGTGACTTGCTCTGCAAGATAGGGCAGTATCAGCCTGAGCACAGCTCCTATCAGTTTGGAATGGTTTCTTTTTTTAAAAAAAAAACCAAACCAAAACAGATCATATGTAGCTTTTCTAGTGAAGTAGAAACAGTAAGCCTGCACCCTTCCCCCAGCCTAGAAATATCTTTGAATTATTTGCAGAAGCGGGCTTCGCCCACCAAAGAACAGCTACACCCAGGAAAGTGTCCGTGCTCAGGAGCAGCAGGTAGGTTAATTTCACAGGGCAGGGAGCAAGTTTTAACTTGGCAGGCAAAGCTCTGCTGAACAGCTGGACTTTTTTTTGTTTCATTTTGTGGTGGGTTTGTTTGTTGTTGTTTTTTTTTTTAAAAAGAGCCCAATATCAGTGTATGGGCTCCTTGGGTGTGCAGGCGGCCAGCTGGCCTGCCTTGCTAACATAAATCGGTGCAGATGATGGGAATCAAGGCAGGGGGTCCAGCTCCCAGCTCTGAAGGATTCCAGATTAGGAAGACAGCTCAGGGAGGAAGCAAGGGGGTTGGGGGAATCAGGCTGATTCTCTGAGAGCCACTGAAGATGAGAAAAGTCCTTCTGCCTGATTTGAAGGAGGTCAGTGTTCTTATATTGCTGATAATTAGCCAGAGTTGCCTTGTTCCTTGGTTTTGATGGACAAATGAGACATCCCTGGTATTTAAACTTGGATTGCTGTGACACTGTGACACTTTCTGGTCTGGATAGCAAAAGGCACAGCCAGGCCACTATTGTATTAAAGAGAAGATTCTGATTTTTGCATATTTCTCAATGTAAAATTGGGAGAATATGAAATTTTACTCAAGCTTCAAAGTGAATGTTGCAGTGATTCCTTTTTGCACTTTAGAAACAAACAAAAGAAAAACATTTCCAGTGCGGTGGGCTATCCTGGGAGAAATCAGTTGGAATCAAAGGAGACACCCAGAACTTGATCAGTCTTTTGTTATGGGCTCTGGCAAGGCTTGTCTGGGTCACCATACCAGGAGTCCTCAGTGTCTGCTCAGGGGAACTAGTGTCCCAGTGGGGGACGAAGGATTGGAAAGTGAACCTGGGGTGATTTTTACTTCTCAAATAAAAATTAAAAACAAAGTTTCCCGACTCCAATTTGCCATCACTAGCTTGTTTTCCTGCACTTTCTTTTCTGTTCAATGTCTTGCAAATGTAAAGTCCTACAACATTCAGGAGAAGCTCTCCATCCTTTTATCCTTTTCCTCTTGTTCTCCACACCATCCTTTTCTGCTGTCTCCTTATTTCACTTACTCTCTCTCATCTGTGCCACATTCCTCATTTAATGATCTTTCTTCCTTTTTACCTTCCTACACTTAGCATTATTTTCTTCTTTTTTTTTGCACTCCCACTGTCATTCCTGCTCATTTTTTCCAATAAGGCAGGCTGCATTTTGTAATTTAGGGAGAAAGCCTTTGAATTCTTGTGCGAGTACACCCACAGACTACATGATGAAGAGACTGCAGACTGGGCCATAGCTTGGCAGTTTTATGGGGAAAGGTAGTGAAGCCAATTTTAAAGCAGTCTTAATTATCTTGGTGGTTTGGGTTGCTTTGGTTGACTATTAAAATGCATATTTCTAAGGCAAGGTATGTACCAATGGCATTGTCTAAATAATAAAGAATTTCAAGAACTTGATATGAAAGTTTTTATAGAGGTAATATATTACTTCCAGTCAAGAGAAATGGAGGGCACTTTAAAATCAGTTTTACTAGCACCTTGTGTTTAAAAAAACCTTATTTTTCTTTTTGTTTAACCTCCTGTGCAAGCCTGGGCATGTTTGAGGCTCCCAGCATCCAATTTTCACATAGTATCCTATTTCAAATCCAGGCTAGAGCAGATCGATTGAAAATCAGTGCTCTCAGAAATAAAACTGCCTGTGGAATGCCTTCAACAACATGAAGATGAAAGAGGGAATGTAATACAGAAGATACTGATTTTCGTTTTTGTGGTGGCAAGCTCTGAAGCAGTGTCCTTGGATGTTGCACAATTTGCCTTGATTGAACAGTAATGGTTGTAAAACAATTTTGGTGAATTTTTGTGTTCTTCAGTTAGTAGTTAACAACTATGTTTTGTGAAGGGAGACAGCAAGTTTTGCTGGGGTTTATTTTAAGCCAAAACAGCAGCTGTAGAATATGTTGTGGTGAGCACAGAAGCTGCTGGTAAGTTTGCCCATCACCAGAATGACATGAGATTCCTTAAAATTCTTGTCAGGGAAATACTTATTCGTATTTTTAAATGATCGAGCTACTTCAGTGCTTTGAAAACTGCTGGTGAATGCAAAGTAGTCTAACTGATCTGTGTTTATACTAGTTTTTACAGTCAGCACAAGTATAGATGGCTTTGCTTTCCAATATACCTCTCTTTGTGCCTCTTTCCTGGCTCTCAGAAGCAAAGGGAAAAAAAAAAAAAAAAGATCAGAGGAAATCAGCAATATCATTTTAGGACTCTGAAGGAGTAGGAAAGTGAAGGGAAACCTGAACTTGTGAACTTTGGGTAATTCTGAACTTTGGGTAGTTAAAAAATTTGGCAGTGCCAGTATTCTGTTGAATTCCTGGAAAATTAAATAAGAGCTTTGTTCTGATGTGGTACAGCAGTGGTCTCTCTCCTGTCACCTGCTCTAGGTGCTCATGACGTGGGGAGCATCTTGCATGGCAGAGAGACCACCAGGTTGCACAGACTGGCCCCTTGCATGGAGGCAGCATGTCATGGCTGGCTTGGCCCTGGGCTGCCAGAGCAAAGAGGGAGACTGCAGAAAAGGGCAGTGCCCTCACTTGCTGAAAAAAAGCATCTTCTAAAGCCAGCCAAGAGAGAGCAGCAGGCACAAAGAACATTTGAATCTATTTCACACACTGTCCCTGGAACAATAGAGGCTTGTCTGTTTGTGACCTCAAGCATAATGTCCTCATCAAACATAGATACATATAAATGTATTTTAACTGAGCAAGGCTTTTAACTGAGCAAGGCGAGTGGTTCCTGGCTTTTCATGAAAGTGAATTGGTTACTCCTGTAGCCTTTTCCTGTGTGAACGCATTAATGCACATAGTCACATTCAGGGCAGCAATTTTCGCCTTGTGGGAGCTCTTCTTTCACCTTCAGTCTCCAAAGGAGCATGTGTTTTGTAAACTACTTGATGATTAACCTTCAGCTAGAATGCAAGTGGCGAGTGTTTATTTAATAGTCAGAGCTTGGGTTCCTGCTTGCAGGAAACTTTTATTACTTGGGTATCTGAGTTAGAAATGAAAGATCTGCCTTGAGAACTTTTTGCAAAGTCCACTCTGCTCTCCTGACTGATATGGAGAAAGCAAAATGCTTGACTAAAGGCTTATAAGATGGCTGTTGAAAGTCTGTATGTGGTCATCTTAATGACTGAAAAGACCCTGCCGAGCTACTGGAGAGAGGTTTTTTACTGTCTATGCTTGTGCAGAGTATACCAGAGTAAAGATAAGTTTTTCACTAACTTTTTTTTTACCCAGAGAGCACAGAATTAGGAAGATGTTATTCTGTTAAATAATGATTCACTTTAACAAATCAGACTCATAACATGAGCACTTGGGATGCCTCTCCAGCCAACAGTAAGAGAAATAAACCCAGTTTCCATCGTCTTCTGGAAGAGCCTGTCTTCTTCCTTTGGCTTTACTGTGTACAGAGAAATGAGCACATTTGATGAGACATCTACATTGATGTGTAATCCTCCTGTACTGCAATATATTTACTTCTCATAGGATTAATTTTGAAACTATTTGCCAAATGTAATTTGAAAAGTCATAGACTGTACTGTTTATGATTTTTATGAATTTTATCACTTTAACCTCCTGGAGCTCAAGTTGGAGGGGGAAAAAATATCTATATATGTCTAACATGTTGGTTCACCTAACACATAAAAAATCTCAGATCTCTTCTGATTTGCTTACAGTGTTGAGCTTGTCACATGGACTAGTTGGGGTCACTGCAAATGTACTTAAACTAAACTGAACTCCACAACCTGGAGTTCACTCTCTCTGGAGTCCACTCAGCTCTGCTCAGGTCTCAGTTCTTTCGTATGTTAATCACTGAGGTGCATCTATTGTCCCTCTAATGGCTCTTTGGCTGGTTTTGGAGCTGGAGGAGCTTCTCAACTTTTTACTGGAGCCACTCCTGGGGCCCTTCCCTCACTACCAAAAAACTCATCCAACCAAACCAGCACACCAACCTAAATATGCTTTTGAAAGGTGAGGATTTAAGATTTAAGCATTTCTCAAATAGCTTTTGAGAAATTGGGATTGTTTCTCTGTTGCTTTGTGTTGGATTAGATCCTTGCATCAAGTGGCCAGGCAGCTTGATGAGTATGGATCAGCTCTGGTTGCTGGCTCAGCACCGTTCTGGCCAGAGAGCAGCACCGTTGCCTAATGTGAGTGACAAGGCATGAAACAATTTTGGCCAACACCAACTCTTAAGGTTTGATAAATGTCAATCTGAAGAGTGGGAAAAGTGCTGCTCACCAGTCCTCCACTGATACTTGCTTCAATTCTTGCCCTAATATGCAAGATGCCAGACCTCAACCTGTCAGCAGTTCACAGGGTAGTGTTCTTGCTCTTTGTTTATTGATCCTTGCAATGAAATACTGTTGAAAGAGCAGGTAGGGTTTCTAGACTGGTCAGAAGGGACAGCAGAGAAAGAAGTACTTTTTGGTTAGTGTATTTAATTCTGTAGTTAAGAAATATCTGTGGCAAAATCTGTAAAGAGATAAGGTATTTAATCACGTTAGACTAAAGTGAAAGATATTCAGAAAGGGTAATGGACTACAAATTATTTGGCTTTGGTTTTCGGTTCTGCTTGTCTTTGCTCTTAAAGTGTATCTGTAAAACTCAGATTTTGGTCTGAGATTTTTAAATTTTAAGAACGGAAAACTCCAACAACGTGTGGGTTTTTTCCCTTATATATATATATATATGTTTCTTTTAACTTTGGCCCTGTGAAGTACAGGAAGAGCAAAATGAAGGATCTGAGTGAAAGCAGTTGTTCTTTTGAAGTATATCCAGCAATAATAAGCACTTACATTATTTTGTTAAATTTTGCACTGGGCTGATCAAGGTCTTTTCATAGTGTTTAAAAGTGAGGCCATGAGGATGTGGGATCGACTAGAAAACAAAGGGAAAAAAAAAGTTTAGTCACTGTTAGATGTAAGTGTATTGAAGGTAGAGCTTTATTGAGCAGCTTAAAGACAATGATGATACTAAACCTGAGATAGCCAAGTGGAGACAGAAAGGAAGTCAGTAATAGAACTCTGGAGTTCGTGTGGTAGAAGTGGAGCAGATGTCTCTGAGGTCAAGGAAGTGGAGATGGCAGAATGGAGATGATCAAGAGTGATGTAAACTGGAGAGCTGAAGGTGAAGGAAGTTACAGCAGTGGCCACATATTGGAGTGCAGTAGTGTGATACAGACTTAATCAGAGATGTAAATATATTTGAATGTTTAGTCTTAAGCTGACATTTGATAATACCCTAAAGTTTTTAATAGTAAATTCAATATCCTGTTTCCATATGGACATGATCTCAGTGTTGTAACGTAGCCTTCCTAGCACTGAAATGTGAAGATCCGTTTTCAAAATTAAACTGAAAAAAGCCATATGTAGTGTTATTCTACATGCTCCGTCCTATCGGGTGCACTGTCCTTGTTAGCTCAACAGCCAGATAAAAGTTCTGTGAGCCTATAAAAGCCTAAATGAAAAGTATCTGTTCCATATGTTACATATAGTTGAATGCTCAGGGGACTATGGTCTGTGTCTGGGAACCGGATAGTACAACTTTTTATTCCTGACCCAGTGCCTGCCCTTTCTACAAACAAACAAAAGTCTCCGTCAAAGAAATGTGGTTCATGATCTGTTTTTAGCTCTAGAAGCAAACAAAAAAAAAGAAAAAGAAGAAAAAAAAAAAAGCAGAAAAAAAAAAAAACACTTGATATGTTCAGACTCCTACTTTAAAGCAGCATTAGCTGCAGGTGCCTCAGGACGAGCTCTGTGTCTTGTTTCTTGCAGCTTTCGGAAGCCACAGTCCACCCAGCAGCTGCAGCACTAGAGCTAGCCTGATGTCCACTTGCAAAATTTTGCACTTGGACACAACTGATCAGCCAGAGATTATCATATTTTTGAAACAATGGTATCGGAGACAGTCACCCTAAATATAGAGGTGCAGCTGCCTGATGGGGGAGAGGGCTTTTGCAGAATGGGGAGGTTGTTTATGGCTGTTCTGCCTCTTTTTGGTTATTGACCGATCCTGATGGTCTTTATTGCATGACATGTCCACAGTGGTCTTCATCCTTTTGTCCTAAAAGACTGTTTTGATATGAAAGATAGAAATCATGTCATATGAAAAGATGGAAGCAGTTTAGTGCATTCAGATTGGGTTGGGACAGGACAAGACCTAAATGTAATCTCCTACCTTTAGTCTGCTACATGTAGTCTGCTGTCCTCTGCAGCTTATGGAGGACAGAGGGAGTTTCCTCCAAGAAGCAGTTCTGGGAAGATTAATTCCTCCTTCAGAAAGTAATCAGTGGCAGGACTCCCTTTCCCAAGCCAGTGGAAAGAGAAGAACAGGAAGATCAACTTTGTCAGACTGAGTTAGCTTGTGTGAGCATCCCCTCACCCTATGCTTGCTCTCTTTGTGCTCATGCTTCCTGTGAGCTTTAAAGAAAGTCTCTCCTGTGTCATCAAAGTACTTTTGACTTTAGGTCAGTCTGCAAGAGCTGCCTCCAGCTGCCAGAGGAGCTGTGATAGTGATGTGTATTTTAGCTCCTATAGTTCAAGCAGTCCATTTTGACATGTTAGCTGACCAAACAATACCATGAAAGAGCAGTTCCCTGTGGTGTTTCAATGTAAGATACTGAAAAAAAGAGCTGTTGTTCTATGAGTAGGAGGTAATAGGAAAAAAAAGTCGAACAGAACCAGGAAGTCTTGAGGCAGATGGTACCACCTGTGTCCATCTAAACCTAGCCAAAGCAGCACACCATTTGAGTGGGGGAACCTGAAAAATCTGATGACTCAGTCTGAATAAACAGTGAGACAGAGAGTGAGATTTCTGGCTTGTGTCCCAAACTTTTTATGAAAAAGGCTTCCTATTTTATAACACAGAAAATTTAGTACAGTTTTGTAGCATCATCCTCTGGCACAGCTGATTGCCGACTACAGACTAAAATTCCTGATATACCCACATAAGAACTGACACATAAGTAGTGTGATGACTCTCTGCCTGTTCCTGGGTTATGGTTGAACTTGTTTTCCCAAGAAACAAATTTGTGATGTTAGCAGGGCACATACATTCATTACTGAGGGAATAACTGGATGGACACCACAGTCAGAGCTCACAGCGTTTGATTCCTTTTTCAGGTTCAGCCAAATGCTGATTTCCAGGCACTTCAGTTGTTGCAACTGCAAAGTTGAGATGTCAACCAACTGTGCAAGATGTGCCTAAATCACCCTTCAGCAATGCTTGCAAAAATGTTCTAAAGGAGAGGAACAATGTATAAAGGGAGCTCCTTAGTGGGATGAAGTGTTGTTTCCTTGCTGACTACCTCCACCTCCTTCCTTCTTGGCTGTTGTTGACAATGTCATGATCTTTCACATCCCTTTGCACTTCCTTTTACTTCTGTTTTTCCTTTTCCTTTATATGCTTAAGTTGCACCGGTTCTAGTTTTCCCTTTGCCAGTAAGACAGAGAAAGAAATTTCCCCTCTTCCTTGGTTTTCAAGTCCAAAAGTCTTGTCTATCTGTCTCTTGTGCTGGTTGCTTTTTTTACACTTCCCTCAGACCCGGTCTGAGCCTATACTCTCCAGTTAGGCTGTATCATGCGGCTGTGGTCTAAATATTTCATCCAGCTGTTTTCCTATGTCCTTCATCTCACAGTTTTGCTGAGTATCCAGGTTCGTCCTCCATCTGGTGAGGGTGCAGGGCATTCAGACAGCTTTTCATAGAATCATAGAATGCATTGGGTTGGAAGAGACCTTTAAAGGTCATCTAGTCCAACCCACCTGCAGTGAGCAGGGGCCTCTTTAACTAGATCTGGTTGCTCAGGACCAAATCAAGCCTTGAAAGTCTCCAGAGATGGGGCCTCCACCACCTCTGAGCAACCTGTTCCAATGCTTCAGCACCCTACTAGTAAAGAATTTCTTCCTAATGTCTGATCTAAATCTGCCCTGCTCTAATTTAAGGCCATTGCCCCTCATGCTATCTCTACGTGTCCTTGCAAACAGTCCCTCCCCAGCTTTCCTGTACTTTCCTGTAGCCCTTTCAGGTACTGGAAGAGCTGCCACCTCTCCTGACGGAACAACCCCAACTCTCTCAGGCTGTCTTTGTAGGAGAGATGCTTCAGGCCTCTAATTGTTTTTTGTGGTCCTCCTCTGGATCCACTCCAACAGGTCCATGTCCCATTTTCCCTGGGATCTTTTGTGGTGCTGAAACATTTATATGGTCAGGAGGCTCCAGGAGTAGATGAATGTATGTAGTCTTAAAGAATGTGTTACCACAGTAACTAGATATGGGAAAAGCAAACAAGAAATTAAATCACATAAAAAATAAACTTTGTGTAGTACTGGGCAGCCTCAAGGAACGTGAAGGGAAAATAACAGGCCTGCTGATGTTTGTGTCTTACCTCCCCAGGGAGCTGGTGTTAGGCAAGTCTCAAAGTCAGGTTCAGCTTAGATTAGATGGCTTTGGAGACAAGGAGGTGGATTTTCCTGGGTGTTCAGTTTTCTCTCCCCTGGGAACTGCCATGTGATGGTCTTTTTATGTGTGTGTCAGCATTCCCTGCAAATGGTTTGAGTAGGCATCGTGTGCTTTACTAAAACGTAACTGGGAAATATCTGTGTGTAGTAAACAGGTTGGGACATTCAGCGCTCACTACATCTATCAATGGGGATATTTTTTTGAGGGCAATTGTCATCTTCACGTTGATGTTGAACAATCTACATGAACTCTTTTAAACCACTTTTTGGCTTATACAGTGATGCAGGGTGAAAATTAGTAGAGCCAAAGCACAGCTAGAGCTCAAACTAACTACAGCTGTTAGGGATAATAAAAAAAGTTTCTATAAAATCATTAACAACAAAAGGAGGATTAGGGAAAATCTCCATCCTTTATTGGATGCAAAAGGAATCTTAGTAACAAAGGATGAGGAAAAGGCTGAGGTGCTCAACACCTACTTTGCCTCAGTCTTTAGCAGTGGAACTGGCTGTTCCTTGGATACACAGACACTTGAGCTAGGAGGCAGGGAGGGGATGCAGAATGAGGTCATCACAATTAAAGAGGAAGTGGTCAGAGACCTACTCCACCACTTAAATGCACACAAGTCTATGGGTCTGGATGGGTTACATCCAAGGGTGCTGAAAATTTATGAAAGGCAGGTCCTGCCTGAAGAACCTGATCTCTTTCTATTATCTGATGACCCTACTATTTGATGAGGAAAAGGCTGTGGATATTGTCTACCTGGACCTCCAAAAAGCAATTGACCTGGTTCCCCATAGAACTCCCATTAAAAAACTGGCTGCTCATGGTCTGGATGAGCGTACGATCTGTTGGATCAAGCACTGGCTGGACAGTTGGGCCCAAAGAGTGGTGGTCAGTGGAGTCAAATCCAGCTGGTGGCCAGTCACAAGTGGTGTTCCTCATGGCTCAGTTTTGGGACCATTTCTGTTTAACATCTTTATTGGTGATCTTTTTAAGGACACAGAGTGTATTATCAGTAAGTTTGCAGATGCCACCAAGGTAGGCAGGAGTGTTGATCTGCATGAGGATAGGGAGGGTCTACAGAGAGACTTGGATAATTTAGATTGTTGGGCTAATGTCAATGGTCTGGGCTTCAACAAGGCCAAGTGCTGGGTTCTGCACTTGGGCCACAACAACCCCAGGCAATGCTACAGGCTTGGGGAAGTGTGGCTGGAAAGTGTCTGGCAGAAAAGGACCTGGGGGTTCTAATTGGCAAGTGACTGAATATGAGCCAGCAGAGTGCCCAGGTGGCCAAGAAAGCCAGTGGCATCCTGGCTTGTATTAGAAATAGTGTGACCAGCAGAAGTAGAGAGGTGATTGTCCCCCTGTACTCAGCACTGGTGAGGCCATACCTGGAGTGTTGTGTCCAGTTTTGGGCACCTCAACTCAAGAGAGATATCGAGGTGCTGGAGCGAGTACAGAGGAGGACAACGAAGCTGGTGAAAGGCCTAGAGAATAACTCTTATGAATAACACTTGAAGGATCTGGGAGTGCTTAGTTTGAGAAAGAGGAGGCTGAGGTGAGACCTCATCAGTCTCTACAACTAACTGAAAGGTCATTGTAGAGAGGTTGTGCTGGTCTCCTTTCACAGGTAATGAGCGACAGAACAAGAGGGAATGGCTTCAAGCTGCAACAGGGTAGGTTTAGACTGGACATTAAGAAAAACATTTTCACAGAAAGAGTGGTTAGACACTGGAATAGGCTGCCCAGAGAGGTGGTTGAGTCACCATCCCTGGATGTGTTTAAGGGTCGTTTGGATGTGGTGTTGGTGGATATGGTTTAGGGGAGAACCTTGTAGAGTAGGGTGATGGTTGGACTTAGTGATCTCAAGGGTCTTTTCCAACCTGAATACTTCTATGATTCTGTGATTCTAAATGATATAGGATGGCCTTATAACATTCCCTAGAGTGACTTACACTGTTTCTCTTCCATTCTTAAATGTTTGATTGTGGGAGGTGCTGACTATTGCCACTGATAAGAGCATGTTCAAGCTCTAGGTAGAGGAGTGCCAAATGATACAATAGCCCATCTGTATTGCCAGGCATTCTTTCTGGTAATATATCAGTTGAGATCTCAGTTCTCCAGTAATTAGTTGTACATCTGTGAGCAACTGTCCATCTGATTTATTACCTGAGCAGCTATTAAAATACAGAACATTTCCCCATTTAGCCTCAGGATTGAAAGTTACCGTGTGCTAACATTGTGCTTAAAGTGTAATAAAATTGACAATATATAAACAGATTACAAGTTTATGGGATGCTATAGATGATCTTAAATCAATATTTTAAAGCTCATAAATTTAACATGATTGAGTACAGCTTATTGCATATGACTATATTTTTAATCGCTGCCTTGTTTTATTTAGTAAGAAGATTAAACACTATTCTGGAGAATAACTTGACTGCAGCAAAGAAGACTTAGTGGAAAAGTGAATGTAAGTATATCACATCATGTGCCAATTATTTATATTTGCAAACCTTTGACACTGGTGATATATATTATAGATCATGCTAAATTGCTAGCCAAATTACCAAAAAAAAAAGCCCAACCCAAAAGCAAACAAAAACACCCACTTTCAGTGTGGCGAGAATGCCAGATATGATCATTGTGCATCTGAGATATAAAATATCTATTAGAAATGTTTCAGTGCGGGTCTGTAGGCTATACATACCTAAGTGCTTCTAACAGGACCATGTGCTATTACTCATTTGCATGCTTATGAAATCTTTGAAGGAAAAATGTCAACATGAAGTTGTCACTAAGTGTCCTTAAATGGGAAAAAAAACCCCCGCTACCCTCTTAAGAGTTTGAGTGGACCCATGAGGATCCTTAAATTCTGTAGTATGAACATATTTTCCATTTCCAAAAGAATCTAGCTAACTTGCAATAATGCAGCCAGTATAAAATACTTTTTCTGTATACTTGCCCCAACGATGTGAGTTTATAGAAGAAGATGATTGCACTGTGGATTGGCAATTCAATTTAGAATGAAATACAGCGGCTGCAGCTTCCAGGCTAAATGTATCGTTGTTCACTTGAGGTCACTTTTTCACACCTGGAGTCAATAGTTCTCTAACAATAAGAGCTTTGGTTCATTTTCTAGGCCCTTTTGAAATTGTTACTTCGCTGGTGAATATCCTGTTATTTTTCTTAAAATAATTGCTTTCTTTAGCTGTATTTCATAATAATGTGAACCCTCCGTGAGTGTGCCAAGTGTATATGTATGTACGTATCTGTGTGTGAAGCAAAGCTGTATCTCCTTAAGTCATACCCCAAGGAGGTTTTGAGTAGCTCTGGTGTGCAGGGTAGTGACAGTAATGAACTTCTAGCTGCCACAGATTCATTCCAGTATTTTTTCATACTACATTTTTCCCACGATCTCACCTTCCATTTCCCAGATCCTTTCTGATGAGTTTGAAAGAGGTCAACTAAGCCTTTCCCAATGCTGGATAAAGTACACAATTCATGACTTACATGTCAAATAGGACAGTGATCATGTCTTAAATATCTAACAAGCTGGGACAGTTTTAGCCGTTGGGCTTTTATAAACTTGCCTTCTAAAATTACTAACTGACCAATAGAACTGAAACAGTGAGATCTTGCAGGAACATTGCAAAATGCTGTCTGGTTTATATAGAGCTGTCTACTGATATGAGGTTGCTTGTTCAGCCAGTGGTAGTTCTTGAACAGTTCCACATGTGTGTGATGAGTTAGTACAGGTAATTTTTTTTTTCTTTAGCTGTTTTCACATAATTGTCACCAACTTGATTTTCAGCTGTTTCTCCTGGGCAACTTGGGAAGAAGTACTGTTATCTTCAGTCCCCATTTTTTATTAAATAAGCAGAATATTTGAGTCTTGTTTGTCTGTAGTTTTATAAGCGTCTGTTTAGCAGGAGAGGGCTATTGGTTTGAAGTACGGGTTGAATTGTAAAAGGTATCTGCCCAGTTAAAATGTCATTTCAAATATGTATGTATGTGAAAACAAGTTAAGACATGAAGTAGAGCAGTATTTCAGGAAGTTGAGTAGTAGACTGGTCATGAGACTGACAGAGGAGTAGACAACACCTTGTGGAGAGGTAGATACTAGCACCTTGTCCTTGATGTAAAAATAAATATGATCTTCAGGAGATGTTATTTTCCTGATATTTAAAATTTGTGCATATATAAACTAAGCTCCTAAATGAAAACCTTTTACTTGCATTGACTCTTGCAGCTATATGACATTAAAATTACTAAATGATTCTTCTAAACTTGAATAATTTAAAAAAATTAATTTGCCTCATTTTGGCTAGGATTTTTGCAGTAACATGTAATTAAGGAATTTATGTGGAGAGGGGAAGATAAATTTTCATATCTACTTTTGGTTTTGTATCATAGAAGTGGCTGTGGAGACATTCTCATATAAAAAAATCAGCAGAGCCCTAGAGGGTGAACAAAGCACTTAACAGAAACACAGAGGAGGTTTTACCTGCAGACACTCACAAAACAAAGGTAGAGCCCTGAAACTATGAAATCCAGCACCTTCTCTTACAGTAATCCCTTTTGATGTGTAACATACCCAGACATACTTACTAAAATATATTTATTTTTAGTCAGAATTGAAAATTACATCTGAAACTTGGATTTGTACTACATTATGATCATGGAATCATAGAGTGGTTTGGTTGGCAGGGACTTTAAAGATCATCTAGTTCCAACCCCCTGCATGGACAGGGACATTTGGTAGGATAGCTGGGAGGATTTTGGCTTTGGTTACCCATAAAGCCAGAAAATGGGATCAACTTGCAGGAACTTCCTCTTCCTCATTCTTTTCCAATTAACTTCTAAAGTGACCTTTCATAGAGCTGAAGGCCAAAGCTGAGATGCTGGAAGAGTCCAGTGAAATGCTGGTTTGCTGTATTTCTTCACCTGGTGAAGAGGAGAGAGTATTTGGAGAGAGTGACTTCCCCCTTATCTCCCCACCACCCTTAAAAAAGAACAGGGAAAGGCTGGGAAAAAAATGTAAAATAGCCAGAAGGAATGATAAGCTACTAATTGTATTACATTAGGCTGCTGATACATGAAAATAATCTTGAAATAGTGACTGCAAGGAAAAGAAAGGGAAGTGTTTACCTTAGGGAATCAGGAGGAAGCAGCATCAAGTAGAGCACGGGCTGGAAAGTACATGGGGTGGGGGGAAGAATTCCCAACCCTAATTAGATACCAAAATTAGGTCCTTGCTACTCATCTTGTGATCTGAGACCCCTGGAACAATTTTTTGATGTAGCATTGAGAGGGTTGTTCACTGTTCTCAGCAGTATTCCTTACATAAAGTGTGTGCCCTGTCACCGTGAATAGCCTGGTTCTAACATCCATGTGAAGGGTGAGGACCAGGTCATGTCATGTGCTGTCTCTAAGCTTTGCTTCCTGTTAGGCAGCCTCTTTATGGAAAGTCTATGGAGATGCTTTTTAGACTTCTAGGATTTTAAAGCAGTTGCTCAAAAACAGTGCCCATCCCAAAAATATCCACCTTAGTTTCAGGATCCAGATGGGTACTGTAAAATTAATTGTTGTTTATAAGAACTTGGCTTCCATATAGTGAATTCTATAAATAATTCTCAGCAGCCTTTGGTTAGCATGGTAAATAAGGCATAGAGTCACACTGGGTAACGAGGACAAAAATAAATACTGAAGAGTTGCTAGCTCATTAATTAATGTCTTATGCTGTGCATGAAATTAGACACGGTACCAGGGGAAAAAGTCTCCCCATCACAGAGACTATTATGAAGGATTTGCATAAGGAAATTTAATTCTAGTATTTTCTAGATACGACAGTCAGTCAGAGTTGAGTCCCTAGAATCACCTCCAAAGCTCGTCTTTAGATCCATAGGACTTAAGTGACTGAAACATCAAGTTCAGTATCTTCTGTGTGGTTTGGGCAATGGGCAAGAAGAAGATGTGGGCTTCAAAAATCTTTCTTGCTGAATTTCTGCTGTCATCACCCTGAGACCCTAAAGGGCATTTGGGGAGACTGCACAGGGATTGCATCTAGCTTCATGCTTGCATTTTCTGGCATCTCTTCCAGTACCAGTGTCCTGTTTTCTTTTTTATTTTCCCTTTGGCTTTGTGTTCCCTGCATTGCCTGGCTGACAGTAAGAAAGGGACTGTGGCTCCAAGAGAGATAATGTCTCTGCACTACCAGCACGAGTAGCCTGTGATACCAACCAGGTCAGGGTGAAACCACCAGCAGCAACGACCACAGGAAAGCCCTTTGTAAAGATCTCTCTGGGATGTGCAGAGCAGCTTATGTGGAGACTTATGCTATCAAATGCAATCTTTTATTTCCTTCTAATCAAGGCTTATATTCACTGGGCCATGTAAAGGCCAAATGTCATGCCTTTGCTGCTCAATCTTTTGCAACAGGAGTGTCTGTGGTGAAAGCCCTGCCCTTATTATTGAGCACAGAGTGGCTGGAAGAAAGCTGTCTCTGCAGGCAAGCTGTGGCTCTTCTTCTCCAGCAGAAGCCTACTTGAGTGACCCACCTAAAAAAAAGGCATTGTGCAGCTTTGGGTATCTTTCACATCACTGGCTACAGATGAACTGTAATAGTTTTGCCCATAGGTTGCCACCCTTCTCTCGATGGAGAATTGAGGCCACACTCTGGCAGTAAATCAAGTGCTTGAATATCTGCAACGTTATGAACTTTTCACACTTTACTTTGAGACCTGCCTTGTAAAAAAATACTAGTGGATTAGTTATAAAAATATGGGTATTGGGGGATGAGGAGGTCCTTTCTTCTTACATTCAGTAGGCAGTGTTTAGGGGTATCTATTAATCTTCCTTGAAACCAAGATCTGCATGTCAGTATTTCCTTCTCATATTTCTCTGAAACAATCTCTTGGGGAATATGTAGAAAAACAAGTAGTAGATTCTTTACCATTTTAGGAAAGGGATGGAAACAAATTCAACTTCAAAATACTAGCTACTTTAAATGAAAAATTATCTTTCCTTAATTAATACTTAGTGAAGTATTTTAAAGATCAAAGTGTCAATATTAGCTTATTCTCATGACACACCTGTCAGGCAAGTAAAAATTATATCCATTTATAGACCAAGAAGCTGAAATACTGCCTAACATCAGCATTTTCACAGTTGCTACCTAGTTAATTTGCTGAAATAACTGGTCTAATTCTCAGAGGTTCTGCATATTCTTAGTTGTCCTAAATTATACTTAGAGCTCGAGGGTATTCACACTTTTGAAACTAAGAGCAAGTATTTTGGTACAGAAATGTGGGTATGGCAGCTAAACCTGAAGTATCCACACTTAAGTCTTTTTTCCAAACTTAAGCATCTTAAAAAGTCTTGAGCTGGAACTTGCATGGGGCTGTTTCCCAAGCTGGACTCAGGCTCCTGCCCTGCCCAACTCTCATAGCTTAAGGCAAAGGATTGTTTCCCAGTTGAGCTGTAAAAGGTATGAGGTATAGATGGGACTGAGAAGGTCAGTCTTTAGAGATTTTTTTCCATAAAGTTGTGTATAGAAGGAGTGTTTAGAGAGGGAGAGGGTGCTTGAAGTGGGCAGAAAAATTGTGTGTGGTGGCAGTTAAATTTTTCTACCTCCTGCCGTTGCTTCCATTAGAGATGCAGGTTACCTTGTTATTTCTGCCTTTCTCTTTTTGATACAGCATCAGCAGAATGGTACAATTGGACTGGAGGACAAATTTATTGCTGTCCTGTTGAGCAATGACTGAATAGGAGAGGGGATTTTAAATAAGTGCTGTCTCCCCTCCAGTATGCCATGCAACTTGTTTCCAAGTGGCGATTTAGTTGAAGCGGAGGTGGTTTTCAAGTGCCTTGCTTTGTCTGTGCAAATAGTTTTTGTAGCCTCTTTGCTTCATTTAGTGTGGCAATGCCCAGCCCTGAATACAGCACAAAACTTCAGGATGGCGTCACTCCATCCCAGTCTGTTCTCCCTCTTGCAGGAACAGGTGGGAACGGACAAAACCCTAGCCAAAGGCTGTCGATGGGTTGGCAGTTAAAGGAGGGGAAAAGCTTAGTCTAAAAAAAGGGGTCTCAAGGGATTGAACAGCCTGGAGCAGGCGTGCATGGCTGAATTAGGAGTTGGAATTGTTTGCCTTTCTAATTCAGAGGACTTGTTTGCTGTCTTGGCCCTGCACAAAGTGAATAAGCGCTACTGCTAATAAGAAAGCCCAAAACAGAGAAGTGAAGGATTAAAACCAGAAAATGATGACTCACCCTCCCCTCTCCCCACTCCCCAGTTTCCCCACTAAACCGCTTTACCTCACCAAAGCCCTGGTGGCTTTTTGTTTATAAATAATAATGTGTTTGAAATGTTAAAAAGTGTAGGCAGAGATTAAAGGGGTACGTGATGCTGCAGCATTAAAACAGTGCAGACCTCTGCAAGGGAATTGTGAGGAAAAATTAGAACACAGTTATTTTTGGCAAGGCCTGCTGAATCCTGGGGAGATCAAGAGAAAGCAAAAAACACTGTGCCCAAGCCTGGTGAAAACAAGTGGAAAAGCTGGGTGCAGTAAAAGAGGGCTTCATATCAGTTCTTTTCCTACAAAAGCAGAATTTGAAGTTTTAGGGTTATCTCCATTTTGGGGAGGGGTTGGTGAATACAACTGCTTGGTTGAAGCAGGTTTCTTCCTTCTTATCCCCAGTGGGAGAGAGAGATAGGTGGATGCCTGTAACACTCTCAACTGAGTGTGTCAACTCAGGACTGTACAGAATAAACAGGTTGTGATGCCTGTTTGGGTTATTATTCTGTATTCTCACAATACTGAGAATATTGGCACTGGGTTTCTTATTGTGTCTGGCAACAAAAATTGAGAATTGTCCCCACTGAGAAAAAGAAGTGCATTACGGACTTAGAGGGAACTGTTTCAGATGAGTTGTCAGCATTGACTCTAGCATTGATTCTGGAGTTTGAATATAATCCTTAGTGTCATTCTCAAATGCTGCGTTGTCTCCATAAACCTTTGATTCCTGGCCAGAGTGAGCCCTTTCTTGGTACTGCCAATGTTGGAGTTGATCAAATCCACCTCCACCTCCTTACTCCTTTTTAATTTTAGGTGAGTGAACGATACCAGTGTGAATAGGCATTGATAAGGACACTGTTCTGCTGCTTTTATTTCTTATGACCTTGCTGCTGCTTGTTGCTACAGGGGAAGGCTCTGAATGCTGTGTCTGTAACAACTGTTCAATCTAATAAACAAACCACTTTAGGAGGTCCTATTCACTTGAGGTCTAATTAATTTTTGAGACACCCCCAAGCCTACCAAACCCAGGAATTGATGCTTTGGGGGATGTCCTTGGGAGAGGCAGGGCAGTGCCACCACCCTCACCCCGGCTGCCCCGTACTTCCTTTTCCCCAGCAGGCTGAAGTAGTTTTCCACACTCCCCAGTGCTCCCAGGTCTCTCCACGGGGCTTTCAGACCAGAGCTGGGCTTCTGCAAAAGCCTGTTTGTGAAGGCTTCATGCTCTCTGGTGCCCCTGGGTTTGGTGAGGGAATAGCCTGGCTGCAGGGGGTTAAGAGTCTCCTCACAGGTAGCAGTCTGAGTGCTGGGTACAGGAGAACTTCTGCTCTGTTCCTGCCCCACATCCTATTGCTTTATGACAGCAATGATGTTGTTTAAGAAACTGTCTTAGGTGAATGGGTATGTTGCTTTGCTAAATGGAAACAGCTTGCATTAATATCGTGATTTGTATGAAATAACACCACCTCCTCTGCTCTTCACCTTTGCTGTTACTTTTGTGCTAACAAACATGAAAAAATGCCTGGTGCTCTCAGGGTGTTACTGCTTAAATGCTGTTTATATGAATCTATTTATAAGCCTGGCTTGTGTTCTTGTTTTGTTTTTCTCCCTGCTTTAATGCATTTAAATGTATTAGTTGAAGAAAATCTCTGTAATAATCTTTACTTCAATTAATGTTACATTTAATTAAAGGATTTAACAAGGATAAAACTAAGAATTAGATACTCGTCTGCCTTTTTTTAGGGCTAAACTCAAGGCAAACCTCAGCCTTATTTGATTCAGTTAATGCAATATGTGCAAAATACATTATATTTTAAAATACCTCTTTCTTTGGATATCTAGACAATATTCTAGTGCCCTGTTACTGCAGCATTCAATTTGATCAAGCATAATGTCATGAAGTACTGTCAAGATGTAAAAATAAGTAGGTTCTAGGTATGAAATTTCTTATTATCAGTCAGTAAGCCAATGACTTTGTAAACAGAAGTCTTCCAGGAATGCACAAAATACAATCTTGTTTATCCTTACTGGTTTTCCTTAAAGTTGCGTTGGTTTAATTTGTGACTAGTTAAATTAATTGTATTAAATTACAGTTCCTGGGAGCTTCCGAGTTTGCGAAACATTGTAAGTCTGGCATTTTTACACAGCTAGTGTTTTCTTTAAAATGTGTCTGGAAATTTCCAGACAACTGAAAGGACCTGCCACAGTTTTCTTCAAAGCTAAAACATGATTTTCAAAAACCATGGTTTTTTAGAGCTTGTTCTTTCAGTTTTTTGAAGCTGCAGGAAGGCTGATTGTGCTGGTTGACCTGAGGAAGAAGGTGTGCATCACTTTGAGAGCTCTGGCTGATTATTTTTCATAGAGAAACACAGAACTCTGTTTATTTGGAAAAAAAAATAACAATAAAATTCCCCCTCCTGTGGAAATTATGACTTCACCAATCATAGTACCTGTTATGGGCAATGTTAGGGGGATTTATACTCTGACACCACCTTCTTACCTTCCTTTCTTGAGCTGTTTTCTGCTGAGATTCTCTCACTGATGTCAGAGAAGTCCTGAGGACACCACAAGGGTTGCTGGGGAACCCACACTTAGAACAAAAAGCTGGGTCATGGTGTTGACTTTTGCATTCTCTGTCTCAGTTCTGTATCCAAAAATGCCATTTGGCTCCTCAGGGTACTCATAGAAGGAAAAAAAGGGTCACAATACTGTTTGCATTGTAACATGCAGGAACATAGTAGAGTTGATGTCAGGAGTGGTAGAGCAGATTCCTGAAGCCCTTTAGCACTTCTTATACAGCCAGTCTCTTTAGAAAGTGTGAACCTAATCACTCTGTACAGGAGTACCTGGGCTACTTTGGCCTCTGCTCTGAAGTGGCATTGATTGACAGTGCTTCATCAGAAGCATCCAGAAATGGAATGACTAGAGAGGTCTGCTTGGCTGTGAGGCCAAGGAGATCCTGTTGAAAGGCTAGAATGGTGCTTGGAAGCAAAGGTGTGTGTGGTCAGTAACCCCAGTTTTTCATACCCTTCGGTGAACTCAAATCAGGCCATTCATCCATATGTGAATTCTTTGGTTGATTGACTTTAAATATATTTTGGGTAGCATTTGCTTGTAGCAGTCTAAGCTGCAGAAGATGGATTTTATCTGGTATATAAATATTTGTGGTGCTACCCTGGGTTTGCTTTGCAGGATGTGTATACTTTCTTCTTGAGCTGTGACACATGGAAACGTTCTACCTGTTTGCACGATTGCAGATGTTGCCTAAAGGAGCTTTATGCAAAGAAGTTATCTCTCCTAGGGGAGGTATATGTGAGTAAAGATTTTACAACTGGGGGGCAAGCTATGCTGAGAGAAATTGGTCTTTGAAAATATGTCTTTGAAGTATATACAGGTCCAGGAGGAAAAAACCAAGTAAATGACATAGATAGGGCATAGAAACAAAATAGTAAAGAAAGGAAAATGTTCCAAATACATCTATTTTGCATGACTTGAGCAAAACTGAATATGCTAACATTATTGCAAGCAAATGTGTACCCTGAAAATAGTTGTCTTGAACAAAAGCAGGCATTCATTCTCACAAAAGAATGAGTGGAGGTAACATCCTCTCCCAGCAAGCCTGTCTTGTGTTTGACAAGGTGAGGGGCAGAATTACTCCAGTTGTAGGAAACCTACGGAAGGTGTGTTCCTTACGTTGTGTCAGGACATGTTTATAAAATCACTTTTCTTTACTGGGTACCATTCCATGCTGTTGACAAACAGGTTTGTTTGGTTCTCCCACCTCCCTTTGCTACTTGCTTGTGCCAGGTGGCATAAGTATGGGTGCAATCAAACCTTAAGCCTGAGCAAGAGCTGAAAACTAAGCTGGGCAGGAGCTGAAAAATGGGTAGTCCCTGCTGAAGCAGCTCTATGAGTGTTTTCTCACCACCTCTTGCATGCCAGTACCAGCTCAAAGCTGGGACTTTCCTTTCAGAGCAAGGGACTACTGTAGTTAGAGGCAACACAGATTCTCTCTAGTGATTGACTGTTTATCAGCTGATCTGCCCAGATGTTAGGCAAAGTATAGTGGTAAATGGCCTCAAGTTGTGCAAGGGAAGGTTTAGATTAGAAATTGGAAGAAGCTTCTTCACTGAAGGGGTAAACACTTGAATAGGCTGCCCAGAAAGGTGGTTGAATCACCACCCCTGGAAGTGTTTAAAAGACATACTGATGTGGTGCTTAAGGACATGGTGTAAGTGCTGGATTTGGTAAAGTTAGGTTAATGATTGATATGGTTAGGTTATGGTTGGACTTGCTGAACTTGATGGTCTTTTCAAACCAGAATGATTCTATGATTCTGTGATAACATTTGCCCTGGATCTTTCTTTGAAATCAATGGCAGGACAACCCAGGGCAAGAGAGACAAGCTGCTTGCAGTCAGATTCAGTAGAGAAAACTGAAACTCTGACTTCATGGGACATTAGATGAAAAAGAAGATGTCCCAAGTGAGGTATTAGGCATGTTGTGATCTTCCTCATGCATCTGTTAAGCAACTGACAGGAGCTTTGACTGTGACTCCTATTGCTGAATACCTGGGGAAGAGAAAGAGGGGGCACATTTGATGTTTTGTGACACATAATTTTGAGGCAAGCATCTCTGCAGTGATGCTTTTTGTCTTGTTCTGCCATTTTCTTTACTGAAGTTGAACTGCATTTATTGTCTAATGTTCTTGGGAAAGGTAAATATCTGACAAACCCTGTATAGTTAATTCATCCCTGTGCTCTAAATTTGTGATATCCTTGTAAAATATTGTCATACGACTAGTGGTTGGTAGCGTGCATGCTGTTACAGTATGGGAAGTAGAGCCTTTTAAGTATATTCCCTAAGCACATGCACATTGCAGCATAAAACTATGTGTTCTGGAAGTGATTGGAATTGCACTGGGGTCTCAATTTTCCATTCAGCTACCTTGGAAAAAGCATAAGCATCTAAGAGTTGGAAATTATTACAAATTGATCTCGTAAGTGCAAATTTTATTAAAATTCTTGTCTGTCAGTATGTGAGTGATTTTCATAAATAAGATTACCAAATAGTTTTTTTCATGACAAGTTTGCTTTCATTATGAGTAAAATATGCAAAATAATATCTAAATAAAGGCTAAGTTAAGCTGTTAAATGCTGCTTCCTGGAGTAATCAGACATTTTCTGGCTTGTGCTTTGATTTGAAGGCTGTCTGTCAGCCTTCATCTTTATTCGTGGTAAATAAAACCTCTTCCCTGAAGGGATCAAGGTATGAGCACATAAGAATCATAATATTATGGCTACCACAACCAGTGATTTTGTAGGGATCTCATTAAAGTTCAAGTTCTTTCTCTGCAATACAGCAGAAATACCAGTATATGCTGGAAGTAAACCTGTCACTTTTTGATCAAGAGAGCTAAAAATACAGGGAGGCTGCTCAGGGCAGGTGTCAGCACCTTCTAGGAGAGAAGGAGCAAAAGATTAAATTTAAAATACCAAAGACTGTAGTTAAGTCTCTCCCTCAGCCCTTCTGCCAACCAGCAGTTGAGGGTCCTGTGCTAATTTGAAAACCTGGGAAGCAGCAGCCTGGGGAAGCACAGAGGAATTCACTTGAGAACTGGACAGCAAAGCAGGACTAAGAGACCAGAGTGAGGAGAGGCACATGTATTGAGTAAAATCTTTTGTATTGGCCAAATAGATATTGGAGGAATTTACTCGGCATGACCCTTTCCATGTTCATTGTCAATGGAACAGTGAGATTGTGAATATGTGGAAGAAACCAAATTCCTATTAACATCTTCTCAGCAGACAACCTTCCACAGTGATAAAAATCAGGCACTAGTCTAAAGGTGGCAGGTAAAGAGCTGCCCACAGTTGTGAGAGACTGCACAAATTCAGGTGAGCAGGGACTGAGCAAGACTGAACTGCTCAGTGCTGTACCAACCCAGAAAGGTTTGATGGAAGTTAAAGTGGATCTGACTGAAAAGCTCAATGCTTATTTGGGAGAAGGCAGCTTTTCATAACATGATTAAGTATTTATGTGAAGGTCTAATAGATGATGACGTGGAAAGGACAAACAAACTCTGTTGCAGCTGTAATAAGAAGCCCAGGTAGGAATAAAAATATTATAATGTATTTGGGGTAAAGAAACTACCATATGTAAGTGGCTGATCATCCAGTTATGTGGGATTAACTGATCTCAGAGCTCTTGTAAGCACAAAAAGGCCTGGCAGTATCTGATAACGAGCTCTGACTGGAACATGCTGCCTAATGGCAAAACATTGATTGATTCTCATTTAGTGTTATTTCTGGACTGTGGCATATCTGACATGGCCTAGATTTTGAATTTTGGTATATTCTTTTGCTGGTTTATTTCTGACTGTGTGGCCACTATAGCACAGCACTTTTGTAGGGTAGGAGTGAAAGCTCCATACAGCAAGTTTCTCAACCAAATATTGAGATCATACATCACTTGACAGTGTTGCTTTCACGTTCACACAAATATAACTCTTTTTTGTTGAGAATGCCGTAAGAGAATATAATTGCCATAAGGACCAATATGATGTAAGGTATTTGGTAATAATTTGAATTACTCAGATGCTTAAGAATTGTTATATTAATTATTTTCATTGAATAATGAAAAGCAGTGTTCTAAAAAGTCATTGCCAGATTTGAGTTATCTGCTAAATATTACTGCTTTACAGCATCTCTGTCTTTTTATCTGCTTAGTTATTCCTTGTCCTCTGTCCTTACTACATATATTGGGATTTTTGCAGCACATGGACTGAGAATTTACCCTGTACCATAGTGATCTGCAAGCTGAGACAAGGTTAGAAATTCTTGGGTTTATTCCCTAGACCATCCTAGTTTAGAGTTGGGACTGTGTAGACTGCACTTCTTTCCTACAGACCTATCTATAGACAGATCTAAATATCTGTTTTCTGAAAGCTTCCATATGTAAGTGTAGGCGTGTTTATTACATGTAATTTCCCTGTTGCTTTTGCTTGGGTGTCATTCCTTTGTCCTGCTTTGGTACCCTCTGAATTTTGAGCTGAGCTCTCAAGGGATGAGCATGCTGGAGATCACCATGGCAACACTCTGAAAAATGCACACTGCAGGCGCCAGGCTTTGCCACCGTTATCCCTGAGAGAGCTCTGCTGATCTGTGGACTTGAGGACTTATTCGGAAGCTGTGAGAGGGATGGAGTCAGTGGCTGAGAGCTGTGGGTACCTTGCCTATTAAAAACATTTCCTGTGTAAACTTTGGATATTGTTTGCTGATGTATAGCACTAACTTTGAGTGTTTTCATATCTTACCACTGAGATTTCCCTTAGTAGATTGTAAACCTCTTTTTTTTTTTTTTTTCATTCCACATAATTCTAATATTAGTCTCTTACTTCTTAGCTCTCCTCACTTTCAGTCAAGATTACTGTGGAGCTGTTGCAAAGGCAAAGATTAAAAGCTCAGTAAAAGCTTAAAGATGGTTGATGATAAAACACATCATAAATATTATGATGCAGAGTTTAAAAGAGATGAGTGCTTATATTCCTGTTGTTCCCAAAGATATTTTCAGGAGAAAAAGAAAACATTCTAGGAGGAGGTTTTTTTATGCGAGCATGATGAGGATGCTGCTGCCCTTCCCTTTACAACCATTCTGAAGAAGTGTAGGATCTGGTTTTATTATGTTCCTCAGACTGATAAAAGGGGGTGGCTGAGACATCAAAACCAACGACCCTTCCTATCAGGATAGCTGAGAGAGGCTGTGATGGGTGTACTCACTCCTCCTTTTTCTCAGCCTTTCTAACTTGGCAGAAAAAGAATTTAAACTGGCCTGGGAGGGAGTGTGCAGGGAGATGGACACTTACATGTGTAGGACATGGGCACCTATCTGCACTGGGTAGGAAGGAGTAGCAGGGAGAAGAAGGGAGCTCAGATGGGTTACACATTTTGCATTCATCACTGGGTAAAATGAACAAGTTGGTCCTGCGCCAGGGAGCCCAGGTCACCCACACAACTCAGTGCCCTAGAAGCCAGGTTTCCCTCAGACTGTTCTATAAATGTAGAAGCATTTATGGTACAGCATTGGATCAAGGACCCCCCTCTTCAGGCAAAGGCATCACGTAGCAAAGCATCAGAGAAACGGGTGCAGATGCACTGAACAGCCTGAACTGAGATTTTCCAATTCCTAAAAAAAATTGTTCTTACTAAAGAGCTACTTTACAAACACTGCAGTATTATCTGCATGCTCCTGTCCCCCACACGCTTCAGCCAAGGATGTGCATTTTTGCTTGAATCTAGGTGGCTCTGGCATCTCAGTGCAGAGATCACCACCTCTGTAAGTGCTGGAAATCCTGGATTGAGCTTCTGCTGGAGTGAAGTTTGCTAATGGTTAGTCTGAAGTTCCCAGATGGGCTTGAGCATGAGAAAAAGAGCAGAGCCTGTGAGTGCTGACAAGGTGAAGGTGGTTCAACTTATACAGAAGCCAGAATTTTGGGGGAAAAATAGAAAACTAATGGTATACATGGGCAGAAGGTACGAGAACAGCTCTCTGTTATGACAAATAAATCTTAGGAATGCTACTTCCATTTTTTGTTGTTACAAGACTAAGAATTTCTTATTTCAACATGTAACTATTAATATGAAAATACTTGACAAATATCCTTCTAAGGCAAATGAATAAAACTCACAAATGCCTCTTTGAAAGAAGCTGTAAAATTATAAGCAATGCCACATATTTTGACCCATTTGTAGAAAGCAGAACTTCAGCAGATCAAGAGGTGTTCGAACACTCCTGTAAAAGCTGGCCAAAGAGGCCATCACTCTTGAAGAGACACACTGAAGAGGAACAAAGTTCACAGGTTATTTCAGTTTTTTGATCACATTTTAAAAACAAGACTGAAAAAGCATATTTGTGCATTTTGGAAGATCTTATTCCCAAGATTTCATTGAGATAAGACTTTTCAAACCTTAAGGTTAAAAAAAGTGCTTACTGGTGATACTGTGGTTTCAGGCAACCCCTGAACTCCAAACATAGTTGACAGGGATGCCCTAAGTAAAAAAAATTTACCTGAGCCCTGTTTATTGGCTGTAAGTCTAAGAGAAAAATGTGGAGGTTATGTGGGTCAGCACTCTGCCAGAATGCATAATGTAAACAGGATAAAACAACTGGGAGCTCACGGAATCTCAGCATGAACAAAGTTTTAAGAAGTGCTGACTTCCTACTACAACTTTTAGCATCAGCATTAATCAAATCAAGTGTATTTATCTTCCTTTGCCATTCTCATGAAAATTAGATTGTTTACATTTTTAGCAAGCACAGTTATTTACTTTTTACCTCTACTGGGGAGAAAAAAAAACAAACTAATAGAGAACCAATCTGCTCCTTTCACCTCGAAAACACAATTGTTAGAGTAATGGTGTGACTACGGATGCTTTATAGAAAAAGTTTTTCCTAGGTGAGAAAGTGAGATGCTTAGCTCAAATAGGCTTCTGATTCGTTCCCTGTGCTGAGATTAATAGCTCTCAAGAGATATGCAGTACTCAATTCTGCCACTTCCTGAGGACTCAGAAAGGACGGCAAAAAGATCTTCAGAAGATTTTCCAGAAAAACAACTTCATGTGCTGACCAGGATTAACACCAAGTATTGTTTGTTGTAAGTCTGCTTGTTTCTAAAAATGTAAATGTCTTATCCTTGAGGTTTTTGCAATAACACATTATTTGAATGTGTCTCAACTTTGATGTGGAAAAGCAATTTCTGCCATGTAAAGAGTTACTTGGAAAAATGCATTTTCTTGCTCATACAGTGAAATAATTATTTGACTCAGCCCTGTTTCCCTGCCTCAGCCCTGTTATTTCTAATGATGCTTTCACCTAGCAAATCCAGGCCTTGAAGAGAATAATGCAGTAGGTAACACTTTTAATCAGTATAGGAAATATGAAACAGCAGGGAACGAATTTCCAACTGTGCAAACAAGAAAAAAAAGGAAAAATGTGAAAGCTGTTTTTTTTTCATTTCTTTGTCCTTAGATTGGTCTTACCCGTGGGGCTTTTATGGTGCCACAGTTGCATACTTATCAATAATTGTTTCCTAATTCTGCTCTGTTTCTGCACTGAAGTAGTATAAAATGTTGAGCTCCATGTAGCCAGTCAATTTTCAAGATCCCATGTGGACAACAGAAACCAGTGTGCTGTTAGTAATCTGTTAAAAGGATAATTTTCCTCTTGTATCGGTGTTTAATTGGATGGAATCTCAAATGTTAATAGAACCTACATTGCTTAAATACCATTCTCACTGAAGTGTGACAAGAGACAGGGAAGGGTTGATCATTTGAGTAGGACACTTCTCTCTAATTAGTCTAAACCATACCTGAGGGGGAGAAAGAAGTTTACCAAAATAATTTCAAGAGTCAGAACTGGATACTTTCTTGTGGCAGCTGTTTATACTGGGCTGTTATTAAATAACATGTAAATGGAAGGTGTGTTTGGGAAAGGCTCACACCAAGGGACATTTCAGCAGAAACAAGGGACACAGCAGTTTCTTGTCCATGAGCAAGCTGCCCGAATCTGTGCACCTCAGCATCAAGCTGTGTCTGTCACACCAGGGCCTGTGGGCCTCATTGCAGTATAAAAATAGTGATTGGCTGAAGCTGCACAGCCCATGGCCAGAGCAAAGGCCAGCACCCAGCTGAAGCCAGGGCTGCAGGACTGGCATGGCCTGCTTGCAGCAGCTTCCATCTTTTCTTTGCTTTTTTGTTGTTACAGTTTTTCTGTGGTTTGTTCTTTTTATTATTGTTGTTATTATTATTATCATTATTATTTATTTATTTATTTATTTCTAGCATAAGCTACAAAATTAAATATTTTACATATTTGTGTTCAGTGTCCAAGGAGGAATGTTGTTACAGGGAGCAGGGAGAGTTAAACTGTTTGACTCAACTGGGAGACTGATTAAGTGGGTTTCTGAATGGCCAGGGGTGAGAAAGACGGGTGGAGTATCTGCACTGGGCGCTGGGGAGGCTGTTGGAAGTGAGGAAGAGAGAGTTTAGGTTGTTCATCCTGGAGAAGAGAATGCTCTGGGGAGACCTTTTGGAGTCTTTTGGCATATAAAGGAGGCTTATAAGGAAGATGGAGATGGACTTTTTACCAAGGCACATAGTGTCAGAACAAGGGACAATAGCTTTAAACTGGAAGAGGGTAGGTTTAGATTGGACATAAGAAAGAAACTGTTTTTCTGTGGGAGAGGTGAGACACTGAAACAGGTTGCCCAGAGAAGCTGTGGGTGCTCCATCCCTAGAAGTGTTCAAGGTCAGGTTCAGGGGCTTTGATCAACCTTATTTAGGGAAAGTTGTCCCTGCCTTTGTCAAGGAGGTTGGACTTGATGACTTTCAAAGGTCCTTTCCAACCCAAACTGTTCTAAAGCTGGTGTTCTGTACAAATAAAGAAAATTAGAAGAGATTTTTAACTCCAGCAGGTTCAATATAAAAGTTTCAATGCAATTAGGCAGGCTGAAAAAGGCTTTGAAGAGTGATTTACCAGAGTTGGCTAAACTAATACTCAGATCTCCTTCAGACATGCCAAGAACAAAAAACTCAATGTAGGGCAAACTGGTGGCTGGGATTTGAAAGGACCCTCAGAGAGGATGAGACTTTACAAATATTCCGTTCATTCTTGCTACATCCTGTTCCCTCTGGAAGAGGTCAGGGATTTTTTGTGGTGAAGTCGTTTGGGTGAGTAGGATGGGTGAGTGCTGGCACATGCTCACTTGAGAACCTGTCTCAGTGGACAATGACCATATGACAGATCTCATGTCTGTAAAGAAAAAATATGAGTGTAAATACGCAAAAAGGAATTACTTTTGTGTATCCAGCTCCACACAGAAGAGCTAAGACTGTTTTCTTCCCTCTGCTGTCCCTTGACTCTGGCATCAAGGCTTTACCATGCAGAAATGTAGTTTTTCTAGTAATTGTCAGGAAGCCATTAGGAAGTGCCTTACTACTAAGCTATCTCACTGTTATTCACTGTCCTTTTTCTTCCTGCTCTGTATTCCATTTTAAAAAAAAACAAACCAAAAACAAAAAACCCTTGACAAATACATCAGGAATAGTGAAAAACAATTGAAATCCTTTCTGAAGAAATGGGATTTGGCAGTTCCTCAGGATGAAAGGAAAAAAAGATGATGTGAAAGTAGCAGCAGTCATATTCCTTATTTACATATTTTTGGTTCAAATAAATAAGGTCCAATTAGGATATAGGCTATTAGGGCTAAAAGGGAGTGGGCTAGAAAGTAATTTATTTCCCAGCATCTTTCTGAAAGAAGCAGTCTTGCTCAAAACCTCACAACTGTTGCTCACAGTGGTATGAAGGAAGCACAGTACTGTGGGATGTTTCATAACTGGATGCAGTCCTGTGCAAAGCTCTTGAAAGCTTCCAGTCATTAAACTTTGCTGAACAACATAAAGCTTTTTTCAAAGAATTGTACTGCTGCTTCAGTAAGCTGGCCACCATACAGCCCTAATAATTACTTTCTGCCTGTCTAAATTGCTTTGTTTATTTAATTGGGCAAGGTCATATGTCAAAAGATGTTGTTGAGTAGGGTTGTTGATGCCAGGACAATAGGTACTATGTCACTCCACTCATTCAGGGCTAGGTGAAGCAATTCCTATGTGCAGATCATAGTGATTTTGTGCAAATCACTCTGAAGCTTGCAAAGGACTTCATAAATCAAATACTAGTTCCTCTAAGTTTAAACAAAGCATTATTAATGAAAGTACTGATGCTTGTCAGGCTACCGAGATCACAGTGGGAGTTGTGTAAGAGTACTGTTATAGTACTCTAGAATGTATAGGAGAAGGGCCTGGCTTGAAGAAGTTTCTCCCTGTACTGATGCCTAGAAGTAGCACTGGAGAGAGTAAGGACCCTTGATTCTTCTAGACAAAGGTGGTTGTCACTTGCAAGTAATTTTTTTTCCCTGTCACAGTGCTGCTTAAAGGCTAATACAAACCTTAATAAAACATTAGATTTGTGTCATCAGTAAGATCCCCAGTGCAACTCCTCAAGCTCTGTAACCATGCTTGCTGTGCAGGAGGGACTGGGGATGCAGCTGTAGGGTTGAGACTGTGGCTTTTCAGGTGCCTGGTACCAGGAAATCAGCCATCTAACACAAAAGTATAACCCTGACTGCTTTGTCAGCAGTTCTTAAACTTGTTCTCAGGATTTGACCTAGACTGGAAGGATATGAAAAAGATATTGCAAGTTGAGAAACTTTTTCAAATAACCAAACAATGGTTGTGCTGAGCAGAGGTTTTTTGGAGGGGGGTGGTGTTTGTTTAGTCACCTAATAGAGCTCGTGTTTTTCACAGATGTATTCATGTCGAGCAATGGCGTCTGAAATCAGTGGCATAGTTGTCTTATTGATTTATATTTCTTTTTTGTCATTTGTGTATGGAGGTAAGGATCTAGCCCCCTCCCCTGGCTCCTTGTGTGCCTCTGAGCATGCTTCACATACTGGTGGAACTGAGCAAGGTGACCTTGCTTTGCTCTTTGAATTATAACCTCCTCAGTTTGAATGCTTGCAGTGCTTTAATATTAAGCCACTGCCTCACTTGCTGAAGGCAGTGTGCACTGGGAGTAGGGACAGTTTAAATCCATTCCAGAGAGTGAGAGAGACTTCATTAATGTCTGGAGTATTTGAATCCCACCAGTGTTACTATCTTTAGCATCAGGCATCAATTATTTTGATGAAATAACAAATACCCAACACAGTCAAGTCTTATCCCCATTCCACTTTGTAGGCAGGTTCATTATAGCTGTGTCTTCTGGGTGGTTGTACTGGGAGGGAGGAATGTCCCTGAAGTTGGTCAGATTATCAAGAGAGTTGAAAAGTAAGTGACTTCTCAGTATGTTCTTTTTTCATACTTTTCTGCAAACCTTTGTGCAATATTAATACTTCTACTTTGCAAAGTCTTGTCTGAATTCCCGCATTGGTTTAATGTTACTGAATGATTATACCAATTTAGCTGAATACTCTAATTTGACCTAAGCCTAACTATGTCTAAATAAATATTTATACTCAATCTAAACGAGTCTAAATGTTAAGTATTGACTTAAAAGTATTCAAGTGCCTTGTTGCAAAATCTTATTTAAAATCCAAATGAAACAAATAAGTATAGGTAAAGTTGAAACCTAAACAAATGTGCTCATCTAACTGTGTGTCTTTGCAGCCTGCTAGGAATCACACCATAGGAAAAGCAGTGCAAATCTATGGAAGCTGAGGCTAAAAATATGTTGTCTTTTTCCCTTAAAGACAGTTTAGTGCTTTCACTAAAATCAGTGTATGAGAATTTCTTGGCATTTTGATAACAGGGTGTGCTTTCAAACATCAGGTTAGCAGGGGGAGTAGGGTGGCTGGGCACATACTGGGCAATGTGGACTGATTTGCACTATAGCTTCCCTAATGTGTGACCATAGTTCTTTCTAAATGCATGGAAATAGTGCTGTTGCTTACCATTTTGTAATGACTTAGTATG
Organism: Chaetura pelagica; assembly: GCF_000747805.2. NCBI lineage: Eukaryota > Metazoa > Chordata > Aves > Apodiformes > Apodidae > Chaetura > Chaetura pelagica. The sequence continues at coordinate 1,638,263 of NW_009954217.1, forward strand.
CTTAGACTTGAGCCCAAGAGGCTGACATTAAAAACTCTTGTTTTTCCTGCCTGGAAATCTTGCCCACCATGTTACTATGAAGCGAATGTGGTGGCAATGGAGACCTGAGTGAGAAGCTGAGTCCTGGCTCCGTCTTCCTCTATGCAAGGTGGCAGAGACAAACACATGGTAGTGGACTTCAGGATTTTCCTTGGTCACTGTGAGCAGGGACAAGCCAAAGGTCAATGGCTGTCCTTTATATACACTCAAATTGGAAAACCAAGTGCAGAGACAGTTTTGTGTTTGAAATGTGTATGAATTTAATGCCTAAAAATGTTTACCCAAAACTTCAAGGAAAATGTAATACTGTGGCTAATTTTAGCAGTGTACTAGTGCTCTCTGGGTGCTTGTTTTGGTTTTTTGAATCTTACCATGAACTAAGTTCTCATTTTTTGTAATGTTTTTTCACCCATGTGTCATACTTCCTGTGCAAAGTATTGGAAACACTGTACCTCAGTGTTGCATCCTGGAGACTGAAGCATTGAGGCTTTAACTTGATATGCTAGAGGAGTAGCCTCCTTGCTTGAGGCCTTTGTCCAGCATGGTTCCATCTTTTGGCACTGACCCTTTTCTGTACCATCTTTCTTTGAATCAATATTAAAGACTCACTTGCCAGTCATGTTGTTTATATCATATGACAATGTGCTCATCTGAATGAACTCCAGCTTTTTACAGATGCTGGTACAGAACTATTCCAGAGACAAAGCCTTGGTGAGTTGCTGATACATGAATTCTCAGAGCAAATAAACATAGATTTCAGAGATGTTCAAAGCATTATCTTCATCATCTCAGACATTCTTACATTTCAGTAGTTTAGTAACTAATTTCTGAATGTCTCTTTCCATTACAATTCATGCCTGCTCTTCTCCCATCTCACTAACAGAGAATAGGAGAATAGGAAGTTTGAGTTTCCTATTGGGTTTTCTTTATGTCATCATTTAAGTCTTATAGAAAGCTAGTGAGAGAAAACTGTGCTCAGATACACATGTGCAGTTCCTGCTGTGTTCTGTGGGAGATGGTGCATAGTTATTTGATGGTAGGTGGTATTAACAAAGTCATTTGCAAAGCATCCTAGGATATACAAATCATTTATGTCTCTGAGTGAAGTTTCCTCTGATGTGACTCCACAGGCTTTGTACATGTGCAGCAAAAACCTGTTGGAAATTTGTCTCTTACTGAGGACTCAGTCATACTGCAAGTTCCAGGTGTCGAAGTGAGATTTCTGGCCTCTGCTACTTGTTTCCACCTTTGTTTTGGAAGGGCGAATTCTTCAACGGGGGAGTTTCCAGTGCTTCAAAGCTTTCCTGTGCCCAGCAGGTTCCAGCCTCACATGTCTAACAAGCCTCCTTGGTTATCTTACTGTCGTGAGCTCAATGGTGGGCATATTTAAAGCTTGGAGATGCGGTGTTTCTGGTGGCAGTTGTAAATGAAGAAAATATTAACACGTGAATATCTTCAGAAATTGACATTGAAAAGACCAGGCCAAAGGGGAGAAATTTTTAGTCTTGTGCTTGCACTCTGTTGTGGCTACAGATTGCTGGTACATCCCATCCTGAGCATGCAGCACAAAAGGCCAAATATCCCTCTACTATGATGTGACTGATAATACTTTGCAATCACCATACATTTTCACTAATTGGATGCTATTACTACCTTGAAGCATAGGTCATTGCTCCTAATTAATTAAGGGCTAAGAAGGTACTTATTACTTTGCAAGATGCAGATGAAGACAGATGTCTGCTTGGGAAATTAAAATGTACCAGTTTGAGGTTTTATACAAAACCAGATCAACTATACAAGTCTGATACCCAGACAGATCCTAATAAACCTGATGAAAATTAGAGAAATTATATCAGCTTAAAGCTAATAAAATGTGATGGAAATGTTCAAAGCTGTCTGCAAAAATGCTTTCAGGCAGAAGGATTAACATGAAGCATATTTTTACAAGGATTAGGAAGAATATTTTACAGGGTAAACTAGCCCATAACATTTTTCCTTTATTCTTGAACCTATAGACGGATTTGTCTTATGCAGCCTGAACAAAAACTTGCATTCTTCAGCTATGGCAATCATAGTTTGTTGTTTTCTTCTGCAGCAGATGTAAAATCAGTAGAGCTCCTGAAACAACTGAACTATGTATTCTGCTTACTTGGAAATAAGACTATACAAATAAATGCTTCATTATATATATATTGAACACTATAATTCTGACTGTCCTTCAGTTGCCTTTCAGGGCAGATTGTTTTCAATGACAGTAAGTTTTGAGGCAAATTTCCTATTCTCCATACATATCAGCACAATAAACTTTATGTCTTAATGTAGTCCTATAAATTTTCATCTTATTTGCTTTCAAACAGTTAAAGGAAAGTGTTTATGCATGGTGATCATATTTGAAGACTTTCCTAGATATATATTCTCTGTTAGAAAGGGCACAGGCTGTGTTTTAATTTAGAGTTTATCTACTGTACAAAATTTCTAAATACATTGACCAGCCACTCTAAATTCAAATTGAAATTTATGTGTACTGAAGTACACCAGGTACAAAGCAAACATTATAAAATATACTTGGATTAGACCTTTTAACCACATCAGTGGGTGCCATAAAAGAAACATTTAGCCTGAGAGCTCACAAGATGCGTGATGAAAGCTGCCCAACAGCAGTCTTTGGAGGCTGCCTGAATAATTAGGGTTGTGGGATAAAACTGTTCATGCAAGGAGGATTTACACTGCTCTCTGTTTGCCTGGTATAATGCAGCCAGCCCTTGTTGGCTCTACTAACTCATGTATCCAAATGCACTTAGCAGTGAGAAGAAAAATGTTCCCACCAGCTGCTAAGCGGTCTCGCAGTGGCTTCTCTGTCCTGCTGCAAACACATAGAAGAAACTTGTCTTGTTAAAACCAGGATACAGCCATGCCCTGCAGCAGCAGAGACTACAACGCTGGGGAGCAGACAGTCTTGGTCTTGTCACCAGGACCATATCTGGCATTTTATGTCAGGTCTGTGGGATTCCAGTGGTTTTGCTGGAGACCTCTTTTACATTTGTTAGCATTGACTGTTTCACAGGGCATACCTTTTTGTTTATTCAAACATCAAAATGAAATGGAATCAGGAAATGAGGTCTCCATGGGCAGGACTGTGTGTGAGGCAAACACTGTGCCCAGCTTGTCCTTCAGCTCCTCTAATAAGAAAGTAATAAGAGTTTGCATGGCTTTTCTCTTGGGTTTGCATCTTTTGTCGTGTGCTTTTTCTTAGGGATGCCTTGGCAGCACTTAATTAAGCAATAGGTAAAAGATGCACTGTGCTGACAGAAGTGTGAAAAATTCCACTCCTTTGAGTCTGGTTAGCTCATCTCATCAATCATGGAGAGGGTTTAGAGTTGCCTGCTCTTAGGAAGGGTTGACTTTGAGTGTTAGGAAACCAAAACCAGATGCTTTATCCACAGTGCCAAAAGTGCTTCCCCGTCCCCCCCAATTTTTTTCTCCAAAGATACATTTTTGAGTCTTACAGTTGCTTTAGGTTAAAATACTATTTGAGACTGGTTTGATTGCAAAGTCGGCAGACATATAAATAAATCCCCCTAACAGTGAGTGGTTATTGTTTGGACTGAAAGGGGCTGGTCTGCTTGTCTGTTGCTATTTACTTCCGTGCATCTCAAATTGCATCCTCTGATCTTTAGGAGCATGACTTGTGGTTCTTGAAAGCCTTTGAGGAGACAGGGGAAAATTGTAAATCTAGGACCAGTGATTATAGGACAAACTCTGGGACTTAAGCCTATGTTTTTTTTTCAGGGCAGGGAGGAAAAAATGGTGTATATAAATGCACTTACTGCACAGCAGTATTTCCAAGTAAATATTGCACCCTAAGTAGGAGGACCCTGTTCAATATATAAAGGAGGCTTATAAGAAAGATGGGGACAGACTTTTTGCCAAGGTGCATAGTGTCAGGACAAGAGGCAATTGTTGTAAACTAAAAGAGGGTAGGTTTAGATTGGACATAAGAAAAAAATTATTTTTCTGTGAGAGCAGTGAGACACTGAAATGGGTTGCCCAGAGAAGCTGTGGGTTCTTCATGCCTGGAAGTGTTCAAGGTCAGGTTGAATGGGGCTTTGAGCAACCTTATTTAGGGAAAGTTGTCCCTGCCTTTGGCAGGGAGGCTGGACTTGTTGACCTTCAAAGGTCTTTTCCAACGCAAACCATTATATAATTCTTTGCAAGTTTATGCATCACCTAAATCATGTTAAGACCCTCAATACATGCCATAAAGAGATCCTGGCCTGGTTGGCAGGTTCAGCTAGAGTGGATCCCTGAGCCCACCTCTGCTGGTTTTGTTTGTATCTGTCCCACAGGCATTAGAGCCACTCTGCAGAGGTTGTAGCATTGTGTTCAGTGTAGCTGAGGACTTGTAATTTTACAGGAAGGACCTGAGCTTTGGAGGGGTTGGACGGGGACCAGTGTGAAATGGCTGGTAATATATTTTCATCACACGTTGTGTCACGCTCCTTTTTTGAAATAAAGTGCTCCTGGAGGTGAAATTGTGTTAGTTCTGAAGCTAAGAAAACACATTTTATGACTGTGTTATTCATCCATACTTAGGGGATTTTATAATGTCTTAGCCAACAAGCCCTTAAATAGTCAGGCACAGGTAGGTGCTGCTGTCAGGTCAGTGCAAATTACTTGTTTACTGGCTATATAAATTTGGAGTAAAATTTAATGAATACAACACAGGAGAAGTGCACACAGTGTCTGCCTGGGCAGATTGGATCAGCACAAGTCAGCGCTGCTCTGTTAGAGCCAGAGACTCCATTCATTTAGATGAGCTGTACATTTTTATTAATAAATAAATAAATAAATAGAAAAACAGGAAAAGGTAAACCCAAGTCAAAATGATGCAATTCTATTTTGTTTTTTCTCACCTGTGGCAGCTGAAACCCATAATGGATAAATGAGTGAGTGCAATCAAATGCAACTTGTTAACACTCAACCTATTCTATATTTGTTTGCATCTCTGGTGCTTAACCCTTTATACTGTGTATGGTATTTATTTTAGCACATTCAGTTTCCTGCTAGCCCTCTTGTGGAGTCTATTTCACCAATCTCTCCACTACCTTAAAATCCTCTCCAAATATTTACCACATGCCCTTTCTTGCTATGCTTCTCCGCTTGTCCGCACTGTTTCTGCCCTATTGTCAGGTGTCTCCCCATCTTCTCCCAGCTCCCCTCTCAGCTGCAAGGAGTTAGCTGTCTATGAGCAGAAGCAGCCCCCTCAATTTGTTGTTTCTCTTGTGCTGCTTTGTCAGCACCATGTAACAATCCCTCTTGGCTTCCTGCGGCAGGATGCCTGTTCACCCAGCACTGCATCTCGGTGCCTACATTCTTTCCTCCTCCTGAAGCTGGAGTGAACACTGAATATGTAAAATCAGCAGGTGCCATAAAGTTGCAGTATTTTACTTTTTTTTTAAAAAAGCAGGAGGAAACAAAAGAGGAGGAAGAAGCAGTCAAGAAACAAATGAGGTGTTTCCAGATAAAGTTTGAAGAGAGATAGGAAGTCAATGAGGCAGTATGTCTGAGCTCCCCATTGCGGTCTGACAATCACCTGAGTTCTTGTTCTTTTTTTTTTTTCCCTTTTCTTTCTTCTACCTCCTGCTTTGTCATCAGAGACTTTCCACAAGAGTATTCAAGCTGTTGTAGCAGCAGCAGTAGGAGAGGAAAACTTGGAGGCTGTGCCTGAGAAAAAAAGAAGGTGGAGGGAGGAGGAACTGTAAGAAGATGTGAAAAGATGTCTAAGGGAGGAAAAATAATAGGGCTTTTTAGAAACTGTCACAAACATTAATTTGAAGGGCAGAGAGAAAAACAAAACCACCGCACTTTAATCTCAGAGCTATCAAAATGAGCAACGTGACCATGGACATAAAAATGGTCGAAATTAAAGTTTATATAATTTCAAGAAAGACAAACCAGACAAACCCCTGCAATTTATCTCTAGCAGCAGAAGCCAGGAAAATTCTCCATTCCTCAGCTATGTGTTTCTTGGCTCTCAACATCCAATAAACCTCCTGTTTCAAGAATTTTCCCCATCCTCCTCTGCCTCCTTTCTCTTTGTGGTTTGTGTTATCAGCTGCCTAAGTACAATATTGTCCATCTAGTGCAGTTGACAGCTTCCCATTTTCATGGAGCTTCTGTTCGACCTCTCAGAAGTTCTGAATAGATCACGGACACTGCCAGATAACTACATTAAAATGAAGAATGCACAAATCTGTTAAACCTAAATTGGGAAAGAAAGAAAGAAAGAAAGAAAGAAAGAAAGAAAGAAAGAAAGAAAGAAAGAAAGAAAGAAAGAAAGAAAGAAAGAAAGAAAGAAAGAAAGAAAGAAAGAAAGAAAAGAGAAACAAGAATAAGAAGGGACAAGACAGGGAATAATCACCAAACATAATCCGAAAACATCAAGACAGAGGTAAAACTAGGGGGAACGGATTTTGTTGCATAGGACTTCATTAATTACTTGCCATATTTGTGTGTGATTGATTTATGGGTTAAAAATTATATTGATTTGTGGGATAAATTTCATACAGCCTTATCATTGTGGCTTGTACATGATTCTTCTGTTAAGTCCCATAACACTGTAATGTAACAGGAAGACAAAAAAAATTCTATCTCTGCCTCATGCCAAAGTGCTGCTTAGCTTCAAAAGTCTCTTTGCCATCCTGTGCAGCCATATCACAGTGCAGAAATTCCTGGCTGTTCCCAGCTCTCCTCTCACTGTGCTCAAGTCAGCAAGGGGTACATGCAGGTTTGAGCTGCCGCCAAAGCAGGCTGGTGCTTCTGTAAAAGGCTGCAGCTGCACTGGGCATCCGGAGACTGGTTTGGTGCTTCTGTTTGGAGAAGGAGAGCGAGATGGATCGCCTGCCTATGACCTTTCGAGTCCCATTTGTGCAATCTGTAGGGAAAGAAGAGCTTCACACATGCTGAAAATGTCCTTTTGATTTGATTGTTTTTTATGCATGTGATTAATGGTTAATTACAAGGGAGAACTGGTTCTGGCAAGGAAGGAGCTGTAATAGTTTGTGTTTGTTTCCACATGGTCATGCTCAGATTCCCCCGCACTGGAAAAAAAATCCGCCTCCTTTCTTGTTGCTTCCAGGGGAAGTCCGAAACTAGTCCTTGAAGATGACCTTAGAACTGAAAACAAGCAATTCGTTGTTGTAGTGTGGAGCTGGTGACACAGAGTCCTTTTACTATCAGTATAAATGCATTTTTTCCCTTGTGCCGTAATACCCTTATTAGCGCAGGGAAAGCCAGCAAATTAAAGCTGTCCTAACTCCCTGTGTTTTCCTTCCCATGCTCCAGACTCTCTCTCATTTTCTGCTGGTCTCTCAGAGGAAAGAAAACAAAAAAGTTTTCCTGATTTGCAAAAGGGGTAAAATAACCCAGGACTTGTCCCATGCTGGCAGACAGACAGGGGGTGGTCCCCAGCTGCTGCTGGGCTTCCCTGGTTGCCTCACACCACCGTGGCTGCAGGGAGCCACCTCCCCACCAGAGCTCAGGCAGCTCAGACCCTGCGGTGGGTATTTACACTTAGAGACAAATTAGATTTGGCTGTTTGCAGGATCAGGGAGCGTAAAACTGTCTGTAGGCACCTTCAGGAATGTCTTGAGGGGCCTATGGTCCTGTGCCAACTGCAGACTGATGCAGCTAGATGTTGGTCCATATGACATTGCTGGGCTTAGCACTCAATAAAGTTTGGGGAAGGAAAAAAAATATTTAAAAATAAAAACAAAACCAAAAACAAAACCAAAACACACACAAAACCCTAAAAACCTAGTTGTGAGACCCTGGTGGTTTTAACAAAACCATGAAGTGGGTCAAAGAGGGGATTCTGTGGGTTCAGATAAACACATCACTTGGCTGCTTTTCATGCAGATCAACTACATCTTTGTAACACTGAGAAAGCAAAGCCTCATTAAAATGGGCACTTCATTTCTACTGAGAGGACGTGAAAAAGATGGAAGGATGAATGTAGAAGGCCAAAGTAGAAGGGAGGGGTGGTCCAGGAAGGCAGGATCTCAGGCCTGCTCATTCCACCTTTCTCTGTGTGTGCTTCTGCCTGCATCAGCAGGGCTGCACTGTGTACATACAAACCCTTCTTCGAGGTGATAATCTGAGTGCTTGCCTTCCTAATAAAAATATCAATACTAAAAATAAGGATTTGAAGAGACCTTTCTGGCATAAGCTACTTGTGTCTCAGAGTGATGTATACCCCATAATTGTTGGTTGCTAATGCTGTGAAATGAGGTCTTTCCACAGCAGCTATTTTTATTGACTTTTTATTTAAGCTACTTGGCACTGTGAACTCCTGAAGATTTTCACTTAAGAAAAATTTTGTTTTGACTTCTAAGAGCAGCAAAAACCCCAACCTTGGACCATGGCAGAATTCATGGTATAAAAGATTTTCAAAATCAAAACACCACTAGTGTGTTTAGGAGATTCATTAGAGTTCAGCTTTGTGTAGCACACCTCTGCTTCTAAGAGCACATATAAATCTGCAAAATGCTACTCTTCTTTTTTGTTTACCTGCTGATGTTGCAGAGACAGCACATTATTGGAAATTCTTAAGTGGGTTTGCAAAATACATAAGTATGCATTCTCTGAGTCTCATTACCTGTTGTTAATGCTCTTTTGAGCAACTCCTAGTTGAAAAATTAAGTCTCACATTGCTCTCTCTGACTCTATATTTGGATCTGGATCAGAATATTAAATACTTTAGTGTTCAGATGTGCATGGATGAAAGGTTTTGATTCTGACTACTAATAGTGTTATTAATTTAGCTTGAAGCTAATGACATAATTATAAATGTGAACTCTTGATTTTGCTAGCTGTTTGCCTTGCTTAAACTTTTTACTTAACCCTGCTGATTTTGCACCATGTTTATGAGAGTCCTTGGTGGAGACATGTTGGGATGCTGGTGGATACAGGACCAGTTACTTTGGAAAGCAGTTTTGTTCCTCAGCTGTTAATTCAATTGCAATGTTGGGACAAACCCTTCTCATGTTGGGACAGTAAAACATTGTTGGTTGCAGGCCCATTTGTATGTGGTAATACTGTTTTAATGTAGTTGCCAGAGATATCAGAGCTAGATGAGATCCTCTGTTTAATCCTCCTCCCTACCCCTTTGGAGACTGTGAGATACGAGGAAGGTTTGTGATTTTAGGTAACATGACCGGTGGTACAGATTCTCAAAACTCATCTTCAGCCTTTGTGGTAAGCTTGATGGGGATGACCTTGTAAGTAAAGGTCAAGAAAAGTCCTTAAAATTCTCTTGGGGTGGCCCTCTTCATGCAACACTGCTTCACCATTTCAAACACATCCCTTTACCCTTGAGACCCAGCTCGCCAGGCTGTGGGATGCCTCAGTGTCCACTGGGGGTAATGAGCCTTCTCAGGGAGTGAGTTACCTGAGCTCTTTGTGCTGTTGATACTTCAGACCTTCTGAAAGAAGAGAGTCTCCAGAGTGACGTAAGGATCTTCTTCCCCATGTTGCCTTCCCAGGGAAACAATCCAGTGCACAGTCTCCTCTCCCAGCCACTGCCAGCGTCTGCTGATGCTGCACGCACAAGAGATAGATGCACTTCTCTTTGGGCCCTGCAGTACTGCTCCTTTGTGCCAGACAAAACCATGGTATAGGTGTATTGGCTGTGCATACCAAGGTTTTGGTAGCAGCAGGAGCTACAGAGGTGGCTTCTGTAAGAAGCTGCCAGAAGCTTCCCCTATACCTGACAGTGCCAATGCATCGAGATGGACCCATGACCAGCAGACCAAGGCCAAACCCATCAGCAATGGTGATAGTACCTCTGTGATACTATGTTTAAGAAGGGAAAGAAAACCTACTGTAAAACAGCAGCCAGGAGTGAGGAATGAGAATATGTGAGAGAAAAACCTCTGCAGACACCAAGGTCAGTGAAGAGGGAGGGGGAAGAGGTGCTTCAGGTGCCAGAGCAGAGGTTTCCCTGAAGACCATGGTGAGACAGGCTGTACTCCTGGCAGCCCATGGAGGTCCACAGTGGAGCAGATATCCACCTGCAGCACATGGAGGACCCCATGCAAAAGCAGGTGGATGTTCCCAAACAAGGCTGTGACCACATGGGAAGCTTGCACTGGAGCAGGCTCCTAGCAGGACCTGTGGAGCCATGGAGAGAGGAGCCCACACTGTAGCAGGTTTTGCTGGCACTACTTGTGACCCCGTGGAGGACCCACATTGGAGTGGTTCATGAGGAACAGCAGCTCGTGGTAAGGAATCACACTGGAGAAGTTCATGGAGGATTGTCTCTTGTGGGAGGGACCCCACACTGGAGCAGGGAAAGTGAGAGGAGGAAGGAGCAGCAGAGTTGACATGTGCTTTCTCATTACTCTACTCTGATTTGTATGGTAATTAATTAAATTAATTTTCCCAAATTGAATCTGTATTGCCCATGATGGTAATTGCTGAGTGATCCCCACTGTTCTTATCTTGACCCAGGAGCCTTTTATTGTATTTTTGTCCTCTGTCCAGTTGAGGAGGTGAAATGATAGAGCAGCTTTGGTGGGCACCTGGCATCCAGCCAGAGTCAACCCACCACAGCTCACTCTTGTCAAATAAAACCGTAGTACAAGAAACCCTGGGTTTCAATAACCTAAGTTTTTGGTTTCATGTGTCTTCCATTTGTATGACCCAGGGACCACAGAAAAACACCTGCCAAATGTACAGGAACTGAGGGGAACATTCACTATTTCCTTGGCAAATCCATAATTTCCAGCCATTCTTTGTAAAATAAGTTCCATATCTATATGAGTATTGCATGTATTTAAAAAAGAAAACTTACATTATCGAAAATTACTAAAAAAACACCCAAAACAAACAAAAAAACCAACAACAAACAAACAAACAGAAAAAACAATTGAGAATTTGCCTTGTGAAAGCAAGCAAAACTTGTCTTCCAAATCAGAAGCAGAATCTATATTGTAAGTATTTGGGTACTTTTTGCCACTTTTTCAGAAGTTTGACCAGATGGGATGGTTTGTGCCAATTGAGGACACCCAGTGTCTTAGCAAGAGAGATCTGCTCTGTTGAGTTTCTTCTATCCTGAGTCCACCAAAGGCTCAAAACTAAGTGCAAACTGAGGTCAGAGAGTGAATGTTGTTTCCAAGGACTGGGACATGACTTTGAATAAACCAGGCAGGCCCTGGTGCAACCAAAATATATGATTAAGCCATTGGAAATACCTTTGCCATGCTGAACATCTTAGATTCCATGTTCCAGCCTGGGCTTCTTACTCATTTTCTTTTGTGTTTCCATGACTTGTTAATTTAAAACAGAAGTTTTTCCCAGACAGAAACTGTTCCTTAATACATTTCTATGGGACCGAACTCAGTAGGGCATCTGTGTTAATAGCAGCCCTGTCACTACCACATCAGCTGGTCAGCAGGATTCCTCCAGCTGCTACTTCCCAAATAAGTTAAGATCAGGTGAGAAGGAGATGTAGTTGTAGTGCATCTAATTTAATTTTGTTTGGTCGTTGTTTGTTTGGGGTTTTTTTTTTAGTTTTCTAAAGCCTGTTATTTGAGAAGTGCATGGGAATTTAGTTCTGGATCTTTTCCATAGCATATTTAATTTTTGTTTACTGTTTGCTTGGAAGGGTGAAAAGATGAAACCAATTGGTACAGAGAACGAAGGAACTGTTACCTTGCATGGAGGTTGGAGATAATCTGACAGGTTTTGGCAGGTGATCAGAGTGACAGGGAATAAAAGCCAAGAAGGAAAAAAAAATGGGGGAATGGGGAATCAATGGAGAATGCATGTCATACTGAATCACTTCAGTCAAAAATTTGATAAGCACACAAGGCAGAAAATAGTAGGGAGGAAGGATTAGCCATTTTTGTACAGAGAGATTAATTACTCTCATAAGAGTCTGATTCAGAGGTGCAAAATTTACTTTTCCTTAAATCCTGGCTCTGACATGAACTGGCAAGTCTCTTCATTCTGCCCATGGGACAAAGGCAGCTGTATTGCCAAGCGCAGCATCTGTGTCCTGGGTGCCACAAATGGACAAAACATTTTTTAATCCACTAAAATAAATGGACATGGAGGTGAACCAAGTATAGAAATTAAGGTACAGAAAATTACTTTCCCTTCATTTGAAGCATATTTGTAAGCAGAGCTATTTATGGCTTTTTTTGACTGACAGCAAAAATTATAATAATCTAACAATAATCACCTTGTGGAAAAACAGGAACAAATTAATCTGAAATTTTTTTTTATATTTGGTCCTTGTGCAATAGAGAATATAATGATATAACTGTTATGAAACAACATTCCAGTAGTATGTCAAGCTGTCTCTTTTATTTAATTGCAGATAACTGTAAAGGAAAATATTTGAAACTAGATGACACGCATTATGACATATCATTTAGCCATGGAGATGTAAGCTGGGTTTAAAGCTTATTTGGAATATTTAGGTCCTTGGAAGCATGAAGAAAGCAGGAGTTTCTGACAAATAATATCAGAATTCTTCCGGGTTCTTTAGAGTGGGTTGGAGGTTGTTGTAGACAGGTCCAACACTTCACTACATTGCTCAGCAGCTGCTGAAGCCCATGTAACTGAAGAATAGGTTATAGTTCTTAGCTTTTTCTTGCTTACTGTCATACAAGGTCATCCTATCATTAGGAGTCAAGCTTGTGCCGTTGGTAATGTGCTGTCTCTTTTTTAACCTCATTTTACAGTTAGCTGCTCAGTTACATGATAAGTGCTTTAGCGCAACAAGATTGAAGTTAGCATTTTATTTTGTCTTCATTATTATCCTGAGTTATGTTTAGTAAGATTTTGGTTTTTTAGATGTTAGAACCACTTTATTTTTAAAAAGCTGTTCTCACATTACAGGTGTGTTTTCTCCAGGTTCTTTCCTCATCAGATTTATGGAGTCACACGGCTGACTTTGAGAATGAAAATATTGTGGAACATATTTGGTTTTCTGTACTTCCTCCAAACAGTCTTTTTCTTTCCCCCCTAACACCAGTGTGTCCAAGCATGCCACCTTCTGTTTTTTGCTCTCAGAACGTGCAGAAAACATTGACAAAATTTTCTGTGCTTAGGAAGCCAGCTGGGACTTGCCTCCTCATTTAAGTCTTCAAGTTAAATTAGATGCCACCTTACAAGTTTCAGATGGTCCTTATCTAGTTCCAAACAGTCAGGTGATCTGCTTGGGATGTAAAAATTCTGAAAAAAACCCACCCTCAGATAACAGAATTTTAGGCCCATAAAATTCTAAGTGATATTCTTAAGACAGATTTGAAAGTGTTAAGTTGCAGTGCTCAAGTAAATTGAAGTGTTGGACTGTAATGCACACCAGCAGTCAAAGGCTGTGGTGCTTATTAAGGGCTCTACCATCTTCCAGCTTTACATTGATGAAAGATTAGTGTAAAGCCTTCTCAAAGAGCATCAGCAACAAGATCCAGACTTACAGACTTTTTTTTTTTCCTTTCCAGTGAAATCCTGCAACACCAAATGTCTCAAACATTTTAATGTGAATTCTCCCCCTGTTAAGGAGGACCCATCTGAAACACTGAGATCCTCCAGCTTATTTTTAAAATCTTAACAATAAATAATTCACAGAGTATGAAGTTGTCTGGAGAAACACAACCACTTCTTGGCATTATACATTGTTTCTAATTATCTGTTGTTCTCATTGTGCTTTGGCACAGGATTGATTATCTAATTGGTTATATGATAATTGTTTAGACCTATGACCTTTTTTAATCCTTCCTCAACATATTAGATTGCTAGGCAATTAACAGGATTTGAGGCTTTCCATAATCTTCATGATGTCTACATATGCATAAGGATAAGTGTATTTGTGTCTAAAATCATGAAAGAAAAACACTTCACATTGCTGAATTTTGTGTAAATTTTATTTTCATGTTCTTCTTTTCTTTCCCATTTTAGGTATTAGATAGAAATGGCTTTATGGATCTGGACACTAAGCATTTTGAGCTGGTTTTACATCACCTTATCCAGAAGTGAGGAAATGAAATGTTTTCAGAGTGCAAAAGAGTTAAATCATCTAACAGTGGATAATGACACTGGGATAATATATTTGGGAGTGGTAAATGCTCTATATCAGCTTACAGAAAACCTGGATGTAATGAAGTATGTAGAAACAGGTCCAAGTTTGGACAACAAAAAGTGCACACCTCCCATTGATGAAAATCAATGTAAAGAGGCAGTACTGACTGACAATTATAACAAATTATTGTTGCTGAACAAGGCGGATAAAACAATTGTGGTGTGTGGAAGTCTTTTTAAGGGAATCTGTGCCATCAGAGATCTGGAAGACATTGGAAATGTGAAGTATTATGTGGACAGTAGCGGAGAAAAGTCCTTTGTAGCAAGCAACGATGAGAATGTATCAACTGTGGGATTGATCACTTCCTTGGAGAATGACCAAGTGATGTTTGTCGGGAAAGGGAATGGACCAAATGATAATGGGATAATAATCAGCACTCGACAGCTCTACAGTAGGGATGGAAAAGACATTTTTGAAATGTATACAGACTCGGCAGCTGTTAAGTCAGCTTATCACTCATCAAGCACGCAACAGTTTGTGGCAGTCTTTGAGTATAAAAATTATGTTTATTTTATTTTTAATCAGCAAGAGAAACAGCCCATCAATAACCGCACATTGATTGCACGACTCTGCAAAGCTGATGCCCATTATTATTCCTACTTTGAAATGGACTTGGGTTGCAAAGATGATGACGGTGCCTACGACCACTGCCACTCTGCTTACGTCACTACCCCAGGAGAAGAGCTGGCCGAGAGCATGGCTCAGCAGCAACAAACGATGGATGCTATCTCTGATGACAGAGTTCTTCTTGCACTCTTCAGCAAAGTAAACAAAGATAATGGCTCTCTAAAATCTGCCATGTGTGTCTTTTCCTTGCGGCAAATCAACGAAAAGATGGAAAAAAACCGAAATGATTGCTACACCAAAAAGAATACCAGCTCATTTTACAAACTTTTTTCAGCTGAAAACCCGTGTGCATCACATGGACTGGTAATATCAGTATCAGTTTTAGAATCTGTGTTAGAGCTAATGGAAAATATACAACCGCATGTTTTTGGGTGGCTTTGAGCTGAACTATAGTGATATCAGATGACTGAAACCTCAATAGCTGGATTCACTATAGAAAAGGAATGTGGCTGGGGGGTTGTGGAACAGGTCAAGCAAGAAGTGGCCTGATAGTCGTAATTTTGAGTATTTTAAAAAATATTTAAAAGTTTAATATTGCATTTCTTTTAAAGGGTTCCTCCTGGTATGGAAATTGCTGAGTCAAATGTAGTGATTTTTTATACCTGTGATCAGCTTCTGGATGATCATTATAGACAATTCTGGTCTCAGCCAACACATTTGTAGTGATTTTAAGTGGTATTAAGAATCTTCTAGGTGATATCTGGAGTTCAGTGTTGTTTCCCACTTGGATTTGAATGTTCAGATAACTGGAAATGCACATTTCTTATATTCAGGTGGTATTCATATTTTGCTCTGGCTCAAATGCTTCCATAGCATGATGGCCACCCTGCTTTTCTTATTATGAGTTGTCATTACTTCAGCTATAAGGCTTTTGGAGGGCACAGTTGCACATCTCCAGATACTGTTTTTCAATTTATTTTTGCCTTCTGAGAGGCAGTTTTCAGCATCTCTGTTGACTTTGCAATGTTTTTGCCTACACCACTGAAGCTATTCCCAAGCCTTGAGCATGTCAGCCAACCTTAACTGGGTTGAGGAATTTAACCATCTTAAAAGTAACTCAGCCAGCTTTTAGGAGGATGTCTTAATTGCCCAACCTGAGCAAGCTACACACTTGCATAAGCAGCTGTTTGCACACAGCTTGAGAAGTGGTGTTCTACAGTCTAGGGGTAGGACTGAACAGCTGAAGAGATGGAACAAGGTAGTACCTTATGTTGGTATTGACCCGGAATCCTTCAGCTCACAAACCACGGCCCCCTCCCACACAGTAGGCTGCTAGCACTGGTAAGAAGCCAAAGTTTGCTTCCAAACACTGGTGTTACTCACTGCAGTACCCTGCATCTGAGGTGAACATCAAACATAGGAATCCTGAACGTGGCAAGTGAAAGAACCCTGGCTTCTGAAAAATAAGAGATGTGGATTTCAGATCAGAAAGACAGTATTATGACCAAAATATAGCAGGAAAGGCAAGGTGTGAATGAACTTCCTTCTAGTGGCACTCCCACAGCTCAGGATTAAAGTATAGGGAAGAGGGAATATGTTAAAGTTCACGATACGATTGCCAGTGGGCTGCTTTTCTATGGGTAGCAGCAAATTAAGAAACAAAGCAGCATTAGAAAACCAGTCTTCAACACTAAATTTGTTAACCCAATTTATATGACATGTTCATTTTATTAAAGTGGTTACTTTTAAAAGTCTGCTGCTATAAGTAAATAGGAGCATTTCTCTCCCCTATGTCTCTTGGAAAGTGGAAGTATTGATGTGGTTTGCAATTAGCAGGTTCTCTTCAGATTTCTGCCTCTTTGCTGGAGGAAAATGGCCAGACTGCATTTCTTTCTGTCTACTCTTCTATGTTTGAGTGGTATTTCACTGGCTGCTAACAGGGTTGCATTTCATTCTTGGCTAGGAGTTAAGTGATCTTCATGTTTAACATCGGTCTGTGTTGCTATTCCTTATTAGAATGCAAGCAAAAATTTCCCCTGTGGCTCCGAACACTTGCCATACCTTTTGGGAAGTAAGAATGGTGTTATAGAGAAGCCAGTACTGCAAAAAGAAGGGATGAATCTCACAGCTGTCACTGTGGCTGTGGAGAACGGACACACCGTGGCCTTTCTTGGAACATCGGATGGTAAAATTCTTAAGGTAACAAACTGGGCTTTAAAGACTGGACGGTGTTTAAAAGGTCATGAACTGTAGTGCTAGCCTAATTCTACTCCAAAAGTAAATGGGATTTGTAAGATCACATACCAGGAGCAAATTCTTTGGGGGCTTGGTATTTTTAATTTCAAAGAAAAAGCACATTATTTCTGAGGCATCTCAGCTATCTGATACACAGGTTGAATTAGCATTACCTGAATTACACTGTTGCAGAAGGATTAGATACTTACTGAGAGCCCTATACAAATGGCCCTAAGGTAACTACCAGCTGCTCTAGCCTTATCTCTATTCAAACCCAAGCTAGCTGAAGAGCAGCTTTTCATTTTGTAATCATTCTGGCCATTCAGTGGATACAAATGGCAATACAAAGGCCAAGCTGGAGCTCTGCTAAGTTCTGACTGTGTTGTGAGGCTCAAAGGTTCATGTGTTTGTGGTGTTAAAATGTCAAGACTGCAATGTTTGTCCCTTTTGCTTGAAAGAGAGTCATGGCCATGTGCCACTACATGGTTTGAAGTCTGAAGCTGAAACTGTTGTTTACCATGACGGAGAACAAGTTTAATACCTTCAATTGCAAAGGTTCCAACTCCAGAATTTGAATTTTACAACTCTAAAATAAATCAATATTTACCAAAAAATCAACACAAATGTTTGCTAGTGTGAGTAGTAAGCATTTTCTTTTCATTACTTTTATGCTCTGCTTGCTCCTTTTGATGCCTTGTACTACAAATTTAAATGTTTTACCTAATGTGAATTTGTGACCTTGAGTAAGCACAAGATTTTTATTAATGATATTTGGGGGAAAAAAAGCAATATTAACCATCTTTCTTCCATGAAATAGGTGTTCCTGTCATCCACTGCAACTGAGTACAGCTCTCTTACTATTGAACTAAACAAACCTATCAAGAATGACCTGGTCCTTGACCAAACCAAAGAAAATTTGTACGTGATGACCACAGACAAGGTAACGTGTCCCACTTGCATTAAGGACCAGGATCCACTTTCACCTTCTCTGCAACTTTACCTGAGAATTGTACGTTTCTCAGTTGTTCCTGGAAATCACCCCATTCTCTGTGTGTGTTAAGATCTTCCTCAAGTCCAAGCTGATGGACTTGCTTGTTGTAACTTGGAGAACTGTTATATTCTTGATGCTTAGTGATTGGGAATGGGAAGTGAGTTAATCTGTAAAGCTCTCTTATGGGACCTGTGAGAAGGATGAAGTTGAGATGTTTGGCACCAGGATGCAGAAGGGTCTAGCAACCCTGGTGCTGTGTGTGGTACTGGCAGATGCTATGACTGCCATCGGTCCTTTTCAAGAGTGCTTCAGGATTTAGGATGCTGGCAGCTGACATAATAGCATTTACACGTGCTGTCAGAAACTAAGAAGTGATGGAGAGAATCACAGCTTTGGGAAACACTTTTCTTAGAGCTTCTGCTAGAACTGAGCAAGTGCAGGAGGAGAGGTCAGACTTTTAAACCTAGGCTCGTCTAGGATACCCTTCTCTGCACTGGCAGATGAGGCACAATGGATGCTTGTAAAGAAAGGAAGAAAATAATCAAGTAGGAGACAAGAGGGATGCCAGATTTCTCCTTCAACTCCAGCTATGACCCTCTTCTGACATTTCACTTTGTGGTGGCTGGAGCTGCCAGCCTCAAACATGTGGTTTAGCAGCAGTCAAAGATAGGGTGTGTGACAGGTTGCAACCATCTGCAGTGACGTGGGATGGGATGTGGGAAACACTCCAGCTGTGGTATCACAAGAAGAATGAGGGAGCCGTGAAAGGAGAGTACTTGAGGAAAATGGTGCAGGAAGAATATTCTATTTCTGGTTTATAAGAGTATTAATATAAATTCCTGCTTTGGGGTTGTTATATTCTGTCTGAAGTTTTCAGGCTGGAAGCCATAGTGGAAAAAGTGCCAGATAAGTAACTGCTAAAGCTTTTAGTAATGACAGTGTTTGTGAGAGGTTAGTTAGGAGGTGGTTA
This sequence comes from Chaetura pelagica, assembly GCF_000747805.2. Classification (NCBI taxonomy): domain Eukaryota; kingdom Metazoa; phylum Chordata; class Aves; order Apodiformes; family Apodidae; genus Chaetura; species Chaetura pelagica. The sequence goes on from NW_009954217.1 coordinate 1,657,214, forward strand.
TTATTATAATTATT
>NW_009954217.1:1657444-1696544 GCF_000747805.2 Chaetura pelagica
TATTATTAATTAATTATTATATTATTATTATATTATATTTTTTAGTAGCTGATTCTTCTCATTTGGCATCTGTTCAGATTTTGGAACAGAACTCCAAACTTCAGTGTTGTCCACAAAAGCGTGGGCAGCCTGGCACCCCTTTGGCAAGCTGGCACTTTCCTTAAAAGCCCTGAAGTCTCCACCAAGCTGTGGTGTGAGTTGCTGAACAGCATAAAAAGTGGCAGCAACTTTGAAGGGTGACAGGTTTTCTGGTGACAATCTGCTTGAACTGGTAGCTTTTAGGAAGGCCATAGACAAATTTTTCAGAGAAAATTTGCAAAAAAAAAAAAATCCATCTCTACAAAATGTTTAAATTTAGAAAATGGCAAATTTCTGCCAAAGAAAGGATTTCAGTTTAATCTTTTCCAAGTAGCTCTCATAGACACTCCTGTTTCTGAATAATGTGAATAATTGTTTTCTTTTACAAAACCTGTTCAGCTTAAATATGAATAACTAAAGTTGGGAGCTCTGTAATGGCATTACATTAATGTCATCTCCCGGAGTTAATTGCAATGAGCAGTCCTACCCACTTTTAGCAGCAGATAGGCATGCGGAGAATGGGGGAGATCGGGGGCCTTTGGAGCTGGGAGAAATGAAGTGACGTTAGTGTTGGAAGTAGAACAGATGCTGAAAACCAAATTTCTCGGTTAAGCACTGCTGGGAATTGTGGGAATAGAGATATCAGAACCCTGATGGTTTAGAGTTATTTAAAATAAGGTAAACAATAAAAGGCAGGCTAGCTGTGCTGTTAGATGTGCTTAATGCTAAGCTACCTGTCAGATGAAGCCTGCCCCAGCATTAGGAAAGGAATTGTTTGGGCTCTATAAGCACATGAGCAAAGTGGAAGTGATGATGTCGTTGGTGATAACTTGAAACAGCCTTTAGAAAGAAATAAGATTGAAAGAAATACAGGAAAGAACAATACAGAGGTTTAAAGCCATAGTGAGAAATAAGTCCTTGCTTTCCTGTTTCATTCCTCCTCCCCTTTTTCCTCTCAGCTTCTGCTGCTGTGTGAATAGCAGTGGGTGGCTTGGAGAAAATGCTTTAGAAATCAGTCCCCTCCTCCCTGCTTGGTTTGTAGAGCTTGGACAGAGAGCAGGGAAACCCCTTGCAGCTTCTTGGGGGACTTGGAAAGGAGTGTGCCACCCCGACATGCTCACACTGGTTTATTACAGGTGTGGCAGTCACTTGCCATGATCACTAGTTTACATGCTTCATTTAGCTTTTACCATTCTCTGATTAAGAGTGCCAATTAAGAAAACTCTTAAATTAGTTTCTCTGCATTTTGAAGCTGGCTGTAAACAGAACTGCAACTTTTTAAAAAATCCATTAAGTTTACATAAAATTTGCAGAGATTACAATCTCTAGGGCTTGTTTCTGCCTGCCAGAATTATGAAATAAATACCTTGTAATAAAAAAGCCATTCACAGGATATTAAATTACTCATGGGTACCAGTTAGTGAATCAGAGTGCCAGTAACTCAGCTCCAGTTAAGTAAGAATCTGTGAAAGAAGAGAATGCTAAATAGGGAAACCTTAGCAGTAATAAATGCAAGAAAACTGACCAATATTGAATTTTCCTTAAGTGAGCCAGACTGAACTCTCTAAATGTGAAAGAAAAAGCCAATGCAAAATTTTCAAAGTAGCTTTGAAATTGGCAATTGTCTCAAATATGATGAGGTAGAACAAAGAAAGCTTATATCTCAGAGTTACTGTTGCTAGACTTTTTACACTGTTTAAAAGTAGAATATAGTCATTGACAGGAAGACGTATGTACTGTTCTCCTCTTGCATCATTTCAGCAGCATAACTAAAAGTGATGGTTGTGTGCTGGCTCCTTTTTCTTGCACAAAAGAAAGACAAAACTGTTTATTCTCATCACCAAAGGAAACCAAAACCGGAAACGATACATTTTTCTGGGAAACTGAGACATGAGAACTGATAGATGCTCTTTTCCCTGCTGCTTCCTGTCATAATTGTTTCAATTTTCTTTCATTAATGTATTTCATGGTGGAGGGTTATGTGTGGAGAAGTACAGTAGCCCAAAGTGCCCTGGCTCTCTCATGCTTACAGACTTCCTGAGATGACTCCTGGATAAAAGTGCCACTGACAGCCACAGTTGCAAATTATTTCATCCCCATGTTAGTGATATGGAGGGGAGGTTATTCTGTTAAAAAAATTACCTAGCCTGTACCCAAGTTAGCCTTTTGAAAGTATCCATCCTGCAGTAGCTGTTTCTTAAATTAAGAGGGCTGTTGATGCAGTTTCGTCCTGCCATGCCTGCTGTAATGCAGATTTCCAGAAGTAATATAACTAGAGGAACTGATAAATTCATTTCTTGTAAAATGCATCGTGATTCTGGATTATAACAAAGTCCTACGTTACTTTGGAGAGAGATTAGAGAATATTTGAGTTTAAAAAAAAGGCAAAAAAAAAAAAAAAAGCAGTGTGTGAATTTGGACTTTGTTAAGGGGCAAATAATCAGACTCTGGTTTTGTATGGGTTTACTTAAAATTGAGCTGAGCTCTGATCTTAATAACACAGGGTCAAGTATTCTGCTGCCACAGGCAGTGGTGCTGTACAGCCCTGTCCACAGACATTTCCATCTCCTCGTGCCTTCTTCAGATCCCTAAGTCTGGCATCCTTTTTGCTCTCCAGGTGCATCGGCTGCCTGTGCAGGACTGCCACAAGTATGGAGACTGTGAGAAGTGCACCCAGGCGAGGGACCCGTACTGCGGCTGGTGTGTGAGAGAGGGCAGGTGAGTGCTGCACAGCTTCTCTGGGTGCAGGCAGTGAAACAGGTCAAATTTTGACATGTTCTGTGAGTTACTGCTCAGCATAGTGATCCCAGGATTTTGAACTTAACCATAAGTTCCTAATAGTGAATTAATTTTATCATGCCGACATTGATATCAATCTTCTGCGCACACAAATAAAACTTCTTCAGATTTGATTAGTTTGGGGAAATAGATACTTTTCTGCTGGTACTGAAAATCAGTTCAGACTGCATGTTTTATCATTCTCTTAGCTGTACAGTCAAATATTCTCCCAGAAATTTGAAGAATGCTCCCTGTTTAACATTCAGGAAATATAGCATATATTTTAAATAGAACAGGAAAGTGTGAAGAAGAGCATAAAAAAAATGTCTTCACGTCTGAGATGAAGTGCATAGCAATGCTGTTTCTGTATAAACATCATCTATTGAAACATGTAGCTACACTGAACCCTCACCTAACTGTAGGAGAGCAGAAAGTGGCATTTGACTGAATATCTGCAAAGGTTAACTGAATTAATATTCAAACACATGTAAACTAGGACAGCGCTGCACAGCTCTGGAATGTCTCTTCTTTGCACTCTTCATTGATTGGAGTGGCGAGAGGGAAGAGCAGTCCTGCAGCCCTCTTCTTGACTACTAAGTTAATTAACCCCTTGGCATGAGTGGTTGGGAATTTGTGATTCTAAGTACTTGCTGTTGGAACAAAGGGGCTATTTAATTATAGTCTGCAGATGAATTTCAGGCTTCTAGCTTCCTGTCTGAAAATGTGAACTATCACATTCAGCTACCTATCAGCCTGATGTGTAGCATTATATGGAGCACTGCAAAGAAACTTAAGCAGTATGTGCAGGTTTCTGTAATATACTGTAGCTCATCCAGCCTGGGCATTGGCTGCTGAGGATGAAACCTGGGGATATGGAATATACACCTTGAACTCCTCGTGGGCTGCTGGGAGTTGAAGGCCATGTCATATATCATACAAAAGACAATTTTCCCTAGATTTCCCTTCAGGTTTCTGATACGACACCTGACCTCAATATCTCAAAATATTAATAGTCTCTGAGAAAAGGAAAACATGATTTTTTGCATTTGCTAGTATTTTACTTCCAATGGGGGAAAAAAGGTGCTAAATTTCTGATGTTTTTCTCATCTGCACCAAATTTTGTTGCATGAACACACATAATTGTGTGTTTTGACATATGTTATATGACTGAAGATCTGTGTGATATATTCAAGGGTGGGGTTACCAGAACTGTGCAACAGTGCACTGTGTTAAAGGCTGTGACAAGTTAATGGTCTTCTGCTACAGCAGACTGAGGTCCTATAGCATTTTCACCTAAACATTGGACAGAATGGAAAGAATATGGATGAGTCTGTCCCCACTCATACACTTCAGCAAGCTTTTGTCACCACAAATGCAGCTTCTGCACTACAGCATCTCTTCTTTCACTCCTCCTGTTTGAGAACTGGGAAAATCTCCCAGTATTTTTTGTGAGGTTGCACAACCACTGTTGCCTTCCCTTAATGGTAGTAGCTGTGACCTGGCAGACAGAGGTCTTAAATAGTAGCAGCAGTTAATCAAAACACTCACTACAGTTGTAACATAGATAGTGCTCCAGTTTGACAGGAGCTCTCCGTGAACCAGCATGCGCCCAGCATGAGTGGGCTGTCTTACTGCTGGCAACACATAGTTGTCTGCCACTTGACCTGCAGGTAAAACAGGCTGTGCCCACTCGTTCTGAACTTTGTTATATATTACAGTGAAGATTCATCAGCCCGATTTCAGAAGATCAGGCAATGGCTCCATTGCCTGATGGCTCCTGTGCCAAATATTGCTGCCTCTTTATGAATTTGGGTTGTCTAATCCAAGGTCATGTCCTTAATTATTAATTGGCATCTCAAACCATCAATACTTTTATTAAACCACTTACTGTATTAAAAATTCTCTAATAGCAACCTGAATAGTCAATATTAAAGCAAATTCCCAGTCGTCTTATGTGATAATTTCAGACTCTAATCCCAAAATTGTTGCATAGTTCAGAAAAAGCAGAGTCCATTTGTAATACTGCTTTGCTTTGGTTTTTATTCCTGTTTTGTCAGGTGCACAAAGAAGGCAGACTGTGGAACAGCTGATAAGGAGAACCACTGGCTGTGGAGTCCAAATGGCACATGTATGACTGTAATTAGTGCAGACCCTCTAAATATGAGTCGCAGAGCCCCTGCTAAGGTATGACAAGAAAATGCTTTCCCTATGTGTTCTTAAAGCACAGTGATGTGACAGGAAGATGGGTATACATGTTTCTTTATGTGGAGAATAGGAATAGGATAGGGGTTTGGGTGTCTTAGTCTCTGCTATTTCTCACAGTGCTCTTTCTCGCCTGCTGTTTTTGCAGGTTGCAGTTTATGTTTTCTTCTCAGAAATGCTCTTTTTGACCTTCTCTGTAAACCAAAATTATGTGCTAGTACAGTTGATAAACCACTTACGCTTATCTGAATATTATGAAAGTGTTGCACAATGTTGTATAACCCATAAAAAGTAATTGATAGGGGAGATTTTATGCTGCCCGTTCAGCTTACTTGAGCATAAATTTAGGTAAGCAGTGAAGCCATAAGTTGTTGCTTTAAAATCAGCAGTGTGTTTGCCTACACAGCCAGGTCTGTCTGGGTAAAATGAGAAGGTAAATTCAGGATGCAAAATAACCCCGTGGCAACAAAACTGAGTGTGTGTTCAGAGTGTGACCAGGGTGTCACAGCATACTCTAACTCCAAAGCATGCCAATGCAGACTGATGGCTTCCTGTGGGTGCTCAGCAAATAAAATCAGTACAATAGTTTTTAATCCCGACTTGCATTCAAGTCTGTTTAATTCCTTTCCTAAATGATGTAAACAGCATTGTGTTAAGGCCATTTTGATGTTGAATAAAAATACCAAGACACTGAAACTAGTGCACTTAAAATCTACACCTTCTCTTAGTTCAGATCTTGTTAACTTGTGTTGACAAGTCTCTGGTGTCTCATATCAACATCTGAGGTCAAAATGCCTAAAACCCAAAATGTAACCCAACTTCAAATGGATGTTTACATACTTCCTGTAATGTCACTAATGCCACTGTCTCCTTATGATTCCTTTACTCAGAAAAAACCCAACATTGCAGCTTATAACATAGTGGACCAGTTTCAGTGAGGAAGTGATAACTGCCATTTCTACTGGCAATACCAAATGAAAAAAGTTAAACTGTATCACTAGCAGCCCTAAAGCATCATTTTATTTTGCTTTTAGTTTCTCACATGCATTCTTTATTGATAATTTCCTCAAGGATTTAAGACTCACCATCACTCAGAAATCCTTTTGCAGCAGTAATGATAGATCTCAGTGGGTTTTTTGCATGTGTGTTGAGTCTTGAGGCAGCCATTTTTTGTTTATCCCTTTCAAACTCCAGCTTTTCTAGTCCATCCAGCCTTGGTTTCATTATTCACTTGTAACACCTAAGGTTAATGTAATTTTAATTAAGTTTGTCAGGATTTAGGTGTTAACCACTTTGTTTACTGCTGCTAAACTGGATGCTGAGGACAAGAAAAAAAGGCTTTGGGTGTGTCTGTAAAGACATTTTTGTTCTCATCTACTGCATTGACAGGACAAGAAATTTTTGTACCAGGCTAATTCAACATAGACCAAGCCTGGAAAAATTGAGTAAGAAGGAAAGGTTAGCAGATGGGAAGAAATAAAAATTTAAAAGGAGAACCATCTTCTGTGATACTAGCCAATATTAGCCAAAATATCACCACTGGCCAAAAAACCAAAAACAAACAGAAAAAGAACTGTTGAAGTTCTCTGGCCATAAATCTTACTGAGTCGTGATTAATTTCTTTCAACTATTTTACTCTTTTAAATTGTGTTTCCAGGTGGAACTGACTGTAAGTCCATTACCAACTTTGACTGAGAGTGACAAAGTTTTGTGCACATTTGGTGAAACAACCCATTACGCTCAATTAAAAGAAGGAGTTATTGTCTGTGATCCACCTGACATAATTCCTCCAACACCAAAAGGTCAAGGTAAAGCAATATTGCTACCCTCCATGTATGATAAGAGGAAAAAATATAGCCTGCTGCTTCTAATGAGATGTACTTTTATGATCTCCATACAAGTGTTTGGTTTTTTCCTCTTCCAGTCCCTTTCCTCAGTCTATTGCTGAACTTGGTCTGTTCAAACATTCTAAAAGAAAAATAATAAAAATTGCTCAAACTTTTTCCATGGCTGTATTCACAAGCTGTAGCATTGCCAGTGTTTCTACCAGGAATCTGAGCTTAGCAGAGGAGTGGACCGAGCCAGAGAAGTTCCAAACAAATAAAACCCAGCTACTCTAAATTCTCAATCACTCAGAGTTATGGGGCCAGAATAGCACTTCAGATTTGAAGTTTTTAATTTCTGATGTCTTAGTTTTGCTCTAGACAGCTGTAGTTCAGTGGCTTATTTTCTGGTCCTTGTCACAAGGCTGTCCTTTCTCTCATAAAGCCTCCTATCTCTTCTACTATGTGTCCTCCAGGTTATGCAATATTAAGTCCAGCAGAAGAACAAGTGATCATATAATTAAAAATGGTATCATTGTTCTGAACCACTGATTATATGCTTAAGAGCTGTTGCCAACCATAATTCTTGTGCAATTTCCTAGATAGTGCTTGTTCATGCTCTAAGTTCATACATCTTGATGCATAAACACATTAAATAAAACTGGTTACACAGCACTGCATATTATGTATTGAGTTTAAAAAATAAAATAAAATAAAAAATTACAGCTTGCAGGGGTACCCCTGGGGATAACCCTTTTTGTATGTATCACAACAGCCATGAACTGCCAGAGCAGTACTTGGAAGCACTTTTTAAGATAAGTTTCAGTTCTCTTAAGGCTGAAATAGGTCAAAATCCAGTTTTAGTTGCAGGAAGAGTAATGACATTAAAGTCTCACTTGTAAGTTTTAACCTACCCAGGGTGTGCCACGGGATCAGATTATGCTAATTGTTAAATCAAAACTGTTATTTAGGGCCAACTCACATTCCTTAAATATTTTGTAAAGCAGAACATAAAGCGACTGAGTCAATAGACATGACATCTTGATGTCTTCCAGCATAGGATGTGAGGCTAGTAGCCTGCCAGGGATGGCATTAGAGTAACCATTCACCGAGAAATAATGCAACACTGAGTTGGTTGCAGCAGTGTCCATCTGAAAGGATGTTCTAAAGTAATAGAGTGATGCTCAGAAGCTTGGCAGACACTTCAACGGAAGGCAGACAGTTATAAACGCAGGCAGTGGTTTCTAGCAGCGTGTGACAAAAAGTCACTTACTATTAAGAACATCTATTGAGTTTGGAAAAGTCTAACTTACTTTAGTTGCTGTTGGTTCCAAAGGGAACAGGACATTTCTAGAGAGAAAGGATGCTTTTTCACAGTCCCATTGTTAGGAAATCCCCTGGCATTCCTACCAGTCTGAAATATTCAAAGGCACCCAGAGCAGACAAAGGTGACTTCTAGCCAAGCAGCTGATGGTCTTCCAAGAACCTTTTCAAGGAAAGCAGAGTTTGAAATTGCCCAACAGCTTGTGAAATACCTTGTCACAAGGGCTTAATGATTTCTGCAAAAGCTATTTCAAGCAGCTTCACTGAGGAAAGCACCAGTTTCTGAAGATAAATTTTCCAGTCTTATTTCAGTAATGATGCAGGCAAGAAGTACATTTGTGGAGAAGTTATGTGGGCCAAACTGAAGATCACAAGTGCTTGTGGTAACAGCATTGCAGACACTGTTGGCCATTAACCACAAAGATCACTTGCTTTAATTCACATGACCATAGCAGTTTTCATCCACAAATGAAACAAGTAATTTTACATGCAGACATATTCATATTTAAGGAAATGTTTTCTTTAAAATGACTGTTCTTGTGCCAGTTTTCCTTTATGTTCAATATTCTTCTAGAATCTTTAAAATTCTAGCCTGATGATAGCACCACTGAGAAACACTTCAATAAAACAAAGCTCTTCTGTACTTTTGCTTCTTCTCTTTATCCCATCTCTGCTTTTCTTCTGACAACTATGTGCTGAAAAATCTGTAAACCATAAAAAGACAAAACAAATCTTATAAATTATAACAGGTCATGAGATCCAGAGTGTCAACAGTATAGTTAAATATTTGCTTATGTCCTGTAAAATAAGAAAAATATTATCATTATATCATTCAGCTCAAGACCTAAAGAATTTACAGCTACTTAGAAATTTTATTTTTTTTTCTTTTGTGATAGATCATGTTTCGGTTCCACTTCAGTTAACCTTTGAAAAGAACAAGGTATTTTTTGCATCACATACTTACCCCTTTTATGACTGTGAAGAAGCAATGAATCTTTTAGAAAACCAGCCGTAAGTATTTCAGCTTCTTAACTCAGGTGTCTAGGCCCTGTGGCATCATGGTGTTTCAGGTCACTGACAGCCAAGTTACTCAATCATAATTATCATAATTAAGCCTTTGGCACTCTCAAAATTTGCCTTTTCCTCACATTTTAATGGAGTTCAAAAATGGTTGAAGAGCTTTAGGTGAGCCGGTAACATAAACCATGTGGAAAGGGAATATTCATGGCACATATAATTAAATTGCCATTGCAGGTGAGCTCCGTGGACACCTGCTTACCTACTTATTCCCTCAAATGTTAGATTGTTGCTATGGGTAGCAATTCAAACGTGACAACCAAAGCTGATTCTGCCCAAGATGTTGCTGTTCCAGGGCAGGCACAGCCAACCCAAAGCCCACTTTGTTCATCCTTACGTATGAAGGTTGATCAAGATAATTTCCAGTCCTCGCAGACATGATCTCAAAGTTTTTGCAAGATGCTGTAGGTTTGTGATTTTTGCTCAAATATTCAAGGGAGAAAATAGCTTTGGGGGTCCTTGAACTGTTCTTACAATGAAGTTTTAAGCTTAATATAGTTAGGACACTGTAACAGATTGGTCTACCCTCTATGAATAAAGGTGGAATTTCATTTACTTTTTTTGTCAAGCAGGAAAAATGCCTGAAAGTTTGTCATGACTATCATGTTATATTTGTAGATGCTATTCCTGTGCAAGCAATAGATGGAATTGCCAGTGGGACTGGAAAGGACATATCTGTGAAGAGTCCTCTTCAGTACAGGAAGTGATTAAACAAAATATGGTAATGTTTAAAAATAAGATTAGTTTTATTAGAACAATGTTTTCCTTGCTTTTTCTCTCATATCAGGTGGTTGAATTAGAGATTTTTAAATTATTCTAAAGTTAAATCCAGAAGTGTAAGATTTTTCTTTTTATTTTTTAGTGACAGTGCGGGGGTGGGAATTTTAAGGGTGTGATTGAGGAGGGGCAGTGAGACAGAATAACTCCTGAAAGGATATTTTTATTCCTTTTACTATTTTGCTTCAATGGGAGGAACAAGATTTCAAGACTGGGAAAGATAATCACCCACAGCTTTGACATATGCTGCAGTCATTTTTAGCATGTCTAATTTGAAAGGGTGTAATCAAATCTGTCACTGTATTTTAAGCATGAAGCTCCTCAGAACAATCCTTCCATTGTCCAAAGGCCATCAGAGCTTGTTGTGATAAGACTTTTTATTTTTATTTGGAATAACATATAAAATGTTTCTCTCCCCAGGAAGAAGAATGCCCGCAGTTTCTAAACCCTAACCCTCCAATCATACCTATGGAGTACCGAACAAGGGTATATTTTGAGGGAAGACATCTAGCTTATTATCAGGTAAGCAGATTAATTCAAATCTAGCTGTCAGTTGAATTCCACTTAAACTGCAGCCACACCCCTAAACTAATACATTAGTTCGTCATCCATGATAATCCTGCTCATAACTGTTCTTAAAGAAGGGAAAAAGCTACACATTCAAGTTTGATATAATGTTGGTGACTGTGGTAGAGTAACCACCAAGGCGGAATCAGAGCTGAGCAAAACATTTGAACTACAAGATATGGGTTGTTGTTTTTTTTAAGAATGGAAGTTGGACCTACTGAAATACTTGACAGATTTTTTTTTCATCTGATGAAACGAGAGGCATTTTAGGCATTGTGAATGTTTCATATCTTTGTTTTTTTTAATTAAATACTTTATTTTTTTAGTTCTGGAATGAGATCACTCACTGTGCTTGATTCAGTTTTCACTTCTTAAACAAAAAAAAATGCATTCAGAAATTAAATGTTTCTTAGTCTGGAAAAAACAATCTTCTGCTTGGGTTTTTTTCACGGGTTTGACCATCAAACCAGAAGAACAGGTATTTCCTCAGCTGTAGTAAAGGCTTCAGTATTTGCTTCCAGAAAGTAAATGACAAAACTTCTAAGAAGCCAGAGGGGTTTTTTGCTTTTAATTGTTTCTTAACCTAGACAATGCATAAGAAAATGCATTAAAAAAAAAAAAAAAAAAAGCTCAGAAACCAATTCTTAGTTCTTAATAGAAACAGAAAACTGTTTCGGTGTTATCTTCGCCTAAATGCAAACTGGTGATAGATACACTGGATATTGCACTGATTTTTTTAACTATCAGCCAAGAGAAAGAAGGCTCTTGATTCTTGAGTTGTTCTGGTTTTAATTGGATTTTGTAGTTTTTATTTTTTTCCTTTGTCAAATTGAAGTACTGTATAGCTTAGAACACCCTCTATCACCTCCACTACACCTCCCAAAGGGTGGACAAGGGTAAACAGGTCTGGAGTATACCACTGTAAGAAGGATATTCAAAGAGTAAATTCTATAGTAAAGGGTAAAAATCTCTAAGTCACATTCTGTGACTCTGTAAAAAGCAACCTGCAAGCCCTACAATCATATGACAACCATGCTGTGTATCACTACACTAGACATGTATCAAGACTATGCTATAAGAACCTGTGTTCAAAAATAAACATTTCTTGCTTGAAGACCTTAAAATACATGTAAACAAAGAAAAGCAGTTTGGTGAATTGGATCTGTTCTCTGAGATGCCAGGACTGGTCCCTGGTAGGATGTCTGGCTGTGTGCAAACTGTGGCACACAACACTTGTCTTAAGAGCCACAGCTCTCTCCTTGCTAAAAATGGAAAAACATTCCTGAGAATTTATTCATATTTTTATTTAGTATTGTGAAGAGCTGGTTTTCTGCACAAGAGGAAGATCTTACCCTCCTCTCTCAAGAACAAATTCAGGGCAGATGCATAATCTAGATGTGCTGAATTTGACTCCTAGAGGACCTTTTTCCTTCAAGAAGGGGAAACAGCAGCAGGAACCCAAAATCTCCTTAATCTAGTTTATAATTCTGTGAATAAGCACTTTAATCGTTGTGAATTACTCAAAGAGGAAAGGAAACAAAAAAGCTTCTGCCCTTTTTTTGCCCTGTGTTTGGTATCAATTCCATTTAACAAAGGCAGACACACTCTAGGGGACTGGATGCTTTGTCATGGGTAGCTGTGTTTAACAGTTTGCCTGCCAAACAGACTTAGTATGCATTTATTTAACTTGGAACTGGGAAGGCTTATGTGGAATTCACATCTCTGTAAGAAGTAAGATGAATGCAGAGGCCCTAGGATGGAAAGATGCTGGAGAGCAATGAGTGTCAAATGATGTTAGAATAATTCTTCTTAGCTCAGAGCCACATGGTAATGTTGTCTCTGTCATGGGAGCAGACCATAAATCCTGGTACTAAGGTGCAATTTTAAGCCAACATAATAATTACTTCAGTGCCAGGACTCAAATAGGCACACACAGTGACTACACTTGGATACACAGACCTCTAAGTATATATGAAAAAGAGAAACAATGCATGAAATAGTTATAATTGTACAGTCACTCATGCCTGTGGGGTCATGCTATCTGAAGCAATAAAGTTGGTTACTGAAAGTTCATCCAAGTAAGGGCATAGCTTACACTCAGCCTTTGGTAAACATCTCATGGAAGACAGGGTAGCTTGGGAGAAGCTATGGATGGGTATTTTGTACAGCCCAAATGCAAAATAGCGTGTGGCTTCTTATGTGGAATGATTTTGCCACTGGATATGCTGGGCACTACAGTGTTTGGAGGTAGCAGTCATTCAGATATGAGGACATTTAAGGTATTAATTTATTAGGACACTGGAATATATCCATTTTCCTCCAATTTTTCTTGACCAAATTCTGGTTTAGAAAAAGAAAAAAATTAGTATTCAGTTGACACATTGAGCTACTAGCTCTATTATCTTGGTTTAATCTGTGCTTTGCTTAAAAGGGCAATGCACAACTTGCCTTATTGTGGATGACTAAGTACACTAGCCAATATTGTGCATATAAGCATCCCCATTTCCAGGTGGAGATTAGTAGTGAAGATTTGGGCCTACTCCATGAGTAGGAGAGGTGGATGGCTTCGAAAACTACTATTGCAGAACTGAGAGTGGAAGAATAAGCTCACATGTTTTGTATGTGCCTCTTACTTTGTGCACAATTACAGTACAATGAATAAATCTCCTTGTGAAGGCTTCCACTGGAGGGAAATAGACTAAAAGGAGAGAAGCTGTTGGCTGTTTTTCTGCCTGTCCTTCACCTGAAATAATTTTGGTAGGAAAGAGAAGTAAATCCAAGCTGTTACCATTCTCTTGTGAATAGCCACGACAAGTGGTTGAGCGGAAAGTTTAGTACTTATCAGTCATATTGCATGCAACTTCTGAGAGGCATTCTCCAGCTGAGTCTTTGAAAGACTGGCACAATAGAAGAGGCAGAAGTGCCAGCATCAAGAGAACCTTATTAACCCTCCAAAGATTTTAGTTAAAACTGATTTCCCATTTGGATTTGCCTTTGTCATGTGTGTCTGCTGTGTAATCCACTTGTTTGCTGTGTCTCTCGTCTTGCACTCAAGCTGCTGAATGTGAGCTCTTGTGGAGAACCTAGTGTAGTGACTGCTGTTTTCAGCTTGCTGCAGGTGGCAGCTGTCATGCACACTGAAGCTCCTCTTCTCTCACAGCACCTTCTGTTAAGAATGTAGGAAAGCCTTATGCAGCAGCAACAGAATGTGAACACTTTTGGAAAATGCATGTTATATTGAATAGTAGAGGAGGGAAAGCAAGGCACCTTTGTCTTCAAAGACTGTCCTGTGAAAACATAACTGGAGTCATGGTGAGGCAGGAGAAACAAAGCCAGCAAGGTCTGAGAGATGTTCATTGCAGTTCCACATGTAATTGCATTCCTACTCTGCCCAGCATCCCTGCAGGGAAAACCTTAAAGGGCAGAACTCACACAGCTCTGTTAATAACACATCTGATGTGTGAAGACATCCACTATTCACATCTCTTGGCTTTTTCTTATTGCTCCGTGAAACAGAGTGCTAGATGTACTCTTCCTTTACTTGGATTGCTTGGTGCTTCCACCTTTAATGACCACTGGAAGGGTGCAGCAAAGTAGCAGATTGTTCTGTCTCAGTGTTTCACTGCCTTTGTTTTCAGGATTTTAGCCAGTTTGCCTTCTCCATTTGGTATTACTACTTCCAGAGCTGAACAGGATATTGCCTCGTGATATTTTATTACACTTTGTGATGCTATACAAATTCTAAACTGCTTTTTTTCTCCACAGGATAAAAAATTTGTGGTTGCAAACAGCCAATTCGAATTTGAAGCTCCTGTTGATGAATCAGATGAAGGAAAATTTTCATTCCTGAGTAAAGAGGTAAATGCAATAATATGATTCTTCTACCAAACATTTTCAGTTCTTACAGACCTGTTCCAGTGTCCACTTGCATCCAGAAATATATAGGTAATTTTGGTTTCCCTCAGAGAAGAAAGTAATCTCTGATGGAGATTCTCCTTTGGCTTTAGCAATTTAAGGCAGCAGCTTTGGCTCAGAGCTCCTGGGGTCTCCCCTCAAAGCCCTCAATCATTCTCCTTGATTTCTCTACCTATGCAATCCATGCATTCATTGAACTGTCCCTAGAGGAATTTGGGACCATTACTCTTTTATTCTTCACTTTTTTATGTAATCTGGTAAAATCATTGAGGATAAAAGATGAGAACTTCAGAGCTCTGTCTGTCCACAGTCCATTTCATTATCTTTCCCTTTTTACGTCTGTAAAATGGGAATGGCAACCATAGGTTGTTGTTTGGCTACTTACTAGCTATGTTTCTTTCACTTTGGTTAGTTTTACAGAGAAAGAAAATAATATGGAAAAAAAAATAAAAATCATCTATTTAGCAAGCTCGAAGTTGGACTCACAAATATTATGCTGACTTTAACCTTTTATGTCTTATAAGCATTTACTGAGTATAGCGAACTAATTGGCATTTATGCAGCATTTGAGCCTGGCACAAAGCATTTACCTTATAAAGCCACTGTATTTTAATTTGCTCTTTTTCTTTCCCACTGGTTGTTATTGCTGCTGTCTTTCAACCTGAGCAGAATCTCATGTCTTAGAGCCTTGTGCGTGGGCTATAATGAGGGGATTGCACTGCAAAAGATACAAGAGATTTCCCCTCCATGTGGTGCAAGTCTGCTGTATCCACAGAAGTAATGGGGCCAGATGGTGTGGGAAGGGAGAACTCAGCAGGGTCAGCAGCTCTACTTACTGAATCTGAACAGTACCTTTGCTACTTGGATACTCTAAATGTAAATTAAATTAATGAAAAGCGAGTATTCAGATATTTCTGTCCCTTGGTACTTAAATTCTGACTGTGAAGGATTAGGTTCATTAAAACATTATTCTATAAATGTATTTGGCCAAGATAGAAAAAAAGACCATAAGATCTGGGATAGTTTCTAAAACCTTCACAGCTCTGATTACTGAGAATCACAGAAAACATGTGAAATTAACCTTGTCAAACAAAGGTATAAATATCTCTATTGTGTCATCTTTTCTAGTTCTCCTATAGTGCAAATGAGACCTTACAACTTAACTTATCTGTGAGAACAGATAAGGTCAAGATTGACAGCAAACTAATGGGTAAGTATGAAATATGGGATTAAAGGGAGGTTAATTACAGTAAACAGAAATCTATTCCTTTATCATTTGGAGTCACGTGAATAAGAATGTTACCTTTGTGTAGGTTGGGTGAAACAATTAAATCTGACAGATCCAAAGTTATTAATACTAAACTTATTAATTAAACATCAGTATTGTATATATTAGAGGATGTTTTAAATATGCTACCATTATTTTCAAGTTTGCTTTTGCTCTGAAGGGCAATCCTGATAGCAAGGCTTCACAGTTAAAACATAGTTAAGTAGTTTGATTTTATTTTTTTTTCCAGTGGCCTTTTCCATTCCCCAACAAACTTTCCCCCTCCAACAGCAGAGAGGGGAAAGGGGATCTTTCTTATTGCCCCTTGCATGGACTTCACCTGAAATCTCAACTTTGAACCGTGTCTCAGCTCAGACAGGTTCTACAGACTTTACATCTGCTGTTGATCAGGAATACACAGAAATATTCAGTGTGCTTTCAGCTCATTACTTTATTCATTTATTTATTTGGCAACAAAAAAGTATATTAAGTGTTTTATGGCACAAAGACTTGGTCTCCAATATAAATTCCTTTATTAATATAAATGTCTGTATTTCTTTCAACATAAAATGATGAAGGAGTTATGTCTGTGAGAGTGAAGTTTAAGGCATAATATTACACAAATTGTGATGCAACACACTTGTTACTTGTGTGATGAGTCAACATGAGGAAAACTAATACTGGCCCCGAGTAATTTCCCCTGCAGATCAAATCTTCAGACCGTATTTTTCCATCTGTATAATATTTAAATTTATTCCCTTTTTTATTGGCATCACTGAAGTATGTTTTTAGAAGATTTTCCCTGTGGCTCTGTGTGCGCTATTGAAAGAACTTAAAAGAGGACCTGGAATTAATGTTACAGGGAGGTCATATTACAATCTTGCACTTTTTTAATTTCCATTCCAAAGGCTATGGTGTTTAAAACTGCAGAATTCTGACCAAATATTTCCAACATCTTTTTTTACCAGTCTGGGGAAAAAAAAAAAAAAAAAAAAAAAAAAAAAAAAAAAAAAAAAAAAAAAAAAAAAAAAAAAAAAAAAAAAAAAAAAAAAAAAAAAAAAAAAAAGGAGTAGCTAAATTATTAAAGAAAACTTATCATTCAGATTGAAATACAGAATCCTTGCAAGAGGGGAATTATTAACAAATGTCTGGTTTTATTATAAAAGGGATTTTTTTACATCCAGATTCTCTCCTGTTTTAAATTTCCTTGCCATATGAAATCTGGAGCATAATGTTTTTTATGCATCTTGAAAAGAATTGGCTTTGGGTATATGGTTGGCTGCTGAGAAGCATCTTTGAACCTGCCAGTGAAAGAACCCTTTCTTTGTATAACACTTAGTGAATGCTAAGTTACGATAGCGTTTTTACCTCTTGAGCCATCAGGGGTTCTGAATAGTATGAAATCAAATATATCCCTTTTATCCTTTGTCCTTTTTATCAATGATTTCACAGCTGGGATCTCAAGGTGATGGATAAGAGTTTGAATCTAATGAGTAGCTTGCTGCTGCTACATTTAATGAGCTGATCAGTGAACAGAGGGAGTGTTTAATGCTTTAAGGCCATAGTTTTCTCCATTGCATTTATGCAACTGAACGTGAGGGACATTGCAGTGCTGACATTCTTTACTGATGGATGGGATGAAAATCTCCATCCAGTTGATGAAGGATAACAAAATAACTCAGTAAGCATATTCCTGTGCCACACCAGATGGCCATGTAGTGGTGTGGGTGTAACACAGAGCTTAGGAAGGCAAAGGGAAGATTTGTTTAACAATATTACCTGCTCAAGTCCCTGTGTGGTTGCAGCCTTTCAGAGTGCTGGATTAAGAAAGCAATCTGGTTCCTGCAGAAGCAATTCACAGCATATATGCAAGGAAAAATTTTTCCTTGCCACTGCCCACACCATCACTTCTGCTTATAAAAGCAAATAGTACTTTACCAGGGCTGTCAGTCTAGTGCTTTTCCCCACGGCTGCATTCATCTCCAACGTACCAAGTGAACACTTAGCACACAAACTATTGTTGAAAATATTGCTTCATTTAGGTTTGTTGCTCAGTGACTTGTTGCTGAGTATATGAGGAAAATGATGCTTCTCCTGATTTGTGCTCATTGATTCACTGAGAATTCAAGATAGGAGTGGAATCAAATGGATGCTCTTTCTCGTTGATTCACTGTTACAAATACTAAAGTCCCTTAGCTTTGCATATACCTCCAATGGTGTCTAAACTGAGTTTGTGCTGGTAAAGCTGCTTGAAATCAAGAGGATACGCTGATTAGATGCAGCAAAGGTTAAAATCAGGCTTCATCATTGCATTAAATCTTCAGTGTAAGGGAAAGAATAAAAGCATGCTTTCTATTAAAAACTAGCTGTGAAACTGAACACTGAGGTTTTAAAATATGCAACATTTAGAAAAAAAATGTCTTTAGGTTATGTGCTCTCATGCAAGTGGCAAGAGAGCCTGTAGCCAAGTTTTGGGCATCTGTAATACTGTTCATGGCTAGCAGGAGAATGAGGACAGTGTTGTAAAATAATGGAAAACCAGCATTCTGATTTTACTTTTTCATTTCAGTAGAAATCTGGCATGGCAGCTTCTTGGAATTAGATGTAAAATGCTACTGCTGCTGTGATTTTCTAGGAAGATATCAAGCACATTTAAATATTAGAGTCTGAAGGGTGGCTTTGCTGGTGTCCTTCCTAGAGTCCTGCTCTTCTGAGAAGAAAAGCTTTCTTTAAATAGACATTTTTTATGGCCTTTACTATATGCAAATCTCAAAGGATTTATCTGAGCCCATCTTGCCCACACCTGATCACTGCTGTTTACTTCAGTTTGCTTCCTGCATCTTTAAGGCAGAAAATCCATTGAAAAAAAACCCAGTGTCACAAAGGGTACCATTTCCTGGGACTTAATGAGCACATAAAACAGCTCATCACTACTAGATCAGGGAGATATTGAGTCTCTGTTTTATGCTCCCCATTCCCATCTGTGAGCACATTTAACTATTGAAAGAGCACAGGAGGAAACCTGGATAGCTTTCTGCTGTTCTTGTAAGTTAAGTTGATTTACAAGAAGACTCAACAAGTCCCAGAGCCTGTGTGGCAGAGGGTGAAGATGTGTAGCCAGAGAAAAAGAGCAGCCAAAAAGTAGAGCAAACCAGGAATTAAGTGAAGGAGCAGAAAAGGAGGGAGCAAAAGGTTTCCATCTCTACAGTAATCAGCTCACCTTCCCAGGAAAGTGTAGTGCTCACACACTGAGTAATCTGTGCAACTTTCACACTTCCCCTAGAGAAACGTGTAGCATCTTTTGAGGGCTAGCTCGCTCAAATGCATCTCAAAATGTTTTGCTGCAAGTCCAGGCTTTCCATATGGTGCTGAACCACCAGTTATT
Source organism: Chaetura pelagica (assembly GCF_000747805.2). Lineage (NCBI taxonomy): Eukaryota > Metazoa > Chordata > Aves > Apodiformes > Apodidae > Chaetura > Chaetura pelagica. The sequence goes on from NW_009954217.1 coordinate 1,676,637, forward strand.
TCTCAAGGCTTTGTATTTATTTGGGAAAATTAGTTTTGTTCAGTGACTGAGCATCATGGGGGCCAAAAGAAGCTTAGTGTCTGGGACAATTGATGCGTGGTTCATCAGTAAGAAAGGCATGACTGTCAGACCTGATTTCTTGGCTTAGAAAAACTAGATATAAACCCCACTACAGAAGGAATAAGTCTTGCATCAGGACAGCAGCTGGAATCAAAAGGGAAAACAAAAGCAAGAAAATAGAGAAGAATGGAGAAATTAAGAGGTATTAACTTGAAAGGATAACATTTCATTAAGTGTTAACTTTCTATTTGTTTCAGGCTTTAACAATGATTTTGGAAAGACCCAGATGTCCTAGAAACAGCCAACAAAGGCAGCTCTCTTCTTTTAAATACGCAACTGGCAGAGATCCCATGCCAGCTGATGCCTGTCCCTACCAACACGCGTGCAGAGTTTATACCCTTCCATGTCTGACTCCTGTTTTGCCAGGAGGGACCTGTTTGTTCGGACTAGGCTTTGAACAGTTGTACAGACAGGTTCACCGAGCATAGTCAGAGAAAGGTCTCTGTACTTTAATGTTTTGACAGTGCCTGAGTGACAAAAACTGGCCTCCACTTGATAGTTTATCCATACTCTGTGCATGGATAGATCTGAGGTTTTTCTATACAACGAAAAAGACAGTTTTTTTCCAGTGCTGTTCAGGGGTTCTAGTACAGACTGTGCATATTCTTTACACAACTTAACTGGACAACTGGCAGGCTTTGTACATGGGATTAATTCTCCTTCCTATAACACACTGAATACCCTGAAACAGAGGGAAATATCTAAGTGCATTTACCATTCATATTTCAGTGACTCTGTACAACTGCTCTTATGGACGAAGCGACTGCAGCTTATGCCTCGCAGCCCATCAGGACTATAAGTGTGTCTGGTGTGAAGAAGAGGGCAAGCCCAGCAAGTGCGTTTATGAAAAACTCTGTCGCGCTCCTCCCACCAACACGTGTCCTCATCCAGAAATCACTCGCGTAAGATTCCTTTTTTCTCTCCTTACCAGTGTATTATTTTTCAGGAGAAAGCATCCAAACAAGCTCATACTGAAAGGCAGTTTTTTTTTCCTAGGGTGTTAAGTGAACCTCTGAAATAGCTGCAGGGAAATAATGCCAGTAGAGATGTGTGAGAGAGATTTGTAAAGACTCAAAATAAGAGACTGAATGGAGTCTTTGAGTCTTCTTGTTTTTCAAGCCTTATCCTCACTGTGCTAGAAGCCAGGCTAGCAGTGTAAGCTTAAATGTGGCACTTCATTCTTGGGAATTAGCATGTATTTTTTCTTTCCTGGAGCCCTTGCTACCTGAAATAAGTCTATAAGAGAGGTTCACAGTGTCTAGAACTGCATGCACTTAGCAGGCTCATTAAACAGACTTCAAACTAGGATTTTAAATAGTATTTAATAAGAGAGCAGATTGCTTCTGTGTCACCGTTTGTTTTCCAGGTGTCAGTGATATTTTCCAGTCCATACTGGAAGAAACCCAAGGCTGTGTTAGTTGAATGTAAGAAGTCAGAAGGCCAAATGTGCACCCCTGTCATACTCGGAAGTAGTTCTGCAGTGGGAAAAGTTTACCCATGGCAAAGGAAGAACATTGGCCACCTAGTGCTGCAACAGTGGCATCTGTAGTTTAAAACTCAGACACAGCCTTTGATGAGAACAAATGCCAAACTATCACAAAATGCAGTAACCATGTGACAGAGGTTGAGAGACTTAATGGGTATCTCACTCAAGTAAGATAAAACTGTTTAGTTCTGAAACCTGTGGCTCAAACTTATCTGGGACTGAACAGTTGGAGGTGCAGTGTGGGTACAGGCAGCCCAGCAGTAACCTCAGTGAGGTTGGCCGTGGTTGTGTATCCAGGAAGAAATAGCAGGTAAACAGCTGAAATCTGCCAAGAAAGGCAAATACCATAAAATTTCAACAGAAAGTGTAGAGAAGAATACTTGTATGATAGCTGTGCCCAGATAAAGGTGATTTGAGTGGGAAGGAAAATTAAGAAAAAGAAAAGTGTTTTCAGCTGGGATACACTTTTTATATGATAATGGACTGAATACTAATACGAAAATACGAGTTTTTTTTCAAAGCTTCTTTTAGTTTCAGATTTGAACAAAATATTTTTAAAAGGTCTACACAAACCGTTGATTCATTTTTTGACTAGTTTATTTTTGGGTTGAGCTCGAATGGATGGCCAGCAGGCAAAAGTTCTAAGAAGCTGAACCAGTAGGAATACAGAGCAAGTGATTCTGTAGCTAGGCTGGCAACCAGCAGCAGCAGCTTTATGTCTATGCTCAGATTTGCTTAGTTCTAAGAAACTCAGCAGACATTAAAGTCCAGACTTACAGAAACTGTATTTGTTTGGCTTCTAATTACTGCACTTGGGACTGTGCAGCCTCCCTCTTCATGATAAACATGCAGCTCTCTGAAGCTGAACATCTGAAAAGGTCTTGTTGGAGGTGTTACATATATCACACAGCAAAGCAAGTTAATCTCCTTACAATGATTCAGAATTCAAGTATCTGTTCAGGCTGGATTTCAACCTGAGAAGTGTCCACATCCACTGCACGATTGTCTCAGTGTTTAATTGCCAAGTATTTCATTAGCATCAGCCCATGCACTGCAGCATCCTACCATTTGATGCAGTAAGGAAGACCAAGGCTTAGAGGAACTTTTGAAGACGCTGTGAGAGGCGCAGCACTGTGTCTTAGCAAGGTGCGATCTTTTGATGTGAACCTAAAGGGGAGAAAATCATGGCAAAAAAAACCAACAACACCCACTAGAAAAGCCTGTGGAGTGATTGTGAGAGGAACCCAATCCATTTGCTTTTCAAAATCACAGTGCTTGAGAGGAAGAAGCAAACTTGGAACATAATAGGAAGGGTTTTGTACATAACAGTCTGCCAAAGGAGACACAGTATCAGCAGCTGATGAATACTGGTTCTGAGCTAACAAGTAACTCTTCAATATTTAAAAGTTACATAGCATGTTTTTGTGGTGGGTCCTACAAGCAACATCTTTTTCATTTCAAGTATGGGTAAGTCAAAGTAGCTTTAAATAACGTGGAAGAGCAACATTGTCACTGCAGTGTTTAATTTTGCCTTTTTTTTTTTTTTTTTTTTTTTTTTTTTTTTTTTTTCTTTACTTTCCCTCATGCAAACACAGATTGAGCCAAAAACTGGACCACTAAGTGGTGGAATTCTTTTGACCATAATGGGATCTAATTTGGGAATAAAATCAGAAGATGTAAAAAATATAATGGTGGCAGACCAGGAGTGTCTTTTCAAAGAGGAATTCTACTCTGTTTCCACAAGGTAATTGCTGGATATTTCTCTCAAGATTTTAGAAGAAAAAAAGGAACATTTGTGCATTTTCAGGAGATGATCTTCATGTGGTTATAAAAGGTTATAGAAGAAAGAACTAGTGTGAGATATCTGCAATATTTCATAGTAATGTAGCTGAGTACTTAAAATTGTTCTAGATTCTAATACAGCAACAAATTCACAATAGTGTACTACCCTCCTGCTTCTGATTAATTCAATTGTTTGTACTTATTTGTTTGAAAGGTTTTTATCAGCTATTACTGCAGATGTCTCAAGACTTTTTTTTTTTTTTTAATTAAAGGCATCATAGGTGTGCATCTAGTCATTAAAATGTTTGCTAAATCTGAACCACAGTGCAGCCTTGCATACAAGATTTATGGGAAAGTAGGCAAAGCAAGAGGAAGCTTGAATTTTTTGTTTTAGTCCAGCCACAAATTTTCTTTCCTGGGGGCAGGGAGGGAGCCCAGAGTTTTGGTTTAGCTGTAGAGGACTAAGTTTCCTTCAGAGCCAACAAGTCCATGGTTGTTAAATTGCCTAAGCAGGTTGGCAAATGTTTCGTGGATGACTCATCACACTCTTAAGCAGTGCCAAAGAGGAAAACAAGGTGCCCGAATTCTTTGAGGTGCCTGGATGCTACTACAAATTGTATCAAGCATCTAAAGAGGGAAATACTTTCTTGGTGTATTGGGTAATAAAAAAAACACAGCATGAATGTTCAGTAGTAATATTAAGAGTTTGGTTGTATTTTAAGCAGTGTGATTTTTCATTCATTCACTTTTGATATTCAAAGCTGCAATTGCAAAGTTAGTTTAAAGTGTAATACAGTAACTTTTTGCTATTTCTGTGGTGTGTTTTGAAAGGGATTTTGAAGATACCTAAGTGGGTTTTTTTAGCATTTGAAAAATGTTTTACTTCAGTCAGTTTATGGATCAGCTATGTAGAAGCTTCCCAGGCCCCTAGGACTTCAGAATGTATATATAGCTATGCATCTCTTACTGATCCCTGAATCCATCACCATCATGCATGTGTTTATACGTGCATCACCATCCATGAAATTTCCAACACTTTTACACTCATTTTTTCCCATTCTCTATTTTCCGTGTTTGCAAAAACTGCATGGAATCACAGCATAGCCTTACAAGAATTTCCTCAGCCGCTTGACTTTTTCTAAAGCTTTTTGGTATTTTCAAATATATGGAAAGGAGCCAGAACTCAGATAACTGGTTCCTTGTATCATAGCAACATTACTAGTTTCCTAAGCTCTGCCTGTGTGGTAATGGGTGAGAACAAATGCAACTTGCATAATGTCATTTATCAACAAATTAGGGGCTTTTGGAAAATGTTCTTCATTAGTGAAGCCTTGAAAAATAAGTTATTAAAAATCTCCAAATAGGTATCAGTAATTTTCTGTCTTTATCTTCATTCTTTTGTTTTATTATTGCCTTCTTTTACTTAATTTATTTTTAAAAAAAAATAAATTAATAATGCCTAGTCTTGCTGCCCTATCCTTCTGCAGCAAAAAGCTAGTCATTTTTAAGAGACAGTTGCTCCCATGGGCACTTAAGGCTGCTTTCTGGTTCTGCAGTGACTTAATTGTTGGCCTTGGAGAAGTCGTGTTCTCATTCTTTGTAGTTTTCCATTAGCAGCATGGGGGAAGGGAGGCAATGGCAACACTGGGGAGAGGAGAGAACTTTTCTCACTTAAAATCCCCACTAACCACACTCTAGTGTTTCCCACACACACACCCCCAGCCCTGGCCCCTGACTGCTTTCCGTAGCTTGACATATGGTAGAAATTCCTCCAAAGGCACCATTTCCTGTTTTTGCCTGACAAGAAGATACAACTTCCAAGAATACAGTAGTGAGATGATGAGGAACAGACTCAAGCAGCCGTACACATGCCAGAACATGCAAGAATTTAGAGAATTTTGTCCGTTTGCCAGTACCCGGGCAGAAAAGTCTGGAGTGCTCTGCAGAGGGACTTGACAATCCTTTTATTATAACTCCCGATTTAAGTTCATTATACCCAGTAATTTCGGGTTGTTGGGTGGAGTTTTTTCTGCTTAAGTTTTTGTGGGGGGTTTTTTAAGCATTGCTTAAGAAAGAATAGCAATAATCCTGGAGGAAAAGTGCAACGGAAATTAGCAGTGACCCTTAGAGTGTGTCCTATATGAAGCTGCCTGTGCAGGCTGCAAATATTGTATATCTCCTTATCTAACTGTATTACCAGCCCTCCATTAAGTATTTTGTCCTGGTTTTCAAGTGTGTCAAATCCTTATTGCATTTTCATGCTTATATTCTGTGGATCACCTCTTGGAAATGAAACATTTAAACATCCGTGCCATCAATCAGCAGCATTGTTCGTTAAAGCAGTGTTTTCTCAGCCAGTGTTCCTTGACCTCTGATTTTGTAGGGGTTATCTGAGGATTGATTTTCAGAGAACAGTAATTCTAAAGGGATTTTCATCATAGGTGAGAAAATACTGTAGTTTAAAGCTGAAAGACAGCAGGATGCACAACAAAAGTATCAGCAGCTAAACCACACAGTAATAAGATAGCTGATGGTCTGATTCTTACATCAAGACGTGTGGGGAGGAGGTGTCCTTTGTTCTTTTAGCTTCACCAGGTCCAATGAATATTTTGTGCAGGGTTCAAGATGTTCATCTCTGACTTCATCTCCAACTGGGCTGAATTAAAGTCTTCCATAGAAGGCACCTGTATTAACTGACTACTAAGTTGTTGCTGTGTACAGTGCTCGGGTTTCAGTTTTACCTACCTTTAAATAGAAGATGAAGCTATTCTTGGGTATTTTTGCTAGGAATCTGAGGCAGAGTCCAAGTACCCTGTGTACAATAAAGCTTTTGCTGACAGCGTGTGTGGTAGCTCACATACATTGCATTGATATTGCAGCTGTTACTTCTAACAGATAAACTTACATTCTTTCTTGCTAGGATTGTATGTCAAGTTGGACCAATGAATGAACCAAAACAAGGTCAAATTGAAGTTAACATCAATGGAAAATTAGGTAAATCACCAAGTGAAGTGTTGTTTACATACCAGGTAAGTGCATGGTTTTTTTTTTCAGAGGCCTGTTTTATACCTTGTGTATGACTTGAGTTAGGAGTTTACCTGTTCAGCACAGGCTCACTTGTGTTTGCCTTACAAACTTTTTTTTCATCAAGCTAAACCAAGTTTCACTGTCATTTAAGGGTGTTAGAAAACACTTCACTCAAGCACTGAAAAATGTGTATGAAAAATCTATTCTGATCAGAGATACAGAATCTCAAAATAGGATGATGTTGCTTGCAATTCAAGCTAAAAAGACGTGGTAGAAAAGACACTTTAATAAACTTACTCAATAGTGACACAGTATCTCTTAAGTGTCAATACTGAATATTAAAAAATCACTGCAAAACATTAGGTATTCTTTAGATGCACATCTGGTGCACTCTTTTAATCACTGTATTTAGTCTAGCCAATATTTTTAATTACAAGAATGGGTGCAGAGCAGCTGAAGAATAAGTAATGAAGGTACATTAATTTTTTAATAATTTATTTCATTCAAAAATATGGCATGCAGAGCAACAGACGGCGTGATGTGTGTTCCTATTATACTTGTGCTTTGTTTTCAGTGTCACTATGAAGGAAAATTTCTTTTGTGTCTTAATCGCTTTACCCTAAATGTGGCCCTAGGTTATAGCTGGTCTAGCCCATGATTTTAGCAGCAAGTAGCTTTATCTGTACCTCTGAAGTCTTTAAAATTTACAAGAGCCTTTGATAGCTGAGAGGTTTAAGTAATCTCTGTCCTCATATTGATACTGAAAATTGCACGTATAACTGTAAATCTATAAAACATAAAGGGTGCGTTAAGCTTTTATCTTCTCCCTTATTTAAACTTCTGTCTCATTAATTCTTGGTATTTTGTGAAAAGTAAAGGAAAGGACTTGGCAGTAAGACTTGGAAGGAGCTAGTGATGACAGTTCAGCTGAGAAGTGGATATTCTTGTTTTTGCAAAACAGGCTAGAAGTAGTTTTCTCCATAATTTCCAAGCAAATGCCTCCTCTTCCTGGTGGTATCTCTGCAAAAATATCCTTTTTGCTTGAAAATGTCCTCTGCTCCTTTGTGGAACTGTAGGCTGTAATTAAGTCTTTCTTCATCAATCTCATTCGTTTTAAGTGGAGAAGAGCATGATCTCCCATGTTTAGGTGTTTGTGGTCTCTAGGGCTTTGGCTATGATGGTGAGCCCTACATGAGACGAGGTTTTGACATTAACCCATTGTGTGAGGTATGTTTTACACCAGTTCTCCTAATGTTGTCCTGTGTGTAAAGATTCTCACATGGTTTGCATGAAAACTACATGAAGAAGTTATGGAATAGGCTGCCCAGGGGAGTGGTGGAGTCACCATCCCTGAAGGTATTTGAAAGCTGTATAGATGAGGCACTTCAGGGCATGCTCTAATGGGTTTTTTGTCTGGATTGGGTTTGTTTTTTTTGACAGGGCGTGCAAGGGGGGTTGAGAACTGGATACAATGATCTTGGAGCCCCTTTCCAACCATGACAATTCTGTGATTCTGTGAAATGTAATCTGAAGCTTTCATGTAGGCTTTGAAGCCTGTATGTGAACTTGTTCTGGTGTGATTCCCTACTTAGCCTATCTGAGAGGTGAGATAAGTTGCCACCACTTTTGGCTACTTGCAGGAAAGATTCTTGATCATCCCATCAGTGAGGTGCCATTGTGCACAGGTGTAACCCAGGGGCAGGTTTTCCTGCAAGTCCAAGACTTCTCTGGGCCAATCTCTGCCTGCCTTCAGGATACTCAAATGTCAGATACCTAAGCTAACACCCAATAAAGAGCATCTTTATTTACTGCAAAATCATTCCATGTGGACTCTATTTACAAAATGCAAAGCAATGGCAAGTTATGCCTTAAAACTGGTTGAATTGGTTTCTAGCTTCATTTCTCTGTGTTCCATAAGAAAATTAAGCCAGCTGTTCTGGGAGAAAAGTCAGAACAGGAGCACTGAATTCACATGCACCTCTATGAGTGTGACACAAGCACTTCTGGCATGAGAACAGATGATCAAAGCAGGCAATCATGTCAGTTGACATTGTCTTAAAAGCTACAATCTTGTTTCACTGCTGTTCTCTGGCAGTTCTTTGGTGGCTTCTTTCAGCAGACATGTGAAATCTGTGCTTTGTTTAAAACCTCTTCTATTCAGTATATACAAAGGAAAGAAAATGCTCTTCTTTTCAAGAGCCTTCCTAAAATAAATTTTCTATTATGTATTTACCCCTTTCTTTGGCACATTGTCTGGCTACCCCCCTGCTGTTAATTATCACTGTTTTTACTGTGTGCTGTGATCACTGAAAGCACAATAACTTCAGCTTTAGCTGGGACCAGTCTAAATGGGTGACAGCACGGGGCAGAAGTGCACAAGCAGTGCACAAGGAGGCAAAGCAGCTGCTCAGCCCTGTGTGGCTGTGTACCCCGGGGCTGTCACCACACTCCCCACAGTCTCAGCCTCCTACATGTGACTAGTGTCTACCACCTAAAGCACAAGTTATCAAGTAGATTGGATAAGGAAGATTTTTTTTTAATTTATTTATTTATTTTGTTTTCGTGATGAGTGTGATAAGACACTGAAACAGGTTACCCAGGGAGGTTGTGGATGCCTCATCCTTGTAAGTGTTCAAAGCCAGGTTGGATGGAGCTTTGAGCAATCTGATGTAGTGAAAGGTATCCCTGTCTGTGGCAGGGGCATTGGACTAAGATGATCTTTGAAGGTCCCTTCTAACCCAAACCATTCTAGGATTCTACTACATTTGGCTCTTGTTGATACCCAGTCTGAACACTGAGATGCATTTGTAAAGCTGGATTGGTGAGGTTCAATAATCAGCACAACTTGGGGCTCAGACTCATGCTTATGCCCCATCTACCAGCACAGTGCATTTGTGAGCTGAGGAATGCATGAGACCTCTACTAAATGGTCAAAAATCCAGTTAAAAGAGAAGCCATGGTATCAATTTAAAATTATTTCTGAACTAAAGTGCCCTGGTCCACAAGGGTCAGTGCTATGCAGTAAACACCTCACCTATATTTGCTGCATAACATGCAAAGAAAGCTCTATTTTCCCCTACCCAGTATAGTTTCTCTGCCCAGCCCCTGAGTGCTGTTCAAGTCCAACCATTCTAGTGAAATTAAATTCTGGTAACCCAGTCCTTCTCTACTGACATTTCTGGTTTGTATCACTATAAGCAGGATCTCCTGGTTATTGAAATAGAAATGAAGTGATCCTAAATATTAATATCCAGCTATGTGGTACATCTGGAGCACTGACAGCTTGGCTGGTCACTAGGCAGGTGAGCGGTAGCACTGCTAAAGGCCAGGCCTGCTTTTTGTTTGTTGTTAACTTTATCTGATTTGTTTGTTACAATGACAGTAAGAAGCAGAATCAAATGAAGGAGTTAAGCTTTTCCTAGTTACACGCCCCAGATTTGCTGATCCCATACAGTGAGATTTCTTTCTGAGCATACCTCGTCTTCAGACTCAAGCCACCAGAACAAGAGCTTCTAGCTGGTTCTGGGATCTCTAGCATCTAGCGCAAGAGCAATTCTGTGAGTTTTAGGCTGTGCAGGTTAAAACAACTATACAGTATGAAAAAGCTCAAAAAAAGCAGCTTAAAAGCCTGGGAGACTGCCATTCTGGTGAAGCCACTGAGGCGAGGAACACCAGAGCAAGGGATCATGCTGGGGAACCCCTTTTGCAGCAGCAAAACTGCAAGGAAACCCTCGACAAAACCGAGGAAGAGAAGGCGAGAGAAAGAAACAGAGAGAGTGGGAGTGAGTCACTCCCAGCCCCTGTCCCTGGGCAGGGAGTGAGAGCTTCTGGGGAGCAGCAGCTCTGACTCACCGTGGGCAGAGGCAAAGGGACGGTGGCCTGACCTCCCCTCAGGTAGAAGAGCAGCCCCCAGGGAGCACGGTGACCAGGAACAGCAAACAGGGCTTGGGGAGGTAGAAGGGCCTGGTGCAGCAGTTTGTGCAGCAGTTGGCGCAGGCAGGGAGCGCAGAGCAGGGCATGGGCCCCTCTTGATTCAGGGTGAGAACTCGGCTAATGATCATCTGCCCCTGCCCCGAAGAGGACCTAGCCATGATACCTGCTTGGGCAAAAACCGTTACCAGGAAGACAGTGGCAACTATCAAGAATGCAGCTGTCCAGGTCTCTGGCTGCACAGAATGTCTCAGTCTGTCAGTCATATTGGAGGAGAGCAGAGAGAACATCTGCGTACGAATGACCAGATGAATGACTTACTCAGCCTAGTGGCTGAGCTGAAAGAGGAGGTGGAAAGATTACGGAGTATCTGGGATTGTGAAAGAGAAATAGATTGGTGGAGTAATACCCTGCCACCCTTGAGACAAAGCCTTAAGGTGGAGGCTTCACAAGAAGCAAAGGATCCTCTGCCTTCCTGTCACCTGGCAGAGGTGGGGTACCTGAGACAATAGGGGAACTGGAAGTGGGTCCCTGCTCAAGGCAACAGGCAAACCTGCTCCTGGCTTCCCTCACCTCCACGTGTGCCCTTACAGAACAGGTATATGGCCCTGGATCAGGAAAATGAGGTAACTGAAGTTACTGACAGAGGTCCATCCAGGGAGTTGCCAAGGCAGCCTGCCCAATGCATTAGGACTGTCTCTGCTAAGAACGAGAGGAAGGTAATTGTTGTGGGAGATTCTCTTTTGAGGGGAACTGAGGGCCCTGTATGCCAGCCAGACCCAGCCCTCCGGGAGGTCTGCTGGCTCCCTGGGGCCCTGGTTAGGGGTGTGACTGAGAAACTCCCAGGGCTGGTGCAGCCCTCTGATTACTAGCCACTAGTGGTCATGCAGGTGGGCACTGATGAGGTTGCCAAGGCAAGTCCCAGGGTGATGAAAAAGGATTTCAGAGAACTAGGCCGAATGCTCGTGGGATCAGGAGCACAGGTGATCTTTTCCTCAGTTCCTTCAGTGGTAGGAAAAGCTGAAAGAACTAGGAAAACACAACTGATTGATGTATGGCTTAGAGGCTGGGTTTTTCAAACTTTGGGTTTTTCAATCATGGAGATGTTTACAGGGCACCAGATATGCTAGCAAGCAATGGCATAGAGCTATCAACAAGGGGGGGAAAGGATTATTGGCCAGGAGTTAGTGGGGCTCATTGAGAGAGCTTTAAACTTGACTTGAAGGGGGTAGGGGACAAAACTCCTGGATGGTTTGATTTCCAGGACATGGGAACTGCATTGGATGGGAAAACCCTGGCCCACAGGGGACAAAGGGTCCTAGGGCAGGAGTTAGCAGGGCTCAGTCACAGAGCTCTAAGCTAGATTCAAAGTGGGAGGGGGTTGTAGCTGCATTTGAACTGGTGGGGCATTGTTCTAGTATTAATGAAGACCAGAAGGCCTCCTGCCTCCCAAGGATGCCACCAGCATGCTCAGCTTGCTCCCTGAAATGCCTGCACACCAATGCATGCAGCATGGGGAATAAACAGGAGGAGTTAGAAGTCTGTGTGCAGTCTAAAGTTTATGATCTGATGGCAATTACAGAGACATGGTAGGACAGCTCACATGACTGGAATGTGGTCATGGATGGCTACGTCCTTTTTAGGAAAGGCAGGTCAGCAAAGCGAGGGGGTGGAGTTGCTCTTTATGTGAGAGAACAACTAGAATGTATTCAGTTCTGTCTAGGGGCCAATGAGGAAAAAAGTAGAAAGTCTGTGGGTATGAATTAAGGGGCAGGCTGGCATGGGGGATACAGTTGTGGGGGTCTGTTACAGACCTGATCAGGATGAAAGAGATGATGAAGCTTTCTACAGACAGCTGAAAGCAGCCTTGCTGCTACTGGCCTTAGTCCTCATGGGAGATTTTAACTACCCAGATATTTGCTGGAAAGCCTACACAGCCCTTCACAGTCTACGAGGTTCCTCCAATGCATCAATGATAACTTCTTCATACAAATGGTGGACAAACCAACTAGAAGAAGAGCGCTGCTGGATCTTGTGCTCACCAACAAAGAGGGTCTGGTTGAAGCGGTGACGGTCAATGGCAGCCTTGGCTGCAGTGATTATGAGATGGTGGAGTTCAGGATCCTGTGTGGGAGGAACAGAATACCCAGCAGGACCAGAATCCCAGACTTCTGCAGGGCCAACTTTGGCCTCTTCAATCAATTATTAAGAGAAGTCCCATGGGACAGGGTACTAGATGGTAAAGGGGCTCAAGCTAGTTGGTCAACATTCAAGGACCACTTCTTGCAAGCTCAGGATCAGAGCACCCCAATGGGTAGGAAATCAAGTAAGGGAGCCAGGAGACCAGCATGGTTAAGCAAGGAACTCCTGGGCAAACTCAAGTGGAAAAAGAGAATCTGTAGATCATGGAAGGAGGGGCTGGCCACTTAGGAGGAATATAGGACATCAGAGGATGTAGGGAAGCAATAAGGAAAGCTAAAGTCTCCTTGGAACTAAACCTTGCTAGGGAGGTCAAAGACAACAGAAAGGGCTTCTTCAAGTACACTGCAGATAGAACTAACAGTAGAGGCAATATAGGCCCACTGCTGAATGAGGTGGGTGCCCTGGTGACAGAGGGAGAAGAAGGCAGAGGTGCTGAATGCCTTCTTTCCCTCTGTCTTTACTGCTGCAGGCCCTCCCCAGGAGCCCTAGATCCCTAAAGCCCCAGAAGCAGTCATGATAAAGGAGGAGTTTGCTTTGGTAGATGAGGATTGGGTTAGGGATCAGTTAAGCAATCTGGACATGCATAAATCGATGGGTCCGGATGTAATGCACCTATGGGTGCTGAGGAAGGTGATGGAGGTCATTGCTAGGCCACTCTCCATCATCTTTGGTAAGTCGTGGGCAATAGGAAAGGTGCCTAAGGACTGGAGGAAAGCAAATGTCACTCCAGTCTATAAGAATGGCAAGAAGGAGGACTTTCTGGTCACGCATGCTTCCATTTCTCCATCAAACCTGTCAGCAAGGTTCTGTGGTCTTTTCAGAAAATCTTGTGGTATCTGCCTCATGATAAAAAGATGCTGCCTGTATCTTTAGACAAAGCAGCCCTGGAAAGGCAGGACTCAGCTCTCTGCTGTTGCAGAAATAACCCAGGAACTGAAGCCTCACTTGTGTTGTGGATGCTGTGATGAGGCGAACTGGTGGGTCAGGTCAGCCACTGTGGTGAACACTGGGCTGCTAAGAGTGCACAATGGAAATTTTCTCGTTGAATATCCTGTGAGTGGGTGGCTCCACTGAAGAAACAAGAAGCAGGTTCCCAGAATCTTCGAAAGGAGGGAAGTGGAGAGGGGAAGAGCAATTTCTAATTACGTGTGTGCCCTGTTTAGAAGCTCAATTTAGTTCATGAAGTTGGTTACCTTTATATAGTCCACAAATTATATTTTAACCTCCAAAAAGGTGGCCCATGTCTACCACACTTTGTGAGCTATGCCTTTAATGCCTTTAATTTTTTGTGTGTTATATGCAAGAGTTAGAAGAATAATTTAGCTTTCAGTGTAAGGCAGATAATTTTAGTAACAAATTAGTTGTTTTACAGACCTTCTTCAAGAGCCAGAAATTATTGTAGCTGGAACCAGGATAAGGAAAAGGGAAAGTCACTTGTGGAGGAAACAATAGATGAGGTAAATGCAGGGCAATAATCTGCTCTGTACATTGTGAAAATTTTAACCACATGTGTGTGCGTTGTCGTCAGGTCCCTGACACAATGTCCCTGCACTCTTCTTGTGTGGTAGCACAAGAACCCATTCCTACTTCTGAATATGTGCACTTGCACCAAAGGCAAACCCCCAACTGGAGGTCACTGCCTACAGGAGCTGTCAGAAAGCTACTTAGGTGGCTTTGCCATTTGCTGCCCATCTTGTCCATTTGAACACATCCATCTGTTGCTGGCTTCCCCTTGTGCTGCAGCTGGCACCTCTCACAGCATCACAGAGATATACTATACCACCATCTTCTTTCCCCGTCCCTACCCCCCCCAGTTTTCTCTCTGCTTGTGGTCTGGCACAGTTGTATTTTCTCCAGCATCTCCCTCTGAAGCACAGACTTGCTGCCAAGGTTTCTTTGCATCTCTGTTAGACCCCCATCCTCTGTTGCTTACCAAATGTTCCTGAATTTCTGGCCCACCTTGTGATCCATCAGTAGCCTCCTTGGTGGCTGGTTGTTTCTCTCTTAGATGTTCTGCATTAGTGAAGGATAAAGGGTAAGCACTTTTATCTCAGTGGTGTAGTTCTTGGGCTAGAAACTGCCACCACAGATGAATATCATAGTAGATAGTACCTTTATTTACAGAGTCATGCCCAGGAGTATCAAGAGTTGAGGATGTGCTTGGTTTCAGATGAGGGGAAAGAGAGAAATGGAAAAAGAAGGTATTGCAGAACCTAGGTGATGCTCCATAGGAGTGCACTCCTCTTGTTCTTGAACACTGTGCAAGGGACCAGACACGAACTGGCAGGACATAACAGTGTGAACCAGGAAAACTACAAAGGAAATAAAGCAAGTGAAAAAGAGTGTGAATCAGCCTGGTAGATCATATCCCAAATGCAAGTTGGATAAGTGAAAAAGGGGCTGAGGGAATGGTTCTTTTTTGTACCTGCATATCTTTAATGAGAAAATTGCAAAGAACCTGGATAAATAAGAAAAGAAGAATAGCAGTAACCCCACTGTTAACCAGGTAAAAGCTGTGCTTTGATCTGACACCAGCAGACCACAGAGATCTACAATACTGGGAGCTCTCTGAAAGCATTTTCAACCTGTAAAAGGTATCTTTTACTAAAACTCTAATCAGAAACCTGAAGAAATAAGAGATCACCTTCCTAACAGTGCAAAAAGACTAACTGCAAGTCATAAAATTTTAAAGTTATAAAAGTCCATTCTAGATCAATGAACAGGATGAAAAAATTTAAGAACTGAAATGTGAATGCTCAGAGGGTCTGCAGTAGCTGTCTAAGAGCAGCAGTCATATACATTGCTAATAAGTAAGTTTGCATCTAAATGTGATTATAAGTGGAACACACATGGAGATAATTTACCCTCTAGCGCACACAAAGCATGAAACTACAATGAAAAATATACCAGCATTTCTGTAAACAGATTTGCAAGTAGGAGGCAAAGGATACAAACAGAGCAAGCAAAGGAAAAACTTCTGGTTGCAATGGAGAAAACAGGACACTGGAAAGTGGCCTGAGTGTGAAGTCATACACACACTTGGGCCCGTGCAGGCTGGTTTGCCAGTACTTTTTTTTTTCCAGTCCTTCTGTGGTGATGAAGTGCAGAGTGGCTCAGAGAAGATACTGTTGGAAAACTATGACATTACTGTAAGAAAAACCAAAAAATTATGACACTCAGGTTAGTCTCTGGTTCAAAGTTAAGGCAGTGACACACAGGAATGTAAATGCCACGTAACGGAATTCATTGGTACTACAAAGAGAATACATTAATTCGCTATCAAACAAACTAGCGCTATTGGAACATTATGTACCATAGGCAATGTACAGGGACTTAGAAATTGCCATTGTCTCACTGTTCCAAATAGGAGCAGATAACCAGTGCTTCCAGGTAAACCCTATCAATAAGATGCCTACCAACCACAGTCATAGAATAGAAGAGGTAACATATTTGTAGTATCATTATCCTTTCAGCAAAGCTGCCTTATGGTTATCAAAGCACTGGGAAAACTGCTTATCAGTTCAGGAGTATTAACCCAGCAGTCTTGTATGACGTGGGAAAGTTGAGTTGAAGGTGCACTCTGAGACCTCTGGATCAACATTATTACACCAAAGTAGGGTTTAAGGAAAGTTTGTATCTAAGACATGTAAAATGCTTGTATTTCCCGTGACTGACAAGCTACAATCTCCTCAGACCTACAAGCAAGAAATCCTGTCCTGATCAAATTATTTTTTTCAGGATAAACCATGCAGTATGGAGAAAGTTACACCTGTTGACAAGTTGGACTAGATCATCATTGTAGGATGTGCATATGTTTTGCCAAAACTGCAAATCTGTTTCCTACATGACACGAGCATTGAAGCGTAAGGTGGTAGGGAGTCCTGGTGGTGGGAAGTCCATCCACTGGGAGATGGTTAACTAGACTTGGCAGAAACAGGCCAGTGAACAACTGACAGACGTTGGAACAGGCTTTTTCTTTTTTTTTAAATCAAACATTAAACTACCTGGAAGGCATGAACAATATTTGCCTGGTAACAAAAAAAGAAATATAGAGCACTGAAAACCTGAAAGAACATTACTCTATTTCAAGCAAAGTAAGAAAAAGACTGACATATATATGTATTGTTTTCTACAGTTTAAGGAATTATAAAATAAGGGTTAAATTAGTGTTTGCAGAGTTGCTTAAATTTTACTATGTCCATGAGAAATGAAGTACTGCAAAGTCTTCACAAAGGGTGATGGTTTCCAGAAGAATTATTACAACGCTGTTACAAATTCTATATAGGACACATAACCAGGTGTTCTGCTTAACATCATAATTGCACCAAGTACTGCAGTGTGATGTTACAGTGATGCACTGCACTGCAATCTTATATAAAGTGTGACTTCCCCTGGGCACTTTCCAACAGTGAACAAAGATCCTGAAGTGCAGAGGGCTGGAGATGAAAGTGCGGTATTTATTATGACAGCAGGCAGACTTCTGGTTCAGAGGCTGAAATGAGAATAGGGCAGAAACATGGAGAGAAGAATTTTGGAAAGGTGGCATCACTCATCTCGCAGCACTTGAAGTCCTAGTGCTTTTTGTAATGGTTGAACATTCAGTATTGGTTGGGGTCGAGTCCAAATTAAAGGGGGTTGCCTCTTGGTAAAAGCAGTTCTTTTATTATCCCTCAAACAAGTTTTGCAGTGAAGGATTTACCCTTTGCCTCATTTTCTTGTGCAAGGAGGAGGAATCTCATGCAGGGCTGTTGTAAACGACACAGAGCTGTGGGTTAGGGGCAGCTTTGCTAGGCAGTGTAAGACTGTGTGAGAAAAGAAAAGACCTGGCAGCTTCCAAGGGTCTGAAACCCTCTTTCCCACTGGTGAGTGCCACCTCAGTTATGGGAAGGGGCCACCCACTCCTTAGGTAACACGATTCTTGTTGAAGGCTTGTACCACCACTAACAACACATTTTCAAATTATTTAGGCATTCAGCAAAATAATCGTTCTCTTGCTGATCCTGTCTCCCTAACTCTATTTTTTAGAAATTCTTTCTGGCTGAGCATTTGGATGAAACATATTTTTTTTCTCTCTTGGTACTCTTAAGAAGACCACCAGCTGGGCCAGCGTAGCTTTCCTCTTTGAGCAAATTGATGAATATTGTAGAAGAGCACTAAAACTTGCTCATAGCACATTGGTTTTGCAATAAAAGGATTATTGAAAACGTTAACATTCTTGATCGTTTATTTTAACGACTTATTTTTTCTGGCAGCTCCTTGAGAGTAAGGGAAAGGGGAAAATCTGAAACAGAAAATAACAATTTAAAATTAATCAGATCATTTTCCTGATAAGTTTGCTGTAACAAACTGTTACTATACAATGCTTTGTCTTAGCAGTCACACTGAAGAATTCCTCTGCACACAGAGCATGGTTCAGCTTCTCCTTATTAGATCATCCTTGTTAGGCATCCACATTATTTGGTCTCTGGAGAGCTCTTGGTGTTTGCAAAATTACTTTAAATACGTTAAATATGAATACTTTGAATTAAGCTGTTTTAAAATAGGCCTTTGAAGAACTGCTGCAAGACCAGGGATTAAGGAGAAAATAAGGGTTAAACCAGAACTATTCCACCTCCTCCTTGGCTGCTACCTGCCTTCATTCCCAGAGGGTTTCTTGGCCTCAGTTTTCCATTCAGCCTGAAGTGAAGCTGAGATGTTCTGACCCCGTGGCACGTCCATGCCATGGATGGGGTGAGGTGTGGGTGGCTTCTTCTCCTGTCCAGGGTAGCTGGGCTTTAACTTCTAGCAGAGTTGGAGTCTTACTAAGAAAAAAAAAAAATTAAAAAAATTTTGTGGAAAACAGAACAGATACTTGTTTCACTTCCCCATTGCTGCTGTGTTAGTCAGAGATTTATGTTGCTTTTTGGTTACCTATATATCCCTGTTCATACAGGGGCAAACGTATGCCACCATTAAAAGGATCTACACAGAAAATAGTACTTGGTGGTTTTGCTTGATGTCTGTGGCTTACTCAATATACTTACTGTTTGTTAGCAACAGAGCCAGCTGACACCTGGCCAAAGTTACCCGTCAGATAACCCAGCAGAGCTTTAACAGAGCAATTATTTCACATTTTTGCAGGAAGAAAGGAATACACTGTCTAGAAAAAGTTCTTAGCAAGCTTCCTTTCATTTTTTATGCTGAGGTTACGGAGAACAGTGGTGTGTGGTGCTTCAGAAACCTTTTCTTGTTCCTTTCCTTCCAAAGTTTCTGCGTAAGGGCTTGGTTTTAAGTGGTTTCTTGTTCCTTTCCTTCCAAAGTCTGTTCTTAAAAGCTAAGTTTTCAGTGGAGGTAGTATTTAGGGGAAAGGCTACGAGTTTAAATGGTTTTTCTGAGGTTCACGGATAACAGATTTGTCCATATGGATTCTTTAGTGGTTCTTGGGTTATGTTTTCTCTGAGAGCTATCCCAGGCATATTATGAAGCTCATCATTGCTGTTGGTTTTTACTACAGATTATACTGTGGTCCACCATGCTTAACAATCTATAGCAATTAAAATTTATTTTGAAGTCAATAAAAGGTGTGGTTTTCTGTCCATGTGCTAAGGTTATGCTTACAGTATTTTATACATTTTTGTAAGCAATTTATTTACTGTGTATTTTATATACAATTTTTATTGTAACATTTTCAGCAACAGAATTGTGTTACAAAAAAGCACAAATGAGCCTTTCTTTGAAGCACATCTAGATGTGTTCATTTAAACTTTGTGTGATTTTTAAAGCTGACCCCCTCATGTTTTTTATATACCCTCACATGGCTTATTTCAATTTAGCTTAAATCAACAAGCAATTTAATCCAAAGATGAGTATATACAGAGAGGGTTGTCTAGACCTAGGTGAACAAGTCTTAGTAGACTCTGTTATATTGACTCAAGGCTCCTTTTTGTTTAAAAATTGCTTAAAAATTACTTTGAGTCACTTGCCAACATACATTCTTTTAATCTGAGTGATGTTTTAAATTAAAACAAAATCGAAGGTTAGCATGTGAGAGCAGTCATATGCAGCAGCAACGTACATCTTGAGGAGTGAAGCGTTTACAAACAGATTTCTCTCAGGGAAGAAAAGCAATTGACACCCAATTAGACTTAAGGCATATTCCTAAAGCTCAAAGACTTGAGAGCAAATTACAGTTGTCATTGTGGATTTGTCAACTGTACTGAATGATTATGCATTCCTTCGGAGAGAAGTTGCTCAGACATGAAAGTATAACACAAGTACAGAAAATACAAGTTCTCCCCATTTCTATAGTATCTGTGCGTCAGTAAAACACATATGTAAAGTAACCATGAGGCCAGTTGGATGCATTTTTATGGATTCCTGCT
>NW_009954217.1:1697029-1751400 GCF_000747805.2 Chaetura pelagica
GCTGCTTGTTAAAAACCTGTCGATGGCTGACCAAGCTTTGAACCAAAATGCAGTACATTGGTCCTCCTCCTTGCTGCCATTTTTGGGCCCTCCATTTTATAGCTGTAAGCTGTCACAGAGATGACAGCCCATGCCTGAGCAAAACGACACAGGGGAAAGCTTTTTGCTGCATGACTAGTAAGGTGTGGGCTTGTTACTCTCTGTTTCTGCACAGGGCTTTTCCTCCTTAGTGTAGGAGATCAGTGCAGAGTGGTGGTGATCAGGGACACCCTCATCAGCAAGGAAAGTTTTCAAACATGTTTATTTGCATATGCTTCAGAAGGAATAGCCCCAAGCCTAGCTTTTATTATCAGCCAACCATTTTATCAAGGTTATACAAGAGGAGGAGAGCAGATGTCATTTACAAATACACAAGACTGGGAATATACTTATTGCTTGACTTATTTAAGGAAAGCTGGTGTTTTAATATGGCTGAAGAAGCACAGTTATGCATCAGAAAAGGCATTACCTATTCAGAGCCTCCCTGAGCTGTTCTGGTATGCTTTAGCAAATGCAGGTTCCTTCACAGCAATGCCCCTGCCCTATGCTTGGGCCTGGCATCTTGCTCATGTGCATGGTGCACGTGGCAACTGGGTGTATGGGACCTCTGTGCCACCAGCCTGCACAAACCTGCTGTCTTGGGGCAAGGCCTGTGGCACGTTGGCGGGCACGGCCAGGCTGTGGAGCCAGCTGAAGCCATCTCATGCAGTTTGCACGGCTTTGGTCATCCTCTTGATTCAGCAGTCTTGTCCTAACTAAGGATGCTTTTCTCAACTGGAAGCAGGGAGTAATTAGTGATGAAGTAATCAAATCACACAGTTCATGAAGAGCCCTCAGTGTTAATTTACAGTTGTTTGTCATTGCTCCCGGAATGCAATCATGGAAACAAAAACTGAATTGAGAACAAAAGGAGGGAACTTACTTGAGAAATTTAAATATCCAACAAATTTAATAACAATTTGAAGTGTGTCTGCTTGTTTCAATTCATTTTAAGAAATCTGCAAGATTCTAGATGCATAAAGGAAACTTCAGTGTTTTCTTTCTTTGCTAGCTTACTACTCGAGAGAAGGATAATGATTTTACCTCAATTAAGAGAGCTTTAAAAGATAAAAGAAATCTTAGTATTCTTTCTGGTCAGCACCAGTTTTTAAAACCTTACCCTGTCTTTCCTGTAGCTGATGCAGAATGTAGGAAAGCGTAAGGAAAGGTGAAGATAAACTCAGCCATAAGGAAGAGAGAAATCTTAAAATAAGTAGGAAAACAGGAAATCCAACAGGAAGCTCTCACAAACTTAATGGCAGCTAACTCTACATTTTGTAAGTAGGGAACTGGAAGTCATATAAAGCCTTGTAAAATACAGGAAATATGGAAAAAATATAAGCACATTCACATCATCTGTTACTTCTTCCTTCAGAATAAATAATTAAATATTTTGTTTTATTTTTTAGAAATGTCCATAATTATTTAAATTTTGTTACTTTTCATGTAGATAATGTTAAACTTCTATAAACTATTATACCAATTAATACCGCTGCAAATTTTATTTTAATTCTCCTAATTAGTTTGACCATCTCCTCTTTGCAGAAACCTCATCCTTCTCAAATCAGCCCTAAAAGTGGTCCACAGGCAGGTGGAACCACACTTACCATCACTGGTACAAACCTGGCCACTGGTTCCAAGAAGGACGTTCGAGTTTCAGTCGGTAGCCAGCCTTGCAATGTGTACGTACCCTGAGTAACTAAGAATACAGAGCTGTATCCTAACAAAGCATCAGCCTTTTCTGGCCTGTAGAAATTAAACAAATCCATTGTCTGACTCTTTGTGACTCATCCTATGCAATATAGCTCTGCACGTAATGTTCAGACAGAAACTCACTCAGAGGATCCAGCTGGAAGAAGCAGTTATGAAAACAACCGAAGTGGGAGAACTCAGATAGCCAAAGATTTTCCTAGTTTTGGCTTTCTCTGCTTGACTGGCTGCTCCAAACCCACCCATGCTTTCCTCAGTAGTTCCATATAAAATCTTAATCTTCTAGTGGCCCTTGGCTTGTTCTGGCCTATTCTTTTCCCTTTTATTAATTGCTGCCCTTCTCTTCCCCCAAAGCCAGGAATGACATGAAGTGCGCTGACATTGAATTATTGTTGTCTGTATACTATCCTTTATATATTTAAAAGACCCAAAGTGATCTGAACAAAGTGTTGTCTCCTCTCATAACTACCTAGTGCCTAGAAAAAATAGAGCCCTGGATTTTTGCCTCTGGGGCACCTCAGTAAAGAATACAAATCACTGTAATGTTACTAACTGCAGATGTTTCCTCTTCTTGTTCTTCTCCAATCTAGCACTGAATTTGGAGATGAGATTGTTTGCATTACAGGATCTAACAGCAAGGTAGAACTTGTTCAAGTCACAATGGACTATGGGGGCACAGCAATTACTGTACCACAGCAATTTTCATACAGTGAGAATCCTACTGTCACCAAGTTCCTGCCAGTAAATAGCTTCAGCAGGTAATGAAATGCTTGTCATAACTTTTATAAGTGGGTTAAAATGTGTAATATGTCATAAACCTATTACATATAGAACTGTTTAAAATAAAAACTCCTGTACTCTAGCCATGCACAAATTTTGATACATCATTTGTGATCTTTTTAACCTCAGCTGATGTTTGGAGGTATTCTGTTTGTCTCCAACCTTTAATCCCCACTTCAAAGGTAAATCCTGAAACCAGAAAAGGTAATGAGCTTCTTTTAAATGAAGCGTCTCAAATAAATAAATTTGAAGTGTTTCAGCATGATGAAGGGCCAACATTACTTACAAATCCTTATCCTATAAGGATAACCTATATAAAAGGTGTCTGACGAAAAGGTCTCTAACGATTCTTCTATTCAGCTTTTCATAAGTATGCTGGAAACAGGGAGAAGTTGTGGCTTGACATCTTTTTGTCCTATAAGGAAAAAAATTATCTTTTTAGGAAATCTAGGTCAAGGTACAATAATGATTTTAAAAGGCATGCTCTCCTCAATGATGGTACTCACAAACATACCTTTGGTTGCTGTTCTTTCTGGAAAAAAGCTCACCTAATAGTAGTTGTGAAATTAAAGAAATATATGCTACTCTTACATTTGTAGCAATATGGCAAATCATCTGTATAAAAGTCCTTGTAACATACCTCTAGTTTTGAAAGTAATTCTTGTAACAGATACAGGGACAAACTTGTGACCTTGATTCACGCTGGTCTCTACTTTTCCCTAAAATTCTGGTCTTTCTGCCTATTAGGGTTCTGTTGGCAGAGAGAGATCATGTTTCCACTTTCTTTCAGTAAAAACAGGTATAACATCATGATCTTCCAAATAGGACATTAAAAATAAAATGGGCTATGAAGCCTCTTGGAGAAATTGGTACCTTTCTCCTTGAATATAGAGTAGTCATTTATGTAAAACAGGATTTGTTTTTAATATTTGCTTTTGATTTTTGGTTTGGGTGGTTTTGGTGCCTGGAGGGTTTTTTTGGTAGATCAGTAGTGATTTAACCCAGGGGATTTAAATGACTTCTTTTTTTTTCATGTATATAAACTAAAGCTTACTTGAATGGATTGCTTTGAGGATTTCTAACCCTCTCAATCCATGTTACTTCGATGACTTTAATTCCCACTGGCCACTTACATACATTCTTCTTATGCAAATGCATTATTTTTTAAACATTGTGTTGCAAATGAAAGAGAATAGAGAAGCCAAGTTCCTACAGACCTGTGGAAAAGAGAGTCTCATCTTTGTCTCTTTGTGTGTGGTAGGTGGAGTGCTTTAACAAAAACACTGGAGGACTAAAGCACACAAAGATAGGTAGCAACAAAAAGCCACAAATACTGATAAAGCAATTTGTATTTTTTTGTTCTGCTGTTTTAAAATGGGTTTGAAGATCATATTGCTGCTTTTAAATGATGTGATCATCTATAGCTTTAACACAGGTCTCTTGTGTAGGACATCTTATTGTCATTTAGGCATTACATAGCTGTTTTCAGTAGCAGGAGCAAAGCAGGATAAAGCCGTCTATAGCTGTGGTAGTTTGCCAATGATTTGATTTCTTTTTTAATTCTGCCTTTCAGCGGAGGGAGGAATATCACAGTAACTGGAACTGGTTTTCAGATCATCCAGAGTTTCTCCTTGGTGGTGTATGCAGAGCATCCAGAAGGAGGGAAAACAAATCTCAAAATGGTAATTTTCTTTCTTTCCCCCTAATGGTATCACACTGCATGTATAGCACATAATCTGTGAGGAAAATGCATTTAAGTTTGCCCACTGGACTTGACTGGGCTTGGAGTGGAATAAAGTTTGAACAGATTTCTGGATCTGTTCAGGGTTTCTATGGAAGAGCCTACTCCTAGCATCTTGACTGAGATTCACTTGTACCTTGCAGTCTTCTGCTTTGGAATGATTTTCATTCAATATAAGAATAGAAGAATTAAGGTTTGAGTGGTAAAGTGGATGTATTTCAGAATTTGAAAGTGTTTCTTTTTTCTTTATCTTTCTCCTTCTTCTCCTGCTGCAAGCATGAGAGATTTGCCTGAAACAGGACCCAAATTCAGACAGTGCTGAGTGCTCAGCTTTGCACAGTCAGTGCCTTTTATTTTCTCACACCTCAGTGAACCAAGTCTTCTTTTCTTTTTTGCGTCATGCATATTTCACCTATTGCATGTTCACAAAAAGTTGTGAAAAACTGTTAAAAAAACCCAACCAAACAACAAACCATTCCTGCATCTCATGTAAAGAAGAACTTGACATTACCAGTAGTCTCAATTTTCTACTTTTCTACTGAAGATCACAATTTAATGCAATGATTGAAGACATAAGAGTGGTCTTTCAGTAAGGATATCGTAAGATTTTTTTTTAAGGCTGGCTCTTCAATTTAAGACTGTCTCGTGATCCATACAGAGTTGGTAATGTGCATGTTTTGTATTATATGCATGATTCAACTTTCAGAGTATGCCAGAGCCAGCTGTATTTGAGTCCATCAGAACCCTATCCTTAAAGAATTTGAAGAGAAAAACTGCGAGATATAACTATTGTGATAAACTTAACTCCCACAACAATCTTAAAGTCTGTTAAGCATTCTTGATGGTGTTCATCAAGATTTCTTAGCCCCTTTCTTGGCATTACATACAGCATACATTCTTGGTTAAGACTAGAAAGTATTCTAAACTTTTGCTTCACTTCCAGTTATATGGCAATATCAGAAATATGGAGGAGAAGCTACCAAATTGCATTTTTCAAAGTGAGAAACCAAAGTGGTGATAGAAGAAATATTGCAGGTTCTTATTAGGTTTGTTGTCTGTGGTTGATGTCACTGAATGACTGAAAAGGTTTCTATGATAAAAGCAGTTGTGTAATAGGGGATGGAAGACAGGTTAACTGAGTTGTTACCTTAAGTAGTTGATTCACAGTTGGTAAATTTAAATCCAAAATTTCACTTAGTAATTGTATTGTATATCAGAAGGGTATTTTACAGTGTTGGTAGAGAAGAATCTGCCCAAGATACTTAATGGTAAAGAAGATGACCTGGATTAAAGCTGCCATGTTAACTTCTTAATCTTAGAACAATTTAATAATATTATCCCAGTTTAGTCTAGAGAGACAGAATTTGGAGGCAATGGAAAGTGATCTGTAGCTTAAGCTTTTTCTGCTGGAAGCGGCTAGAACATAACGAATCAACAATTTATTCCCATCTTTAATTTTATTTTCAGAAAGTTATTTTTGCCATATGGAAAAGACATAAATCCAGTGGCCTTATTTCTACAGTCTAAAATTGCCAACTGTTATGTACAGGAATGAGTCAAACTCTAAAATGTGCTTGTTCTTCTTGTTTCCTACAGTTTGAAGGAGAGCTTGTTAGAAGACTCAATGAAACCACAGTGGTTTTTTCTTCCCCACCAATACTGGAAGACCCAGAAAACTATAACATTACCACTATTATTCTAATGGATCATTATAGTTTGGTTGTGAAAAATGAGAGCCACTCTTTTGCCTATGTTGCAGACCCAACATTTGAAAACTTCACAGATGGCATCAAAAAACAAGTCAATAAACTTATTAATGCGAAGGTAAACTTCACGAGATGGCAGTTACTCATTTTGTCCTTGAAGCTTGTATGGAACTTTTGCTTCCTTTCTTGAACCATTAACAGCTTTTTGGTACCATACTCCAAATGTTTGGTAGAGTCCCTTACCTCTGCTACATGACGAACATTGCCAGCTCCCCTTTCCTTCTCCCTCCCCTTCTCAGAGATCGTTGCTATCTTCATAGCCTTCAGGTTTCCTGGGGATGCTCTCTCCTGCTGATGCAGGAAATGCCCTTTGCCAGAGAGCTCCCAAGGTCTGAATGGGACATCTCTTCTCAGCCCTGGAAGGAAAGGGGGGAATTGCATAATTCCCAAACACTCAGCTCTTCTGTACACTGCTGCTAAAAATTATCCACATGGAGAGCTGCAACTCAGGACTTCCTGTCTCCCAAGACTTTGTGATGATGACTTAGCCTTTTATCTTCTGTCTAGGGCAGGCACCTGAACAAAGCCATGACAATAGACGAGGCCCAGGCTTTTGTGGGTGATGAGCCTTGCATCATAAAAACACTAACTGAAACGGACTTATATTGTGAGCCACCAGAAGTACAGCCTCAACCAAAGAAACGACAGAAGAGAGATACCATCAATAACCTTCCTGAATTCATTGTAAGTTACCTTTTTAATAGACTTTATTATCATGTGCAAGTGACACTGATACAGTGCTTCTTATTTAAAGTAATTTGTTTCCCAAAGTCGTTGTAGTGCCATGAAGAAACTCCTTACAGTTCTTTCTTCCTCCACCTTCTACTTGCTGTCTAGAAAAGGTCACGCATAGAGAGAGGTCCCAGGCTGCCAAATGCCTTCTGCCTTCATGACATAGGAATGTAAAATTGTAGCTAGACAGGCTGGGGATTTTTCTTACTCTGGTAAGCAAAATAAAACTACTTAATGAAATAAAGTCCTAGTGACCTAAATTCAGTATAAAATATTAAGAAATATTTCCTTTGTTTGGCAGTTTGAGGCAGAAATTCACTTATTTTGAGAATTACTAAGAATTCAGAGTGCAACTGAGAAGTAAAGCACTGTTGATTTACAGTTTTTGAGGCAGATGTCTGTGATTATCTAATTAGGTGAAATTTGGACTCCGGGAATGGATCCTTGGAAGGGTGGAATATGATACACGTGTGAGTGACATCCCACTGAATCTTATATTGCCACTTGTACTTATTCCTATGATAGGAATCATCATCATTTCTATCATCTGTTACAGGTAAGTTCCTTAAATTATGGGGTTTTGATGTCCTAAATCTTTCAAGGTATTACCTGGTTGTTTTCTGCTCTGTCTACAGAAATTATCTTTGTCTTTTTTAAGAGCTGCAAAGTCAAGAAAGGCAGTTAGAGCTGGAAATATGTATGAGCACCAATTTATTCCTCTCGCACACACCAAATTCCTTGGTGTCTGTCAGCCCAGCCCGTCCTTTATACATAAGCACAACAATTGGTCCCAGGCTTGCTCAAGCACACAACTGCAAACTGAGTTGCACACATACATTCTTGAAATGGCAGCTCAAGTGCCTCTTGTGAAGGAGATAGCTAGTTCTGTATACCTATCCATCAGCATTTACACTGACAAATTTGGCTGAGGGGTCATTTTGGCCTTTCTGGCTGAGATAAGTGTTCCCCACACACAAATTTCATGGTTAATGATGAAATTTAGGGTTCACAAAGGGCCAGAACAATGTCTGTATTACATGTAAGACCTACTTAGCCCCATTTTAAGGTTAGTAATGAGGGGCTCATACTCTCCCTTAGGAGGGGTTGGATTCTACTCTTATGGTGCCTATCAATATAGCGAAGAAATGCTGAAGGACGTGCTGTACACCACTAATGTTCTCGTGGTCCTCTTGCAGCCTTCTCAGTTTGGTCCGAAACACACTGAGTGTCTCAGAGCCAGTGCAGGACATGTCACAAGCAGTCCTTTGTTCAGTACATACAAATTGACTCTCTGATTATATGTGATTGAAAGCATTTGTAGCTACTGCTTATTGGATCTTAAATCACTGGCCCAAGTGTGTTTTGAAGCAGCAGACCTGTCATGGTGCCAGGTTGATTTACACAGAATGAAGGCCTGGTCCACTGTTGCTGTTCTCCTCATCTCTGTTTCTGCTGCCAGTGTTTAAAAATAAATCAAAACCAGTAAAATGTCCTCCAGTCCTTTGGCTTCCCCCTCAGAGCTGTTGCAAATTATTTACTTTTGCAGTTTGTATTTTCTTATAAAAACTTACCTCTGTTCCTTAAAGACGCAAGAGCCAACAAGCAGAACGAGAGTATGAAAAAATTAAATCACAACTTGAAGGCCTGGAGGAGAGTGTCAGAGACCGGTGCAAGAAGGAATTCACAGGTACAGCAGATATTTGCACTCCCATGGGTTCACTTGAGCAATCAGAAGTTGGGCTGGAGCAATTGTTTCAACTTGTTGAAACTGTTTTCTGGGAACAAATAATTAGTCAGTCTTAGTAGTCGTGATCACTGACATTGACATACAAAAGATATTTTGCTGTTATATATGAAAGCCGTAAATAAAACAGGGAGCTGAGGTTATTAAAGGGAATGGATAGATTTAGTTGAAAGGAAGCACAGAGTTAGCAACTGGGAAATAGAAACTAGTTGAGATTGGGGTTAAACCATTAATGTGAGTGACCATTGATACAGAAGAAAGAACGTTATATAGTGGCTGACTGTGCACTTAGTATTTAGCACAATGACAGTATGTGCCAAGTATGCACACTAAAAACTGTTTTCAGAGCTGCAAAATTTATTTGCAGCAATCAACATACAAAGGGATAATCTGGAAAACTCACAGGAAAGAAGTAGCATTTTGCCCTGTTTATCCTGGGAAAACCTTAGGCTTGATTTGAGGAACTAGCTAATTGGTCTGTGTAAATGTAGAGGCATCATCCCAAGGAAAGCAGCATGAGGTGCAAAAGCTCAGCATTTCTACATGTTTGAACTACTCATTGCAAGGCTTGAATTAGACATCTGAGTGCAAACATTGCAAATATTGGCCTAAATTATTACCGTGAAATCTCATGGTAATATGACCATGAAACGTCATTATCTGAATTATACTTGCTGTTGGGTCATGTTGAAATAATCTCTACTAAAAAAGTAAAAACAAACTACATGTATTATTTCTAAAGAGACATAGATTATCTCATATTGACAGTGGCTAAAAAACAGGATTGAAAAAAACAGCAATTTCAGGGTAGAGTTTGAAATTAATTTAAGAAGCTTGGGGTTTCTGACTGATTTTGGCCATGCTGGAAGGCTTTCCCAGTCCTGTTTTTCTGGTATTTCTGGGACAGTATGTTCTGTTCTTGTACCAGTTTGCTTTCTCTGGAAAACTGACTCCTTCCAGGTTCTGGACACAAACCAAAGCAAATGTTTGAATCCAGAACTATTCCCAGATGGGCTTCATTTCAAACTGCATTTTGAACTGTGAGAAGATCAATCAAGGTTAACAGCCTCTTTGCCACCTCTCTCATGGAACTCATGGAACTTCATACTAATTTCTGAAAGGAGAACTTTCCTTTATCTTGCTGACAGTCCTAGTAGTGAGCTACAGGCTCCTGCTACATGTTGGGTTGAAGGTTTCCTCAGGTCCACCAAGCACAAAGGCTGGGGAAGTAGAATGCACATCCAAGGAGTAATCCAGTTCCTAAGCCACATCCACCTTGGCTGACAGTTCAAATGAAACACAAATCAACACGTTCTGGATCCATACTGTGAAACTGTCATGTCAACAGCACCAAGTGCAGGCAGTCTAAAATACATGGGACCAAAGATAGGCAAGGAAATGGACATCAGGGAGGAATTACAAGTACCATGAAACTGGAAAGCACAAGACACTTTCTCCCTCAGCTTTGCCTCATCCTATTAAAAAATGAATCAATAGGAGTAACAAAATTGCTCTGACAATAGGTCTCTATATTAATTAAGATGGTATTCCAGTCAGTCAGCAATATTGAGTAATTGGAAAGCCTTCAACTAGAATAGCTGCTCCAAGAGATGTTTCCCTTCGTTGTTCCTTTTAAGAACTTCAGAAGCTCTTGAGTCCCACAGAAGCGTTTCTGTCAATCTCAATGAAACATTTAACCACCTTCTTCCTACTATCCCCTTCCTTCCAATTAAATTGGCAGGTTTACACATAAATCTTTTTTCCTCAATTGCTCTGTGTTTTTTAAAAGAACTTTTATTACTACCTAGAGTCAAAGGAAAGAGAATACACATTTAAAAAAAACAAACACAACAACAAACAAGAAAACAGTATTGCAGTGCTCTATGCTACAATCCTACATTTGTGTATATTAACTTCCCCAGACATCCATTAATGCCCTTTTTCAGGTAGGTAGCAACAAGAAAATCTTATGTACTAAAGGCAGTTGTCCTGTCACCACAGGATTAGCTGTGGTCATAGTTAACAGGATCATGGGTAAAAAAAGCAAGAGAAAATGTAAGATGAAATAATAGAATTTTTGGTGTTGAGTTGCTTTTTCTCTATTACAAGGCACCCAAAGAGATCATGGTGCCTTAAAAAGCTGCAGGCTTTTTTAAAATAAGCCTTTAAACTGTATTGCATATTCCAGATCTAATGATAGAGATGGAGGATCAGACAAATGATATCAATGAAGCGGGAATTCCAGTACTGGACTACAAAACCTACACAGACAGAGTCTTCTTCTTGCCATCCAAAGACGGAGAGAAAGATGTGATGATTACAGGGAAGCTGGATATTCCTGAGGCCAGGCGGCAGACTGTGGAGCAGGCTTTGAACCAGTTCTCCAACCTCCTCAATAGCAAATCATTTCTCATCAATGTGAGTACTGAAGTTGTTTTACTCTATCTCTTAGCTAGTGTGTACAAGACAGTAGGTTTGTAAGCACAGCTGAGCCAAAATTAATAAAAATAAGTTATTTTCATATGGCTCTGGTTCCACAGCAACCACTGCAGTCATCACAGCCAGAGCTTTCCTGGTGGAATGGAGAGACAAGATCATATTTTTGTGCCAGGTCACATAGTATGGAGTTAGTCAACATTGCAGTGGCTGTGGGAAATCACACATTGCCAAACTGGCATAAAAAAAATGCTGCTACAACTTTGTTTTAGCCTTTTAAGAAACATGACTGGAGAATGTTGATTCCATCCTGGTTCATCACAGGAATCACTTGCAGGCAGCCATCTGCTGGATCTCTGTCCCAGAGAGGCAGAGTACTCCTCAAGTGGCCTATTCATCAAGACTGAAGAGTGCTCACAGCAGCTCGGAAGAGACTTCTAATTGCTCACTCTCAAAAACTGAGGCTGATTGTCAGGCACCTAAATATAGATTTAGGCTTCTATCTTGTTCTCTTTTTTTAAATGAGGCTCCAGTGCTGAGCTAGTTAATGGCAGCATTACGGTTTATGGCAGATGAGCACGCATTCCCAGGTGTACTTAGATTAGTGTCTTTGTAATTTGATGTGAAAGGACTGGGAATTTGAGGGAGATGGGAGTTGATTTTCTCTCTTAAAAAATTGTCACAGAAGACTTTTTTTTCATTTAATTAAAGCATCCTTTTTATATAAGGCTTCAGTTAAAGTATATCAGCATTCCTTGGGTTTGTCCAATACATTGTGTATCTAAAAAAATATATAGGCAACATTTTCTTATAAATAGTTTTTTTCAAACTTCTGAAAACTTTTCCATTCTGTGCTTTGATTAATATTAAAATAATATTGCTTGTCTTCTTAGTGCAGAAAAGTGTTGAGGTTCTTCAGAAACCTGTCATCTGACTTGATTTTACATTTGTTTTCTGTTTCAGTTTATTCACACACTGGAAAACCAAAGGGAGTTCTCTGCTCGAGCTAAAGTCTATTTTGCATCTTTACTGACAGTTGCTTTACATGGAAAACTAGAATACTATACAGACATCATGAGGACACTGTTCTTAGAACTCATGGAGCAGTATGTTGTGGCCAAAAATCCAAAGCTGATGCTAAGAAGGTTTGAATGATTGTTATATTTTCTGTAGTTCTCTGGTTTTCTGTAAATGTATTTCATCTGCCACATGACTTTATTAAAATGCCAACGATCCCTAAAAGTAAAAAATAGCCTGGCCCAAGCATACTAGGAAGACAAGCTGACCAAGAACAGCTGTAGAAGGCACAGGCAGGACTGCTGGCAAAAGATTTCCTTATCCAAATACTGTAGTGTAGAATCTGCATTGAGATTACTGAAACATCTGCCTTACTTCAAAATACAATACCAAACATTTAATTTACTTTTTAATCTAATTTTATTCCAAATGATCTAGCATTTATACCACACATCATCTCTGTAATGAGCATACATAATCAGCTTGCATTGTGCATTCAGTGAGGGCTTTCTCTAGTGTTTTAACCTTGTTTGTTATCCCAAATAAATTACAAAAGACCTTGCTCTGTATGTGTTGTAGCTTTGCAGTCTGAAGGTTATTTCCCAGTAACTGCACAACTGGGTTAATTTTTTAGGTCTAACAGCACAGACCCAATTTAAGATATTGCAGAAGGGATGCGTGCTTTTCAGTAATGAGCTGAAGGTACCCAGGAATGATGAGCAATACAAAGTACTTATCCTAAAGCAAGTACATGCTCTCAAGGTTCTATAGGGAAATCATTGCACTAGGAGAGTGCATGCAGTTAAGCATGTGAAAATATTATATTTTAAGCAAGCAATGTTTTTCTTTAAAACTCTGTCATTAAGTATCCTTACCACACTCATGGTTGTGTTGGTTTTTTTTCAGATCTGAAACAGTTGTTGAGAGAATGTTGTCTAACTGGATGTCTATTTGTTTATATCAGTACCTCAAGGTAAGAGTTGAAGTCTATTGTCTGTGGGGTTTTTTATCAGTAATACTTAAACATGCTGCATTGAGGATACATTTTACTGTATTTCATTTCCTTTCCTTTAAACAGGACAATGCTGGGGAGCCTCTTTATAAATTGTTTAAAGCTATCAAACACCAGGTAGAAAAAGGCCCAGTGGATGCTGTACTAAAGAAGGCCAAGTATACACTGAATGACACAGGCTTACTGGGAGATGATGTAGAGTATACACAGTTGGTAAGTGGAGCATTGTTAATATATTATAACATATTTTTTTCTTCTAAAATTAAGTCCTGCAGTCTGAAGTCTGTACATGCTTTTCTGGACTACTGTGATCTGAATAGAAATTCTGGTTGCAGGCAGAAGTGTCAATAGTTTGACCACAGCAAGTCTCCAAGCAGGAAAACGGAATTATAAAGTATCTTCCAAGTGTTAAGTCCAAGTCCTGCTGCTGTGGAATCCATTTCAGTAAATCTCTCTCATAGTTTTCAGAGTCTGTCTGAACAGTGGTCAGGGTGTTTGGCTCCTTCCCTTTTCCCATCTAAATTAACTTGCAATTGATTTTTGCAGAATTCTTGCACTAACGTTATTCCTGAACTTTGGGTTACCTTTCTCCCTTATGATTGCTGCTCATCAGCATGTCAAACATAATTTTAGAGATCTTTTTATTAGTATTCCAGGATGAGCTCCTCTACAGTCCTGTGAGTTGGCTCTGCAATCTCCAAAATACTTTAAGAACCTATTTCTGCACTTGTTCCTGCATGAGTCAAACTCTCCTGAATATGGGCTGCCCAACTAGCAATGAAAGAGGTTTATTTCCACATAAATTCCCTACAGTGATATGGGGAAGCTGCCTCTACAGGCTGTTCAGGAGACCCATGTTGGATGCTTCAAGTGGGATAAAGTGGACATCCCTTTCCCTGGTGTTCCCCATCAGAGCTCCACCACCTCCTGAATCTCATCACTAATGTCATAGTGCAGTTCTCTTATGAATTCTACTTTGACTTAATTCTGTTAAATACCACAAAATTCCAGCACTTTTTCAACCAGACTCCAGCACACAGATTTACTGTTTTTCTAAAAAGCTGAAGCAGCCCTGTCTTTAGCTGTTATGGGAGGGTAAATTCTAGTTTCACTCTTCCTGACGGTCTTGCAGGTTTTCTACAGGATACAATATAATGAATGTCAAAGATGCACTGACTGTCCTTCAGAGATCAACACAGGATTATTTTTTCCCTCTCTGATTTCTCTTTTATTGACATGTTAGCAGCCATTTCTGGTTGCCTCCTACTGAGAAAGATGCAGTGTTATATCTGCAGTGTAGAAAAATAAACTTAATAAAAAACTTTACTAAGTCCTGGTAAAAAAAAAAAAAAAAAAAAAAAAAACAACAATTAAAGAAAAAAAAATCACCACTTTGTGTATTTTGAAGGGATCCTGATGGGAGGGCTGATGCAAGGAGAGTGCTGCAGGACTTTCACTCACAGAATCACTAGACTGTGACCTAGGCTGCCTAGAGGAAAGGAGTGTGCTGGGCAAGAAGAAATATTTTAAGTTCATTTGATATTTTGAGAATTAGTTGAATTGTTATCTTCATGTCTGAGCTGAAAGTGCCACCCATAGAAACCACAGTGACTGGCAACGCTAGTTCTATTTTCTCTTGCATATGGAGAACAAAATTTACTTGCACTGTGCATCACGTAGGACTTAATGGCAATAATTCTTTGTTTGGTCTGTTTCTTTTTACAAAAAAAAACCCACAAAAACAAACAAACAAAAAACCCCAACAAAACAATGTCTGCATTTAAGCTAAATCAATACAGTGTGAAAGCAGAAAATTTGTGTATGCAATCAAATGTGGGCACAACAAGCATACTAGCTAGATATTAAACATTATAACGTTGTAGTTACATGACAGTATTTGGTCCAGATCTACAAATTTCCCATCAAACAATTATTTTAAGTGTGTCCATGCATGGAAGATGATGAGATACGTGTATATCTGTATGTTTGAAGAAAGATTATGAAGAGGTTTACTATTGCTGTAAATTATTGGGATCTTTGGCATGATGATGACATTGTTCTGGTAACTGAATCATTAGGGAGCATTTGTGCACCAAGGTAGGTTAAAGCATGAGTTAATTAGTTCACTTCTGCCTGAAAGTGAGACATGTTGGGAAAGTGTAGTATAGAGTAGTTGTCTGCTCTCTAATTGTTCTTATTTAAAAGATGAATCTGTTTTACATCGCTGGTTATACTGACATGCTGCATACTGAACCGGCAGCAAAATCATGTCTAATTACCATAAAGCTAATAGGAAAAGGAAGGTGAAATCTCATGATTAGTTTGAGAGTTCTGTCAAGGGACAGTGCAATCATGTTTAATTTGACTGCCGTATGGCATAGCTTTTCTTCACTGTTTAAAAATACCAGCCATGCAGGTTTATTTCTGAGGTTTGAGATGATAAATTCAGGCATTCTGGTTGGCAGGACCATATGTATCTGAGAGCTGTGATGCTTTGGATGTGCCTGGCCTCCAAAGCTACCTGACTGGTAGAAGATCCACAAGGGCTCTGAGCTGTTGTATTGATTCAGCTAGTGAAAGAAAGAGGCTTTTAGTAATAGCTATTTGATTTTGGTAGGTTGTTGGTTTGTTTTTTTTTCCTTCTGGAGATCTTTCCTGGCCATCATTTACTCATTTGCTTTTGTCTGTATTAAAAGTGACATTTACATAGCAAAGCTACTTCAAAAAAAAAATTTAAAAAATCACTCTAGATTTACCAAATTATAGGCTTTCAAGAAATTCCCTTTAAAATTAAAAACCCCATGTCAATACTGTCAGAAAACAGCACTATTTTAGAACTACCATAAACTGCTTAGGTAGATTTCCTGGAGCTATCAGAGTTACTGTTACAACAGAAAGCAGTAATTGAAGTCTTCAAACACCAATGATTATATAAATGGCATATACATATGTGTGTATGTGTATATTTATATATATCTAATGAACAGCTGGTCACAGGAGGTGGAGTTACGGAGGCTGAACAAGCCACTGTTTGTTAGTTGAGTCATGTTAAATCACCATATGTAAAACCACAGCCATGAAAACATTGTATGGGAAGGCAAAAGCACATAACATTCTAGGAGTTCAGCAAAGTGCACCTCAAATGATCATTGGGAACTCATGCATTACTTGTGCACTTCTGTGTTCCAGGTAATCAGGCTATGTGAGAAGCATGTAACTAGTCAGTGGTCCAGCTGCTTTGTTCTTGTGTGTCTCTAATAATTTCCCATGAGTCAGTAATAGTACCATATCAAACATCAGTGAA
Source organism: Chaetura pelagica (assembly GCF_000747805.2). Classification (NCBI taxonomy): domain Eukaryota; kingdom Metazoa; phylum Chordata; class Aves; order Apodiformes; family Apodidae; genus Chaetura; species Chaetura pelagica. The sequence goes on from NW_009954217.1 coordinate 1,713,350, forward strand.
TCTTTTCTATTTTGTCATAGTGGGAGAAAGTAGCTGGAATTTATGATAGCTGGTTGTCTGCCATACAGTGGAAGATCCCTCACAGAATGCATACTGCAAATATGTGCTGCTGTCCAATTATCATTGCACATTGATTTTTAGACAGTTTGCATTAAAATAGCCCAGAGAAACTGATTCAGAGGTAATTCAGCACAGATTTGTTTTAATAACCACATGCATTCTTTTAATCACAGACAGTAAATGTGTATGTACAAGATGGAGGAGCTGATTCCATACCTGTGAAAGTGTTGAACTGTGATACTATATCACAAGTAAAGGAAAAGATAATAGACCAAGTCTATCGAAATCTGCCATGTTCTCAGTGGCCAAAAGCTGAGAGTGTAGTTCTTGGTAAGTAGCTACTTGTGATACTGTATTAAGCAGATGAAACATGTTCTGTGATTTTCTATTTTCCTGAAAAAATGTTTATAAAATAAATATATATGGGGTGGAGGGGGGGGTGTTTTGGGTTTTTTTTTTAATAAAATGTTTAATTCGTGTTCATCTGGATGCAAAAATACAGCATTTTGAGCAATCTTAATATGCATTAAAAATGAAAGCTTTCTTACAGAGTTCTTTTCCTTGACTCTTAAAAGTTTTGGTGTACTGTCACTAGTGTGTGAAGAGCCTGTTAATGACTGTTACCACAAATGTATTCATGTCTGAAGGGGTATTCAGGTACTAATTAACATGATAATGACAGCATAGACAATTAACTGATGGAGAAGTAATGATGCAATTTCATAAAAACTGATTTTGACTTACCTTTATGATGGTTATGCAAAGAATTAGAACTTACAGGAGCTGTACTTTTAGGAGATGATAAGCTACCCAGCCTCTGAAAATCATCCTGTTTGAAGGCTTTCAATATTGCCCTTCTCTTCTTGAGGGGGAAAAAAAACCAAACAAATGTAACTTAAAAGGCCTAATAATCTCCTAATAAAAGCTCCAAGTAATAGTTTTGCAATATCTTCATGACTGCCTGAATCTGAAAGTAGAGGATGCAATTCTTGGCCTCTAGAAAGTCTTAGTAAATTCCTTAAAAATGCCTTTTCTATTCCATATAAAGTCCTTCTCTATTTTGGACTGATAACAGTTCTTATTCTATATTTTTATAGCATTCTGTGCAAATTAATATAACTTTCTATGGAAAATAATCAGAAGTCATGTGCATGGTTAGAGATAATTCAGGCAAACTTCTCTAATAAAGGCCAAACTATCAAGCAATAAAAAATGCATCACGGCACGTGCCAAATTACTTTTTTTAATACTCCACAGTGGAGTATCAGTGGGTCTCTAAACTGAAACATTCTTGGAGTAGTTATTTTTACACATGGTTAAAAACTGTATTTTTCTCATTTTAATTACCCCTCAGAGTGGCGTCCAGGTTCTACTGCACAGATCCTCTCAGACTTGGATTTAACATCCCAAAGAGATGGCAGATGGAAACGTATCAACACACTAATGCATTATAATGTAAGGAGGTGTTTCAAAGTGGTTGTTTGCATCTGTTAACTGTTCTCTAGTAATAAATTAAATCTTTTTTTATATATATAGAGACCTCTGTGCTACATAAAGAATAAAAAAAACCCTCTACCTCTGGGCCTAGGCAGTAACAACTTGGGAGCCTGAAAGGCTAGGTCTATACATATTGCCTCAACATCTTACCAAAAACTTATCAGGCAGATGTCAGCACTTTGATTTCCTCATCATAGATTCATTAAGGTTGGAAAGGCCTTAAAGATCATCAAGTTCCAACCCCCCTGCCATGACCAGGAAACCCTACCAGTAGACCTGGTTGCATAAAACCTCATCCAACTTGGCCATAATCCTCCAGGGATGGCATCGTTGCAATGTCCAAATCCAAATTCCCCTTTGAACATTCAAAAGTTCCTTTTATGCATCTCTTCTTTTCCCTACCACTTCCTACCCCTGAGAATTGTCTTTGTCCTTTCTCTGCTGCTAAATAGATTTTGGGTTGGTCTGGTTTGTTCAACAGCCCAGTCAGGAGACCAGATGTTGACCTTTTTGTACTGTCTGTTTTAGGTTTCACACTGTGCACTCTAACAAGTATTTGCAATCCACTTATCTTCCCTTTGTATCCTCTTTATTGCTTTCTAACAACAGATATCCTGATTAGGAAAGATAGAAGTTAGTCAGTTTTCCCTCAGAAAACAGAAAGGTCCAATTTTTCATTAGAAAGACTATTTTTTACAAAAAGTGCCCACACCAGATTGAGGAACCCCTGAAGTCTTGGAGATGCTTTTAGCATTTTCAGTAGTCTCCAAGGAGGTGTTGATGTGATCTCTTATTAAAGGAGGGGGAGGGAGTCTGTTTTGAATTGCAGTGCCAGTTGCCCAAGAAGCCTTTGAAGAGCAGCATCCATCATAGGTCCAGTTTCCCTGACAGAAATTACAGCAACTGCAGTTTAGGCATTAAGAAAGAGGTTCATTAGCACATACTTCTTTCAGATAACGTCCCTGTTTTTGCATTTTCAAAGGTACGAGATGGTGCCACACTCATCTTATCAAAAATGGGAGTTTCCCAGCAGCCAGAGGATAATCAACAAGACGTCCCAGGGGAAAGTAAGTATCTTGTGGCTTCACTGCCTTCCAGAATTACTAGAAGTCAAAACCCACCCAGAGAGAGCATCACTGCTGTCCTGATCTTGTTTATTGAGCATGTCTGTGGAGCTAGATATTCCCCACCAGACTATATAGGGCTTATTTGTGTGTATTACCTGCTGCACAGTTGCAATGGTTTTCTTTGTAGTCATTATAAAAGCCTTAATAGAAAGCACTCTCAGCAAACATCTGGCATATTTTGTTTCTAATTCTGTATTAGTCAAACAGTATGTTTCATCTTTCCAAAGCTTTATCTCTTTTTCTCCTTCCTTATACTCCTCTCCAGATTTCTTCCACTTCTTATTAGACTAGAATTGAATGCAGTATTCAAGATGAGACACAGAACAGAGCAGCTTCCCTCTCTGTGACATAATGGATCTGATGTAATTTTTGTTATTGCATTTCTTGCAACTATGTTGCCTTGCAGACCCATCTCTGTGCATTCATATTTTGTGTCTCCCTCCTTTTGAGTGATGTTTCACCAGCTATGCTAGCTTGTTTTTTCCAGGATTTGTTGGTTGGCTTTGTTCATTCCATACACAATATCTCTTTAGATACAGCATTTTCCACAATTCCTTTGTGCTTTTTGAGGTTTGCAATCCACTGTAAGTTAGTGTCAGGAATTTCCTTATAATGTTTTCTCTCTTTCACATCACTAGTGATGCATAATTTTAGTATTGCTGTCTGCTGCAGTATACTGGACTTCTCATCATGGAGGACAACTTGTTAGCTTGCAAGCCATCTTTTACAACTTTTACTTCTACATGTTAGTGTTCTGTCTAGACAAATTTCCTTTATTACAAGAGTTCTTGAGACATGCTATCCATTATAATCTAAAATGCACTTGGATTTTTATTGAAATATTTACTTGAAAATTTATGTTCTTTGTCACCTGTTTCCCTTGTATTTCAGATGCTCAGTTTCTCCTTTTTTAAAATCCTTTTATTCAATTATTTTACACGAGGTAGAAGTTAGATTTATAGAATGATAATTGTTGAGATCATTCTTCCTTCTATGAGCTCATTTGAAATGCTTTTCTGTCCAGCACTGATTGCAAAAGCCTAATAGTTTCATTCCTTTAAATAGATTTACTGATCTTAAACTCATTAGGTTTCAAGGGCTGGGCAGTCAAACAGATTGGAAATGATATGCCAGAAATGTATATTTTTCAAGGAAATGGCTCTCAGCTGATAGCTCTGATGTGTATCGCTCTTTAACAAAAATGTGCATGCTTCCATTTCATCTGTGTTGAGTGCTGGCCAGGAAATTGGGACAGGCAGAATTACTTGCCATTTACTTTTTACTCTCTCCTCCTGGATGCTTTCTGATGAGACTTTTTCTAGCATCCTTGAAGGGTCTTATAGTGGTCAAGGCTACACCTCTGCTGCTGCCCTCTTACCCCTTTACTTCAGGTGCCTGACATAGTTGGCCAAGTGGTGACTACTCTGTCATAGCAAGTGCCAATTCAGCAAGTTAACACAAAAAGCTATTGGGTTCAATATCAAAGGCAGTGAAGTGCAGCCAGGCAAGGAGCTGATTCCTAGTCCCTGTTCAGTTTGGTTGCACCAATTGCTGACATAACTGCTGAGGCAGTGGACACCTCCAGAGACCACTAGAGTGGACCATGAGTGGAGCCTGGTGGTGTCCTTTGCTTGCTTGGCTTTTTTAACACAGAGTGGTGTTCATTCTCCTGTCCTGGACTCTAGTCCTCATCCTCCCTGCCTCGTTAACCTATGACAAGCAGTAGAGAACCAAACCATGCAGTTTTCTTTTTGTGTTGTTTTTTGTTCTGTTTTGTTTTCTTTCCTCCCCTACTAATCTTTGGCTATGATTCAGTATGATGAAGTGCTTTGAACATACATGATCTGTACTCCAAGATTAACTCCTTAGTTATACATGTGGCATACTAAATTGTAAAGGAAAAGCAGACTCCTGGGGACAGAGCTATCACACATTTTCTTTAGTGCCAAAGGGTCTTCAGAGCTATCTGGTGCCACCTTGTTCTTTTGGAAAGCTATAAAATGTTACAAAGGTAGCACAGAGCAAGAGCCCTCCGTGAGAGTGATTTGTGAGATGCTATGTGTATAAAAGGGAGAGGAGAGGATCAGAGGCTTCCCCTCCCACACATCCACATTTATATGACCTAGGGATTTGCAGGGCTTGAATAAACAGAAATCCTGTCTCAGCTCTATGAATGAGGCTTGTGACGAAGTGGTTATCCTTTTATCCAGAGTCTTTCATTAACTTGCACCTTTTGCATTGAGAAGTGTCAACTGAAGCCATTGACTGTCTGCCAAAGTACTAAGCTTTGCACAGAACGAAAATGTAAAACCATGTTCAGAGCTGTTGCTTTAAAACCTGGCATTGCTTCCATGCTGCTTTTGATTCACAGCTTCTAACAGGAAGACACTGCAAGCTTGAGGTTGTTAGAAATTAAATGCAGCTTCTGGAGATAATAAATGCAATTTCTAATTTGTATCAAGGTGGAGAATGGTTTCAGTGGTTTCATGCTAGTATTTCGGTACTGAACTATAAGCCAAAACAACACATTCTATTATTATGGGTTTTTTCTCTGTTTTGTGTTTTTGTTTTGTTTGGTTTCTTTTAATTCTGAATAAAAATAGCCAGAGGGTTAAAGAACAGAGGCTTGATTAGCACCTTCATGGAAAACTGTGTTCACAGAGGGGAGGAAACTGGAAGGAAGCTAAAGTGCTGCAGGCCACATAAGGCAAAAGGGGCTGTGCTGCCTGTCACCGTCTCACTTGCCTCCATCATGTTTACATCATGTTTCATCCCACTATAATTAGGCAGCACAGCCAATATTTGGCACTGACCCCCCCAGCAATATTTTATGTTGGCCAAAGGATGCCCAAGGGCCAAGACAAGGAGTTTGGGGGAAAGCATTTGACCCAGTGGGCATAGTCTTCTCTCCACATATGGCTTGACGCATAATGTGGTTACTGCAATAAAAAATTAAGTAATTTCCGCTATCTTTTCTTCACCTCCTGCTTTTCCATTGGGGAAAATACTATCTCATGGGAATGTTCTTTTGTCTTAGAAGCTGTATTACCAACAAGTTTTGTTCCTCATGTTCTGAATTTCCCTTCCTCTTTCTTCCTGCTATTTTTAGCCATGAAGTGGGATCTTTGTATTGCAAAAGTTCATCGGGTTGAGCTATAGTCTCTGAATTCCTATTAAATAACTGTAGCTTCACTAGGAGCCAATTCTGTTGTTGCTAAACAAGCACAGGCCAAATTAGGCTGCACACAAGGGCCAGTAATCTCAGTGGAAACACCTTTGGTTATTTCTCTTCTCCCCAAAGTTAAACTGGGCTATACACCATCAGGAGGACAAAGAGAGGATAAATTCCTTTGAATAAAAAGGAGGAAGCAGAAGTGTACCAAGTGACTGGCATAAGGCTGGAAAGTAGATTCAGCTCTAACTGCGTGATTTGATCTCTTAATTTACAAAAGTAAACAACAGACATTGCAAAAGGAATTCCAAACTTCAGGACCACCAGTAGTTCTTACTGTACTGGCAGGTAATTGCTGTGAATGGTATCAACTGCAAAATCACAGCTGCTTCAAAATGAAGTGATAGCTTTTCTTGCTTGCTTCATTCACTTGAACTTCCAAGTCAAATCAAGGACTCTCAAAGGACGATGTGATTTCATGTGAGATTTTAAATTTTTTTCCCCTGCCTGGTTAAAAAGAGGTGAAGGCCCCAGAAGACAGCATAGCTAATGCTTTTCATGAGGATATATAAAGTGGATTCAAGCAGAAGTGTTGGTTTGGCCAGATGATGTATAAATACAATCTTCCCCATGATGTAAAATATTGAACATACATGCAAGCTGGTAAATTTAATGTAGCTGTTGAGGAACTTAAACTACAATGGCCAAAAATTTGGAAGGACAAAATTCATCCAATTAGAAAGTGGTATTTTTTGCTGTAACTGGGATTCAGTTACATTACATACATACATTAAAGCATAAAACTTAGCATTAATATAGAATTATTTGTGCAGTAGGGCTGAATCACAATTTTTATGGGAAAAATAACTTTCACAAAGACGTCAATTATTTTAAATGCACAGATTTTGTAACTTCCACTGGAAAAGAGCCACTGGTTTTAGGGACAATGCCAAATAGATACAAACTTCAGAAATTAAAGGAAGAACAAGCAAAATCAAGAGATTTGAAACTGAGTTTGTGACACAGAGTATTTTTTTCAAGAGATATTACTTGCAAGTTAAAACAATTGTATGGTCTCTTTTAGAACTGTTCACAACAAAAGATTCTCAAGCGTAGAGTGTCTGAGCATTCATGTTGATGCTGAAATGCAAGACTCCCTTTATTGCACTGCATGATCATTGAACTAAGCTTAGGGACCAGGTGCATAGCCAGGCACCATAACCAGATGAGCTGTCATAAGCATCTAGGAGCTTACTCCTGTTTCTGCTATATGGTAACAGACTTGGTGTATGTTTCTTTCTCTGGTTTAAGCTATGAATACTATTAATTTTTTTCAAATCTTATTATAATGGATTATGAGCTCTCTGCAGTCATTACATCTGTCAGATGGAGCTCACATCCTCTTAACAATTGGGGGTTTTTTTCTTCCTTTTGGCTACAAAGTCAAGTGGTACTCATCAAATGCTGATAAAGGCAGATCTGAACTGAGGTACCATACGTTTAATTCAGCAGTTAGGGTAAAAATGTACATTGTGATGATGATGCCTAGAAAAAAGGTTCATACCAAATTCTTAAAGTGACACTGCCAAGTTCTGCAGTGCTGCTGCAACCGTGTCTTGCCCTATACATGGAGTAGGCTACGATTGCCCCTTTTGTGGCTGGTTCAGATCTAGCTGTATTTCTGTACTTAAACAAGTCTCCAAGAATACAAAAAGGGCTAGAGTATTTTGCTGTGCAGACCTCAAAAAAATACACACACTGTGCTTACATGACCAAACAAGACTTTATTTCTTGTGTGATTTCTTTCTCTCCTTTTGCACTTGACAAAAGCAAGCCACAATTCTACTTCAGTGCTGCTTTTCAACTTAGGTGGTATTGAACATTTAGCACTTGAGTTATATATATTGGACAGGAACAGAGCAATCTAGATCATCTTCAGCAGAGAAAAGGTAAGTTAAGGACAGAGAAGAAGGATCTCATATGTACTTAGGTATATGAGTATTTTTTGGAGGTTGGGTTTTCATGATTTGGGTACAGGGCATTTTTTGTAATTATTGCAATTACTGTTTCTAGGACATGCACTCCTGGAAGATGAAAATAAGGTCTGGCATCTAGTCCGGCCAGTAGATGAAATAGATGAAGGTAAATCGAAGCGGGGCAGTGTGAAAGAAAAAGAGAGGACCAAAGCTATTACAGAAATCTACCTGACCAGACTTCTCTCTGTGAAGGTAGGGCTCAGCTGTGCCACTGTTACACCCTACATCTATAGATTTTGAGATGCAACTTAAGAAAATTGCAGCTATTAGTCATTGCAGCATTTGGCTGCAATTTTAAACATGTGACATGTACATACAAGCTGATGTACAGGGCTGTACATAACAAATATGCCCTGAGGAACATTACTGGGAAAGAGATAAAGTGTAACTCCGAATCAAACCTGCAAACCATGCTTGTGTGTTCTTTAAATAAGGATTTTTCTTGCAAGACAAAGACAGATTTCTCCTCTGTGCCATCTGTTTAGGTAATATTTTGTTGGCTTTTCTTGTGAACCAAATGCCTTATAAACTGCTACAGAGCCTTATATTTCCCTTGTCTTGTTTGTGACCCATGCTGTGGTATAATCTAGAAAAGTAAATAAAATGTTTTTAAATAATAATCCTTTTAGAGTATTTTCAGTGCTTATACTGCAGAATGGATCACAATCAAAATAATTTTGTGAAACATTCCTCCTTCCAGAAATAATTTAGGATGTGTTTAATGACCTTAAAGCCAGGCTCCTTGTGAAAATGAGGGTGATCTGCCTCCAGCTAAAGCCATGTGAAGAAAAGTCTGTGTATAGAGGACACAGATCTGGGATGAAGAGCCAGCAAGATGCAACTGTCCCTTTTCTATTCCCAGTAGCCAGTTTAGAGATTATTACCAGTCACAACTTTGCTAACTCTTACAGAGCTGGGAGGTGTGATGGCTGGGACCACAGCTACTTCTACAACCCAAGGACTGTCAATGTGTCATTGTTGACAGCAGAGTGGCTCAGGGCTCCTTGCCTTCTCAGTCCCTGCCCTGCTGTAGCACTGGCAGCTGGCATGACATTGAGAGAGAGGATGCAGCCCTTCAAACATGTCTGTAGGGTCAACTAGAAGGAGACAGTCTCTAAGCTTGCAGTCTCTAGGGTCCAAGCAGATTCAGGAATCCAACCAAGCATGCAGCCCTCCTGGGACACTTCAGCCCTTGGACTCAGTGGGGCTGATGGAGCTGGGCCAGACCAGTTTCTGCTCTTTCTGTCAAGCAGAAAGCATACCTTTCTGTGCAAGCCATAGAATAGATGGTGAAGTCACAACCTTTCAGGCTAGAACATAAAATTGTTCTCTAGAAGGTCTTTACTGTGTGGGTAGTTTGCAAGGTTGCTGCACTAAGAAGTTGATTGTTTTTTCTCACCCAGTGTCTTTAGCTCTCAGGATGAAGGCCATCAGTGACTGCAACTGGATTATGAGCTGTTAGTGTCAGTAGGAATAAAATACTCTAGGATGGCACCAAGTTCAGGCTGTAAGACAAATGTAATAGATTTTTTTTAAAATTTGCTTTTAGGGGACACTTCAGCAGTTTGTAGATAACTTCTTTCATAGTGTACTCAACTCAAACCACGTGGTTCCGCCAGCTGTGAAATACTTCTTTGACTTCCTTGATGAGCAAGCAGAAAAACATGACATCAAGGATGAAGATACCATTCACATCTGGAAAACAAACAGGTACAGTATGAACAAAGTAATACTTGTAATGGGAAGGTAATTCCGAGGTCCATACTGACACCCTTAACACAAATCAAAGCAAATTTTATTTATAATTCTCAGAATCACTTTAATTGAGATAATATATTTAAATGATCAAAAGTGTTCCCAGTAAATGTAGAAGCTACAAAAATGAAAACAGCCTCCCTGGTTGTCATTGGCAGATTTGCCACTTTACTTTTAGTCTTTCCTCAGAAGAGGAAAGCAAGAGGCAAATGGGTCTAGATTTACCTGTCAAAGCACAAAATCTAACAAAATACTACTTGGGTAATTTCTCTAACCACACAGACATCTTCTCTTGTGGTTTTAGGGCAGTTGAGATTCTTCTCATATGAGGTTTTTTGGTGAGAGATGTAAAGCCCTGGTTTTCAGATGTGGAAACCAACCAACCAAGAGCTTGTATAAATGTTGAAATTAAAATTAAGATTTACTGTTGTGAGGAGATCAAAATGCAAAACTAGTAGTTCATTTCATCTGATTTGTTTTTTGTAGAACATTTATTGTGTTGAAAGGTTTATCTGTCTTTTTCCTTGCTTTGCAGCCTGCCTCTTAGATTCTGGGTAAACATATTGAAAAATCCCCATTTCATCTTTGATGTTCATGTTCACGAAGTAGTCGATGCTTCCTTGTCAGTCATTGCACAGACTTTCATGGATGCTTGCACAAGAACAGAGCACAAATTAAGCAGAGTAAGTGATTTGCATTCTACATCCTGACTACGGTCATGCCTGACAAGACAAAGGGCATCCTCATAGACAATACCCATTCTCTGAGGAGATACAGCCTTGATAGTTTCTTTTCAGTTTTATAATGAAGTTAGCTTCTCACCACTTAACAGGTTGGTGAACATGTCAGTGTTACTGTGTAGTCTGTCAACTGATATTTATCAAAAGGAAGAAACAGAAACTGCTTCTATAAAAAGCACATTCAAGAATGGATTATTTCATGTCCACCAGTAATTTAGTATCATCTTGCATTGATATATTTGTAAAACTCAACAGTAATGCCATGTGTAGACATCATCCTGTTAAATGGCCAAGTACTCCCACCACTGTTAATAATCATCCAAGTGTTCATTTCTGCAAAGATCAAGTGCATGTGAATATAAACACTTTATCTTAAGTTCTTAACATTTTTTTTTTACTTAGAGATATTCATAAATCAACCAAATTTTTCTATTATAAATTTTTCAGGATTCCCCAAGTAATAAATTACTGTACGCAAAAGAAATCTCCAACTATAAGAAAATGGTGGAAGAGTAAGTACAGACTCTTTTCATGCTTATGTGGAGTTGTTAGGACTTTAAGCCTATGTAAGAGGAAAGCAAATGCTGAGGTAATCAACTGTCAAATGTTAAAAATTTTACACCTGAATGTTAAAACATTCCCCTGGTGGTGGCGTTGACAGGGATGAAATGGAGCGCCGTTATGAGCCAGTGCATACTTGTGTCTGTGCAGACAGATGGATAGATTTATTCAGGAGAAAATACAGTGCTCTTTTCTGTGATGGTTCTTGTTACCCATATGATCTGTCCAACTGATGCTGCATTTCCATAACTCAGTAGAGATCAAATCCTGAAAACGTTTTCACAAACACTTTTTTTTTTTCCTATTCCATTTCTGACTTTATTCATTTACTAATTAGCCATTCTGTGAATACTTTGGAAGGTCTGCTACAGAACAAAACTCTTGCTAGCTGATGACTTCAAAAGTTTGAAGTCTTAAAATAACCATCAGCTATAATTATAAATAGATTTCTTTCCTGTGGTTTAGCCCTGTACAATCAGGTGAGATTTGCCTCTGCTGCAAAGGTTATCGAGTACTAACTACTGCTGGGAGGCAGGATTATTACTGAATGACTCGTTGGTCTGTTGTGGTATAGCATCTCCTACATTATTAGGAAGCATGTTTAAAATAATTACAATATTGAAATACAGAATTACCAGAAAACCAGAGTGTATTTCACCTAATTGAAATTTTTGTTCCATTTGTTGCAGTTACTACAAAGGCATTCGTCAGATGGTGCCAGTTAGTGACCAAGACATGAATACCCATCTAGCAGAGATTTCTAGGGTAAGAATAAATTCTGCTTTCTTGTCCTGAAATTGGAGCCAAGTATAATAGCACTGTTTATCTTCTCTTTCTCAGTGTTGTTTTTTTTTGTATGTGCAAACATCATATGAGTTATCTCATATGTCTCTGAAACGTAGTGCTTAGTGTCATGATGCCTTTTAGCCCTTTGAAATGCTGATTATTGAAAGGAGCCAAGAAAGGTTATAATCACTAATCTATCTGAGTGATGTAGGTGCCAGAGCAAAGTGTTCAGACTTTTTCACATCCACTGTGAAAACATTATAGCACTCTTGAACAGTGTTTTCCCTCCACAGTAGATAAAGGATTTTTAACATTGCTCACACTGATAGAAAAATGACTGAATTCAGAGTGCTACCACAGCAAAAATTAGATTCCAGAAATGAAAGGAGAGGCACGTACATTAAATATATCCTATATGAGGGTATATATTACACTGCATGTCAGAAGCTCACCATGTAGTTGCTCAGTGGCACTTTTTCTGTTTCACATTACAGGTTATTGGGTGTTACTTCTCATGGAGAAGAGCAGATAGGGGTTTCTAGATTGGGGCTCTGGTTGGAGACCAGCGGAGCAAAGACACTGCAAAAACCTGCTTCAGTCTTGAAAGAGCCTTCGCACTCTGCAGCTTAGCTTAGCTAGAGCAGGCTTGTGCCTTCAAAGCACTCCATTTGGAGAACAAGGAGAAGCCCTCACCAGTCTTAAAAGATGTTGTATAGCCTGAGCAAAGACTCAGTGTACTTACTAGCTGGTTTGCTGATTTGCTTAATTTAGTTGAAGAGTTCTAGCGTAAGGAGGATGTTTGGAGAATTTTTTGTGGTTTGTTTATTTCAGTGCCCTTAGGACTTAACATTTTGCAGGTCAACATCCTCATGAGAGCATTTCTGCTTTCAGCCATTCACTACAAAACTCACCTGCAGTGACATTTCATTTTCCGGTTCAGTTTATTTATTACACAAATTGAGATGTATATAAAATTAAAACATTTAATGATTAAAAGTAAATTCATAAGAATGTTTTAACATAAGCAGAAGAAGTTGATCTTTTCTGTTTGAGTTATAAATTATGGTAAAAGTTAATATGGAAGGAGTGATCAAACATTGCAAATTTTGACCATCTCTAGAAGTGACTTTTATTGAGCAAGGAAAGATGAATGTTTCTCTCCTGTTTTATGTCTTGGGTAATCATTTATGCCAGTAGCAATATTTTGCAGTTCTTCATTTTCTTAACTAACTTAAAAGACCAAAGGCATGGCTAGAGATATGAATCCTATACATCTGAATGCAAAACATCTGTTCAGCCAGGTAGAGCACATTCACTAAATGAGTTAAATACCATGGACGAGGGAGGAAAGGGTAATGAAAGGGTTATTTCCTGCTTCATCTAAAGTCCTTTTTCTCTCCCTCTCTCTCTCCCCTTTCCACCTTAATGATTCAGATGGCTTTTTCCAAATGTGCTTGTGATCTTGATAAGTTACACCTTTGCCCTAGTGAGGTGTGCATAATTTCAAAGAGTTAAAAAGAGCTGGAGAAAGATGCCAAACAGCCATGACAGTGACACAGAACCAATGCTTAATATCTCAACAACATGTAGATTGTACCAAATAGCTGCTTTAGTTATACACACCTACACACCCACGTTCTTAACAGATTTTTGAGCTGTAGTCTGTAGTTTGATGGTCAGAGTTAAAAATATTTTTCAGCTCCAGTGTCGTGGACAGGCTGGAAAGACGCCATCAGGAAAGTCTTGGTCTTGATCACCAAATTAAAGTTTTAACTGTAATTTAACAAAAGAGGATGCAGAGCTTGCATTTGGAAATCTTGTGTATTTTATCCAACAGTTATGCATCTGCATAACTTCCAGTTGTCTGTGATCATACTGTGACATGTTTGTTGCTCACTTGTCTTGTTTAACAGGCACATACCGATTCCTTAAACACACTTGTGGCTCTGCACCAACTCTACCAGTACACTAACAAATACTATGATGAGGTGAGTTGAGGCTTTTGCTTTTGTTTTTGTTTTAAAATAACTTCAATGATAAAAAGTTAAGAAGACATCAGTCTAAAGGAACAACTGGAATCCCATGGATAATCAGGTAAACAGTGCTGAACAGAAAGCTCTTAACTTTGCAGTTATACACCTTGCTTGACAATTACACTGGTCAAAGGTGTGTTCTTGTAAATGAATAATTTCATTATGGGCTATCTAGTTTTGGAAGTGATAGTTTAAGGAGATCTGGAAGATACATTGATTTAAAAATAATTTCTCTTCAGTTCTCACATCCTAATTCCTAAGAATTAGGACATAAGAATGTCACTGAGCAAAAAGCAGTCACCAGAGCTATATTAGGTTTCAAACCAGTGGGTTTTTTACTAGAAGCAATCCATTAAACTTGTTTTGCTTGTAGGAATGATGCTGTGCCTTTTTTATTAGTTAAGTCGCACTCAAAACTCCCATGCATGCTACCTTCCCTGTTTTGCCATGCCAAAAGAAGTGCCTGCCCAAGGTAAACCAAAGTAGAGTTGCCTGATTCAAAAGGAGGCTCACAGATTCAGTCCAAAACATTTCTTAGGTTCTTCATGCCCTGTGGAAAGGGAGACAAAGAATATCCCAGTGTAGCTGGGCTGTGGCTATGGCTCTCCAAACTTAATCTGAAAACAAAAAGAGAGAAGGAAACTTTTATTCAATGGTTTCCATGGAAATTAATGCCTCCAGAAAACTATCAGAATTGAATCAAAGCAAGTAAGAACAGATGCTGAATCAAAAAGGAGTGCAGCACATGTGAGCTCTCTTCAGTTTGTCTTGCACCTCAGCACAGTTCATGTTTTCACTTACATTTAGCACTAAAGGCAGTGAGTCTCATCCTCAGCTTCACTGCAGCTGCTTTATACAGGAGCAGCCAGCCTGTGGCAGTTTCAAAACAGATACAAGCAAAGAAAATCAAATCACCCTGAGAGGTCTTGCCACCAGAGTCTGTAGGGGAAGCAGCCAGAGGAACACAGGCCAACTTGATGGTGTTGGTTTCCTCTCCTCTCATCCCCAGCACTAACCAAGCTGGCTTTCAATGCGTTCCCAAATGTATCTGTGGCCTGACCTCTTACAGAAACACTCGGGGAGCCTGGATGACAAATGAACCATTCCACACTCCCATGTCGCTTGCTTCCACTCATGGTTTCACATTTCCTGGCAGGCACAAGTGTAGCCTCTTTTGTTGTCACCAATCTGTAGGACTTCACCAGTGGCAGGCCAGCAAACCCAGTGTGTAGCTGGAGCTCCTCCTTTCACATACATCACTGTATAACAACAAGGTGCAAACACTGCTAACTCAGAGTTATGGGGATAATCTGTCAAGAACCATTCACTAAAATTAATCAAGCTTATTTATTTTCCATGAAAATGTTTTAATTTGCATAAATTGGAACATTTTGCAGCTGCCCTTGTCTTTATTACTGACACAGTGTTTCCCAGCATGTGCTGTACCTTCTGCATCTCTGCAGGGCTTGACAATGACTAAGTGGGTACATTCTAATTGTCCACATTTATATGAAGGATGTATTCACCAGCAGAGATAATAATGAATTATTTAGTCTAGATCTGAGGTGTTACAGCTAGATGTAATTGTTTAAATTAAGGGAGCAATATCAAATTAAATTAAGCCTAATTTAAATACTGCAATAAGTGTTTATTAACTCTGTCTTGTAAAAATGTTTTCATGCTTTAAAAACAAATTCATTAAAATAATTATTTCTAAACAAATTTGCTCCAGTGTTTGAAAGTCAAATGTTATACCAGCCCTTCAAAGTGAAATTATTGGCTAGATTGATACTGACTGCATTAATCTCCATTGTTAATGATGTGCAAGAAGTAGTGGGAACCACAGGTAGTGATGAGCAAATGCTGTTTCTCCACCTTTTGTACTTTCAAGTTTATACAGTATTTAAGCAGAGCTAAAGGTTTCTGCTTGATTACAGTGTCTGACTTTTATTAATAAAGCCAGTTCTGGAAAAGCAGCTGTTTTGCCATGTAACACATTCTTTTAATGGAGAAGTCTAATAGTTGGTGGAAAAGTTTCCCTAAAGGATTGTGGAAATTAAAATCTTTTGAAATCTTTGAAATTTTATCTTGAGATGTCCTAAAAAATTTCTATTTGAAGAAAAGCCTTCTCATAACAGACATTTTCTAGCTCTTGTTTTCAAATCCCCTGTGTTTTTGAGTCATACCTTCCTATATATGTTCCACACAGCAGAGTCTGCATGCAGGGTGCTGGGGGCTCCTATGGTGAGCTCTGCTTCCTGAGCATTGTGGTGCTGGGTCAGAGTCTTGGCAGTTCTTGGTGAGAGCCAAAGGGAAGCTGCTGGCAGCTCCCTGGTGCTGTGGCCAGATGGTTTTCTTCATCCTATTGCCTATAGACAAGAGACCTGGTGTTGCCTTACCTTATACCTGTGCATGGACCACCCAGGAACTTCTCATAAACAAAGCTTATGGGGATAGGGCTTAATTACTGCTCATAAATGACCCTTAAGCTTTGTAAGGGTGCACTGTAAGTAAAAGCACTGTTTCTTAAATAGCTGTAAAGACATTTTTTCCCCTGCCTGCTCCATCTTGGAATGTAATATATCACAAGATAAAATACTACCTATTAATTTGCTTGGAACCCAGCATAATGGGAAACATTACAGCAACTTAGATAAAGTAACAGAGACAATAATTTCAATTGCCTTTGTGTAAAAACAGAACATGGGACCTACTAGATGGACTTTATCTTTGGTCCAGAATGAATGCAAAAGACTTTTTACAACCAAAGTAGTATCAAGCACGTGGTCCGGGAACCACATCATATATTTTCAGCTAAATGATTCTAAACATTCTGTGTTTATTTCTTCCAGATTATAAATGCACTTGAAGAGGATCCAGCTGCACAAAAAATGCAGCTTGCCTTCCGTTTACAGCAAATAGCAGCTGCATTAGAGAATAAAGTGACTGACCTTTGACTCAAAAGCCGCAATAAAGAAATCTGATCTGAAGATGTTCAAATTCATTCTTCCTGTTAAGGAAATAGTGTTCTATTTTTTAATGTGTAATTACAACTTTAAATGAAAGATTTCATGGTTTTTTGATAGCAGAGGTGTAATGTAAAAAATTTTTACTGTAAATTATGCTTCTAATTAAAAGCTGTGTTGTGTGTAAATGAATCCTCTGTGGGAAGGAGAGTCCTTTGGCTGGGAGCAGGGTGGGGGGTGGAAGAAGGAAAACCTATGGTTTGTTTATTTTCGTAGAATCTGAGACATCAGCATTTAGGGTTCATTATGCAAGTAAATTCAATACTATAGCATCCTTTCTACATTAAGCAATATTTCTACTAGGAAAACAATAGCATACTCAGAGACACATGCAATATCCCCTTTTATTTTGATAACTGGAAATGGACTTCCATATAGATTTAAAACTTCAGTCTGTGCTCATAATGAACATCGTGAAAAACGTGTCTGATTTCTCTGCTAGATCTGAGAATGGGATTTTTTACCACACACGGTTCCTAATTTAATTATTTATGTCCATGGTGATGCACAGTATTGCACCCACCACAGTTGGCTGCAACAGAAATAAGAGTAATGTCAGTGCAGGAGAGTTCTACTGATACAGTCTTATTCAGTTCAGAAATAACTGCAAAGAAGGAATTAGTCCTTAAAACTTTACAACTCTTTGTTATTATTGTGAGTTTTATGATATATGCTAATGTGCCTTACTTGTACTAATTCTGTGAATCTGATGAATGGTTTTGTAAAAAGAAGCTGATCAGAAAAAGAAATATTTATGTGCTATTGAATGACTTTTGTGTGGAAAACATGACCAGCAGAATGCTTGTAATTAGCTGCTTGCCGAGAGTGCTGTTTAACATGATTTAATTATGTATCTTATTTTAGAATGGTTCTGATGATTTTTTTATTTGAATCTTGGAACTGTCCTAGAGATACCATCACTTGTTTTTATTGTATTTGTGATGTAAAATACTAGTATGATATTGGAAAAATGATATACCTGTCTATTGAAAACCACTCAGTCAGTTTTGAGCCTTGGAATGCTGCATTCAATTGAATACACACCGTAACCCATAGCATAGAAAATTGAAATAACTTGTCAGACAGTGTGTGTTTACAAATATAGGTAAGCTCCATACAAATAAAAAAGTTAGGTACGTCTTCTTAAATTGCTATATTGCACATCAGAGAACTTTATTCCTCTTTGTCTCGCAAGTTTTTGGCAGTAAAGTAGCATTTGAATGAAGCACTGCCATCTGTACTCCTTCCTTCATTGTCCTGCCAAGCGCCCGGACTCTGCTGACTCTCAGCAACCTAGCACAGTCTCTGCTCTCCCTGCCCAGTGGGTTGTCATACAGTGACTTTTACTGTTTGTTCAGATACTTCTCCTTTTTGAAAATTTCCTAGCATTTGTCAGAGGGCCTTCCCTTCAGTTTCTGAAAGTCAAAAAAATCTAACCAGAACAGGTTTCCTGTCCAGTAGGTTGGGGCAGGTTTGTTTTGTTTTGTACTCCTTGCATTTGTGTATAATCATTCCTGAACCTGCCTGGGCTATAAGTTATTTTACATTGTTTAGGACTGAGATACATGACTTCTACATAAAGGTGCTTTGCCAGCTACTACTTTGTCAACAGAGGCATTCTAATTTCATGGCTAATCTGTTTCTTTGTCATTATTTGTAAATCCTGTTAATTGTAAATCAAATACAATGTTGTGTTTTTTCCTCTAAGTGTCAAAAGGATCTTTACTGAAAGTGGGGAGTGGGTTTTGAAAGGGGTTGATAATGCTTCCTCCAGGGGTGATAGAGCAGCAGTGTCCATCAGTCTGCGGTTGGTAATGGAGGAGCACAGCACATCCTGCAGATGGTATGCCTGACATCATGCCCTTTTTATGGGCATTTGCTCTGAAAAATGAGAGTACTCTTGAGAAGAGAGGAGGTAGTGCAGCATCCCGTGGTGAGGTCTGCTTGCCTGATGAAAATCTGTCTAGGGACCTAAAAGCCAATTAAAATACAGGCTCAGCAGCATCCCTCCAGAGAAATCAGAAAGCCCTGCTTGAGCAAGTAGGCTTTCAGAGGGAACATTACGTGTCCCCCACTATGAGCAGAGCAGCTGCAGACCATCATAAGCTGCTGGAGGCTGTGGCAATGCTATAGCAGGATCCTACTTACCTGTTAGACAATGTGTGTGTGTCTACTGGCATGTGCAAGTTTGTGATGGATTCATTGGTCGTTTTTTTTTTTTTTTCTTTTCACATCCTGGGAAACAAGCAGGCTTTTGGTGCTGCAGTGCTGTCTGCCAGGGAACATGGAGGCAGATAACTGTGAGCAGCTGCAGCTATGAAGGAGACTCAATGCCTGTTCTTCAGTTTCTCTAAGTCTCCTCTCCTGAAAGCACAGAGTCGGACTTTGAATTAAAGAACTGAGCTTGTTTATTGTATTCTTTCCCCTTTTGGCTGAGCTCCTCCAGTACTTGTTTTTCCACTCTGGTACTCTGTTTATCCAGGCCTAGTTCTTGGCTTCATCTTTCCTTACATTTTAGCAGTCCGATTCTTAAAGGCTTCATGTTCCTCCTTTGGTTTCTGCTACTCCTGCCATCTGCTTCATCTGCAAGATAAAAGAAAAAAACTCACTGAGGGTCTTCCTCCTTCCCCACCTCCCCCACCCCACCCCCCCGGTTCAGCCCCTCTAAGGGGCACTTCTTTGAGCACAAGAACCTTCTCTATGCATAATAGGAGCCACTCTACTGCAATAGTGGCAGCTATGAACACCCCTGCTTGGACACCTCCCCACCATAGTTGAGCAGTTGGTGCAGGCTGTCAACCACCACCAGAAGCCCAAATCCTATTGCTGATTTCAGCCTCTCTGAAGGGTTCGCTCCTTGTTTCCCCATGAGCAAATGAGCAAGTGGAGATTTCAGATGATGGGACAAGGTCCTTGCCCCTGCTTGCCTAATATGGAGTAACATGCCCAACTGAACACGATTGGGTTTTTGCTTCTAGCCAGGAATTTACTCTCTATTCCTTAGTGCCAGGTTTCCCTCTTAACATCTTACAGAATCTTTGTGCTGCTCTCTATATGCTGTAGCTTTATCAGCAAGTGGTTATGAGTAGAGGAGACATTAGCTAGCTTGCAAGGCATAGCTCTTCCTCAAGATGGTTTCTATGATTATGCTGTTGCAGCCATACTTGACCCTCCCTCTTCGACAGGCTGCTGAGTTGGACACGTGTTCCTCAGCCTGCTCAGTCTGAGCTGTGTGTACACACACCAACGCTGGCTTTCCTAGCAACTTTTTGAAGACCAGAAGAGCCATCACTATAAACAAAATCATACAGGGACTTCAGAAACTCGAACTTGAATTAATAAATTCACCAATTCCCAAACTGTCATAGAATGGAAGACTTTTTAGCCAGCTGCATAAAGACCTGAAATGGCTCTAAGCTGGATTTTCAGTTGTCCCAGACTTAGCAGCATTGATGAAAATTTGTGGTCAGTCCTTTACTGTTACAGGTTCTCAAGCCTTGCTCATTTTTAACCCTAGTATGTCTTGGTAGTGTGTACCTGCATGGCCTGAAAAATCTCTGAATGTGATCCAGAAACCCTCTCTCACATACTTCCCATGGCTGCAACACCTCAACTTACCCTCATAAATGAAGGTTCTAGTCAGGTTTCCCATTTGCACCTAAGCATGTGGTGTAACAGCTCTGAGCATATGATCTTGAGCAAAATTTGCCTTCTCTTTAGACTTTTTCCAAGTCTGTTGTCTTCTCTTAGACAAAGCTATGTATATGCACAAAAAATTACTTACGCAGTTCTTGGTAACAAACTCAGATACTTATGGGGGAAGTTGTTTTGGGAGTTTTTTCCTTCTTCTGTCCAGAGATAATCTGTCAGAGCAATGAGACAGTCAACATCAGAAGTTTAAAGGAAGACATCTGGCAGCAATTCTACCAACTGCTGGCTCAAGTCCTGTACTATTCTGCTTTACACTCAGATGAGCTGAAATCTGGTACTTTGAGTCACTAGAGTTGTTATACTGGAAACTTCATCACCATGTTCCTTGTGACTTGCCTCATTCCCAGCTCAAGGCAGGCAGACTCATCTCCTGAATCTTTCCGGGCTCCCTGATAAAAGTTTCTCTCTTCTTAGAGGTTGGCTTTGCCAGATCTGCCTGGAGCATGGGATTTCCTGGAGAATGAATGACAGCAGCACACAACCTAATAGTATTGGTAATTCAGTTTTTCTCAGATTCCATGCTTACCAAGTCTGTGTTTCTGTCTTTTTTACTTAAAGAAACCTTCCCTTTTGTTAATAAATCATTCATTTGAAAAGTGGAATTGCAAACTAGAGTTGGTCTTTTGGCCTTCTTCTTTTGTTAGTCTTTGTGTTGACAGGGTAGAAGTCTTGGTGTTTGACAATCCCTGAAGAAGAGAAGGAAAAGGGACTTTCTAGACCCAGTTATCAGGAAGTTTTTAAGTGTTTTGTTTTCTTCCAATTGTGTCCCCTTATGGCTCAGCAGCAAGGAGCATTTTTCCATCCATTAGAAGAAGAAAGTGGCTTCTGTGCAGACTTGTAATAACCATCCATACTATGTAAGATTGCTGCCATTGTACGAGTCCTTCAGGGCTGACTTTTGTCTTGCTAGTGCTGCTTGCTGCTATGTGTCATTCCCAAAGAGGACAAAATCCTGTATCATTCATAGCCAGGAAATCAAAAGCTATATAATTTACCCATGTATTCCTGTTTCCATGCTGCTTTTCAGATAATTGCCATTTGAACCAGAAGAGAGTTTGAGTGCTTTCCTTCTTTTTTAAGCTTTTAAAGCACCTATGTGTCTTAACAGATTGAACACTTCAGAAAAAAAGTATTTCTTCAGTAGGACAGTGGACAATAGCTCTTGTACAGCTGTATATGGTTCATCTTAAAAGGAAATAAAAATCCCACCATGAACCACACACTGTGTTTTTGAAATCCTTTCTTCAGTACTCTAATTCTGAACAATGTTTTAGGCTTATTTAATTCTCCTCAAAAATTGAATGTTGAACAAAACTCTTTTTTTTTCTTTTAATCTACTGTAATAAGAAAGGAGTGAGATGAAAAAATTATTCTTTTGATACCCTTAATCTTTTCTCTCCTGTGGCTATGCTCCTATGCAGTAAGAGATTATACTTGCTACTTGCAGAGCTAGATGCCAATCCATGGGATATAAAACAAACCAAAATCCATGTTTCCTGGAGCTGCATCTGGATCCATGGCAATGCTCACAATTACAAAACTGCCGGCAGGATGTTCTTTGGAATTTTATTATTGTGGGTCTGGCTGGTTTCCTTATCCTACTTCATGTGATCCTTCTTCGTGTGGGTTTGCACCTTGTGTTTCAGTGGCCCTTGCTGGACGGCAACACTACATTCCTCTGAAAACCCATGGAAGGAAACAATTCCTGTCTGGATTAGTCATGCACTTCATCCCCAAAGCACCCCGTGGGCACTCGGGCTCAGCTCACTGGAAAATGATAGAGGTGGATTTTTTTTATGCTAGAGCAGACAAGAACCATCTGTCTTAACTAAGTCGTGTTTGTTTTGTTAATAAACACGCACTGGTTGCATACAAGGCTCTTCATATCTGCCATACACATGGTCCTTCCGAGTTGATCTAAGCTCCGTCAGTAGCAGCCTCTGCCCTAGGCTGGTGGCTGCACCACACTAGCCCCAAACTAGAAACACACTTCTTGTTAACATCATTTAGCCTTTAGGTGAGCCTAAATAACCACATTGCTGCTTTTAGTGGACTAAAGTTTGTCTTGTAAGGCTGCTGTATGGTTATGATATCCAGAAGTCCTGTAATGAGGCCTTAAAGTTCAGCTAAGGGAACAAAAAGACCACCAGCAGCTCCAGCAGCAGCAGATCCAGCATCCTTTGTTGTGCTCAGCCATCAATATATATTTCAGCTCTTATTTTAACATGGTCTTATTTTCTTTTCTTGTGCACTTGAAGCATTTGCAATCCTCTATTTGTATTCTGGCACATTACTGCTCAAGATGAGATCATCGGTCTGAGTTTTGTGCAGTTTTAGAGCTACAGGTTTGATATTTAACAGGGTCATACCCTGGTACACTTACTCTTCTCACAATAATATTCAATAGAGAGCTGTGTCAAGTTGTGTTTTTGCTTGCTGTGTGTGAAGATTCATATGCTGATTGCTTTGACCTGGCCATCTATAGTAAGAGCCTGTAACTGCCCGAGTGCTATTATAGCTTTTGATTTAGGTTATGGTTGTGATTTTATCTTTATTTCCAGTGAAAGGAAGATTAGGAATGCTTTGTTTGCCATTTAACTGGAAAATGATAATAGTTCAGCCGCACCTCTGAGAGAAGAGAGGGGAAAGCAGAGATGACGTCCTCTCCCTGTGAGGTGGTTTTGGACTATTCTTTTCTGAACAAGACAATGATGACAAAGACCACTTCAGTACTGCTGCAACTCACAGACAAGTTTCTTTGTTGTTTATCATTCATGTGAATTAGCAGGGCAAGTTTTTTAATACAGAGCTTGACTTTAATTTCAATCTGTGCTGTCCATCACTGTCTCTCTTTACAGGGTTCTTGAGATGACAGCATACACTATGTATCTAAGATTAGATTCTGGCTTTAAATATTTAGAGTCTGAATCATATCCATTTGTACCTCATTTCAAGGTTGAAGTAATGTGGCAGGACACACATTCTGCAGTAGTTCAAACTCACACATCCAAGGAGTGCTGAATTATTAAAGTTTTAAGCAATTTCTCTCTGTGGGTCTGTACCAATGTGCTGCTCAGGAAGGCTGGGGGATGGCCAGCTGGGCTGCCAGTCCCCTTGCATCCATGTGCCAGCTGTGCCCACAGCCCTGCTTGCTGGGCCTGCTAAGGTTTGTGAGGTTTTTTTTGTTCTAATGGCTGATGTGGTTATCTGAGGAACTGGTTGAGCTTAACAAATTCCAGGCTGGGCTTTGGTTAGCTCCTATTTAATTCAAACTGCTCTCTGATGGGTGATTTCAAAGCCTCAGCAGATTTGCTCCACTACTGATGAGTAAATGGCATGTCCACAACCAAAAACCTTCTGTTGACCATCTGCTGGGAAAGGATGCTAGTTTGAACCACTCTCCAACAAGTGACAAACCTGAGGACAGATGAGTTCACTGCAAGACCTGAGCCATAAGGCCAGGGGAAGGATCAGATCACTGAGGCTTGCCAAGCTTTGAGTGAGGAGACGGCTACTGGGTGTCTAGGCCTCTCAGCTCACTGGAAAATGATAGAGGTGGATTTTTTTTATGCTAGAGCAGACAAGAACCATCTGTCTTAACTAAGTCGTGTTTGTTTTGTTAATAAACACGCACTGGTTGCATACAAGGCTCTTCATATCTGCCATACACATGGTCCTTCCGAGTTGATCTAAGCTCCGTCAGTAGCAGCCTCTGCCCTAGGCTGGTGGCTGCACCACACTAGCCCCAAACTAGAAACACACTTCTTGTTAACATCATTTAGCCTTTAGGTGAGCCTAAATAACCACATTGCTGCTTTTAGTGGACTAAAGTTTGTCTTGTAAGGCTGCTGTATGGTTATGATATCCAGAAGTCCTGTAATGAGGCCTTAAAGTTCAGCTAAGGGAACAAAAAGACCACCAGCAGCTCCAGCAGCAGCAGATCCAGCATCCTTTGTTGTGCTCAGCCATCAATATATATTTCAGCTCTTATTTTAACATGGTCTTATTTTCTTTTCTTGTGCACTTGAAGCATTTGCAATCCTCTATTTGTATTCTGGCACATTACTGCTCAAGATGAGATCATCGGTCTGAGTTTTGTGCAGTTTTAGAGCTACAGGTTTGATATTTAACAGGGTCATACCCTGGTACACTTACTCTTCTCACAATAATATTCAATAGAGAGCTGTGTCAAGTTGTGTTTTTGCTTGCTGTGTGTGAAGATTCATATGCTGATTGCTTTGACCTGGCCATCTATAGTAAGAGCCTGTAACTGCCCGAGTGCTATTATAGCTTTTGATTTAGGTTATGGTTGTGATTTTATCTTTATTTCCAGTGAAAGGAAGATTAGGAATGCTTTGTTTGCCATTTAACTGGAAAATGATAATAGTTCAGCCGCACCTCTGAGAGAAGAGAGGGGAAAGCAGAGATGACGTCCTCTCCCTGTGAGGTGGTTTTGGACTATTCTTTTCTGAACAAGACAATGATGACAAAGACCACTTCAGTACTGCTGCAACTCACAGACAAGTTTCTTTGTTGTTTATCATTCATGTGAATTAGCAGGGCAAGTTTTTTAATACAGAGCTTGACTTTAATTTCAATCTGTGCTGTCCATCACTGTCTCTCTTTACAGGGTTCTTGAGATGACAGCATACACTATGTATCTAAGATTAGATTCTGGCTTTAAATATTTAGAGTCTGAATCATATCCATTTGTACCTCATTTCAAGGTTGAAGTAATGTGGCAGGACACACATTCTGCAGTAGTTCAAACTCACACATCCAAGGAGTGCTGAATTATTAAAGTTTTAAGCAATTTCTCTCTGTGGGTCTGTACCAATGTGCTGCTCAGGAAGGCTGGGGGATGGCCAGCTGGGCTGCCAGTCCCCTTGCATCCATGTGCCAGCTGTGCCCACAGCCCTGCTTGCTGGGCCTGCTAAGGTTTGTGAGGTTTTTTTTGTTCTAATGGCTGATGTGGTTATCTGAGGAACTGGTTGAGCTTAACAAATTCCAGGCTGGGCTTTGGTTAGCTCCTATTTAATTCAAACTGCTCTCTGATGGGTGATTTCAAAGCCTCAGCAGATTTGCTCCACTACTGATGAGTAAATGGCATGTCCACAACCAAAAACCTTCTGTTGACCATCTGCTGGGAAAGGATGCTAGTTTGAACCACTCTCCAACAAGTGACAAACCTGAGGACAGATGAGTTCACTGCAAGACCTGAGCCATAAGGCCAGGGGAAGGATCAGATCACTGAGGCTTGCCAAGCTTTGAGTGAGGAGACGGCTACTGGGTGTCTAGGCCTCAGGACCAGAAGGAGCTGCTCTGAGTGATGGCTACTTCAGGAGTAGGAAATTTTAGCCCTATCAGCCTGCATATTTTATTTTTGCAAATGGGGTTGAATTCTATTCTCATTAGAATTCCTGAGTGTTTTGCTTGGATCCAAAACCCAAGAATGTGATACAATGCAGTTTGAGACACTATTCATTAGACTAAATACCTATTTGATTTGGTGATAAGCCAGGCTATTTTTTTTCTAAAGTTCACTTAAAAGATTTCACATGAGCAGGGACACAATTTTTTTCACCTCCATTTGTTGTTCAGTAAAAGGAAGAAGCCAAATTCTGGTGTGTGGGAATGTGGACATCATGACATTTAAGAATGATCTGGCTTGTGTCTGCCTGTCAGCCATCTCACCCATGCCTACAATGAGGAAATAAATGGAGCCAAATTCCTACGCAATCAAGAAGCTGATGAATGGATCAGATCACGTCCATCTGCATTTCCCTATCTTTTCAACATGGTCTTATGTATTCCCATGGTTGGAGCATTGATCTGGCTATCACTGTGCTGCTCACTCTGGATCCACCAAAGCATATGGGAGGTCCCTAGTAATTTAAATGAACTCTGGATCTCTCCTGTGATCTCCAGGTGATTTGTTCCAAAATCAATACAATTAGTGCTTTAACATGATCAGCACAGAGAGGAAACTGGAATCTGATGCAGATACCTAAGTTAAAAGGGAAAGAAGGGAACTTAGTGGATGACACTTCAGGCTGATACCATTGTCCTAGTGCCCGATCTGCAAATGGAGGGTTGGCATGCCCTGGGCCTGGCCATTAGACATTATGATAAGTGGAATCATCCCTGTCTCCATCCAAAAAATCTCGTGTCACAGTTTGACTCAGGATCAGCAATTAAACCAGCAACAATAATGCTCTTGATTCTCTCCTCCCCACCCTCAGGTAGTGAAGGGAGAGAAAACAGAGAGAGACTTTCTGGATTGAAAACTAAACTAGACAGTTTTAATAAAATACTAATGATAAAAGAAAATATGTGCAAATATATACAAGTAAGTGCAGGAATGTGCAAAACCCCTATCAGCTCCCCCCACCCCCAGCAACTCCCCCAGCACTCCCCTGAGCTGAAACAGTCCCGAGAAATTCCAGAGCTCCTGCTGGAGAAAGCGGAGAGTGATGAGGGTCAGGAGAGCTTGAGCCGAAGAGTCAACGGTGATGGATGGAGTCCTCCCTGGACACTGGCCGGGGATCAACAGTGATGGATAGACCAAGTCCTCCCTGGATGTCAGCCATGGATGGAAGAGAAAGGAAGAAAAAGCAGGAAGGAGCTTGATTTCCGTGATGGAATACTTTGTTCAATTTTGCTGTCTGTCTAGTCCACTCCTCCCCACAGGAGGGTTGTAGATATGACTCTTAAGCTCCTTTAGCATCTGAGGCTAAAGAGCAAAGTATCCTTGATGTCTCAGCAGTAACATAAACATTTCAGCATTATCAGTCCAGTAGCTGGAAAACTTAGAATCATAGAATCATTCAGGTTGGAAAAGATCCTTGGGATCAGTGAGTCCAACCATCATCCCTACTCTACAAAGTTCTCCCTTAAACCATATCCACCAATACCACACCTAAATGACCCTTAACACATCCAGAGATGGTGACTCAACCACCTCCCTGGGCAGCCTATTCCAGTGTCTTACCACTCTTTCAGTGAAAAAAACTTTTCCTAATGTCCAGCCTAAACCTACCCTGTTGCAGCTTGAAGCCATTCCTACTTAGAGGAGAGCTCACTGAAGGAAAAAAAAAAAATCAGAAAAAGAAAATTTGCTTCATCCTGGCTCAAACCAGGACATCTTTTGAATTGTTTTACAAACCTTAATTAAGCCCTTTGAGGGCTATTGATACAATAAAAAACAAAACAAAACAAAAACAAGCACCAAAAAACAAAAACTCATTCACCTAAGGTTAGAGAACAAGTTAATGGCACATCTGGGAATAAAACTTAAGATTACAGATCCTTGGCTCCCAATTCTAACCTGCTGGCAGTACACCACAAACAGAAAAATGAAAATTGATCCAGCTAAATTGCTTTCTCCAAGATGATAATTTTCCATGAATTTGTAGAGGAAAAAAAAGATCAAACACAAGGTTGGTACAAGAAAAATCCACCTGAACCAATGTTCAATGTCTAATGTTCAAAGAATAACTCCTTCCTGCACTTAAATATATACAGCTATTTGTTCTAAAGAAGTTTGCCCAAGTTGCTGTCTGCAAACTATGGACATACAGCATCTATGAAGAGCATATGTGATTTCATGTTTTTAGTGTTTCACAGCATGTGGTCTGACTTATAAACGTTGCAGAATATAACTGCCAGCCTGTAGCAGGTTTGAGAATTAATGGTGCCACCTACAATTGCCTAAATTGCCCTCATAGACATGAACATACATGTGTAGGTGATGTGTGTACTCCCAGGGGATGGCCAGCTGGGCATGGCTGCCTGTGGTGCAGAACCTGTTGCCATATGAGGACAAGGCAGCTTGTCTCTGGCCACATCTGCAGCCCCACTGTGGTCTCCAGGGCCATGACTGCCCTGTTCTCCTCACTAAGCTGATATTTAACCTGACCGGCACCCTTGCCTGGATCGTAGGAGTCACATATCTACTTCTTGTGGTGTGGCTCGCTTTGCCTACCTCACTAAGTGCACAGTGGTGTGTAAAGGGATCCCTACAAGCATGGGTCCTGCCTGTGCCCTAGCCATGAGCAAAGCCCCACAAGGACACACAGTGCCATCTCAGGGAGAGAGCCCAGGGCTGCACTGTCCCCCTCTCACAGTCCCATTTACAGGTCTCATGCACACTGGGCTGATGCTGGCTCTGGCCTGCACTGCCCTGGAAAAAACTCATCAGCTCAGGCACTACCAGGCTGCAGAATGTGGTGGCTGAGGACCCTGTGCTCACTCTCTCACACGGATCCTGTCCCACAGGCCAACTGAGTGCACCAAGACACAGATATCCAGACAGCAAGGGCAGACTCACCTCAGCTCACAGCACCAAACTAGTTTTCTATATCTAGGCTACATATTTCCATGGTGAAAAGGTGGTTATGATCAGATGAAATGTTTCCACACTGACATGATGACAGAAATTAATCATCCTGGTGAGGCTGACTAGTCCTTCTGGTTTTGGCTTTGGGGATTTTTGAGGAAGAGAAAGCATTTGGTTGAGCTGAATGAAATATGTTAGAGAAAAGCCATACAACTGATACTAAGAATCATATGGTATTTTAAAGATTTTTCCCTTAAGTAACCTAAAATGTCATCTAACACAGGCAAAGAAATTTGATTTTACAGATACGTAAATATATATGTAACTATATATGTGAACAGGGAGTGTTGTATAACTATATTTAACATGGCATGCCTTTAATAAAACTTTCCTGTGGAAAAACCTCAGGGATTTTTAATCCAAGCAGCTACCCATAAAGTTTTCCCCATAATAGTAAATTAGGACAGTTTTATCCAAGGCTTTAACATCCCTGAGTTTTGCTCTCTGCTTTGAATTGATTGTCATGATCAATATTAATAGTCCCTGATCAGATATAGTCACTGCAAAACCAAGATACAATCCTCTTTGCCTCTGACTTTTACTGCAAATGTGAACATTTATCAACACTTATTCAAGACATAAATGAGAAAAAGAAC
This sequence comes from Chaetura pelagica, assembly GCF_000747805.2. Classification (NCBI taxonomy): domain Eukaryota; kingdom Metazoa; phylum Chordata; class Aves; order Apodiformes; family Apodidae; genus Chaetura; species Chaetura pelagica. The sequence goes on from NW_009954217.1 coordinate 1,742,848, forward strand.
AGCTATATCATTAAAGAGCTTAGTTAAAATTAACCTCCATGCCACACATCTAGAATATTTTCCAGGAGCAAATGTAGATTTAGTGTTATTGCAGGAAAGACAGCAAAATCTATGAATATTTGTGAACAACATAAACCCTGTCCACCACTAACTGTTCTGGAGAATAAGAAAGCACCATTTTTTCTTTTTTACACTTGCTCTCAGACATACTCATGACAATCTTTCCACCTCCAGCTTTCATTGTTTAGAATATAAAAGTTTCCTAAACATCACTTTACAAGTAATAACAATATACCCCAAAACAGCCAAAATGCCCAGCCCCTCCTATGCCACCAGCCCTACTGCACCAGAACACATTTTGTTCAGCTGGCAGGCTTTGCTGTGCCTCCAGAGTGAAGAGGCAGCTGCGCCACGTTCGGGCTTACCCAGGATGGGTCACTCTGCACACCTGGGCATTCGTTTCCTGGCCTGACTTTCATGTTGAAGCCATTTTGACCAAAATTATCTCAAAAAGCTTTGGCTTGTGCTCCTTGATGGGACACATAAACGTATGTGCAAGGCAAGGCAGAAAAGGCATTTGCCTGAAAGAGCTAACAAGGCCAGGGCAATCTTTCAACAACACATTAGTTAAAAGCAGTAGTTTAGCTGTTTGAATATAAAACGGGCTCAGAGAGAGGTGAGTCATTTTTCAAACAGCACACAGAGCTACCAGGGGCAGGAGGAAAAGGAGAACATGAATTTTTAAAGCAGATTTTGTACGACTCAAGTCAAACACATTCATCATTGGGATCAGTACAAGGAGCTTGCTGCACTAACTACCCTTCAGACTTGGGGCATGTTGCGTTTCTCATCTTCTGACAGACAATTTACTAAAAGAGAATGATTTTTGTCCAATCACATACCCACCAAGCCAGTGACTCTGTGGAGCACCTCAGGTGCCCCATCCCTGTTTCTCAGTGCACCTCAGACTCACTCCTTTGTACAGTCTTTGTAGGCCACCATGTTGGTGCACATAGCCAGTGACATGAGAGAAGAAAGTCCACCCGTGGCAGGAAACACCTCCAAATCCAGCAGCTCCAGTCCTATGCCATGGCTGTGGTTAAAGCAAGATCTCCTTCTCCTCTTTGTCCAGTAAAGTCCCCGAATACCAGACAGGAGACACACACCTGCAGGCTAGACTGCCACTGCTCCCCAGCAGCCCAGCACCCACCTCCTCCACTATCTGTCGTAGGACAAATGTGTGTCCACAGTTCCTCACTGTCAGCAGGTTAAAAGAGAGCTTAAAACACAGAGACATCACCCATGTCCACCACAGGTTTACCCAAATAGTGTATTCAATCATTACCGTCCCAGAAGGTAGAGATGCTGTTACGGTGGGTAATTTGACCAACTACTCCTGCAAGTAGGGGGGAAAAAAAGAAAGTGAAACATGTGAAACAGAGGGTTGCAGTATTTACCCTCTAGGCCTCAAACCTTGCAATGTTCTTGATTTTTTTCTAGGTGTTCTCTGAAGTTGTAAGGGCTCACTTCTCAGTTCTAGCACCTGGAGCTTTAAGAAAATGCAAAACATCCTGAGGCTTAGGATGCAGTCTGATGAAATGGTGACAGCCTGGCATCCAGCTCAGAGGAGCAGAATGGTTTCACTTGCTGCTCTCCCCTTTACTTTCTCATGTTCCCTTCGCAGCCAGGAGAAAAGGAAGGGCTTTTGCCATGTGTTGACAAACTAAAGCATGCCCAGAGACCAAGAAGCTTCCAGGTACTCTTGTATCCATTTCTTCCTCTCAGTCTTTCCACTTGAAAGCAGTAATAATAGAAGAGAAACCTCAAGTGAGCACAAGTTCCTGCACTATCTTATGCCCTAAAACCACCAGGTTCTGTTTCAGGAATTTTCTCCAGACATTAATCACTTCATCAGCTCCATTTGCAGAAGAGTATCCTGATTTCCAGCAAAGCCTTGGACCTTTCCACTCAACCTTCAGAGGAAGGAAGTTGGTCTATCCAATGGAAAAGAGCAAGTAGTCCACTACTTTTCATTTTGAGGTGAGATGAGATCAACTGAAGGAGTATTTCACTGCAACTTCTTTTTGTGCAGTTAAAAGATCATTAGGTACCAAAATTTATTAACACCTTGACGTAGGTTAACCTCTACATCTGTCTCTGGGTGTGTATGTGTATGTAAGCCACTTGGTTTAGAAACTTTGCTAAATCTTTAATTGAACCACTGCATTTGACTATAACAAATTGTTGATTATTGACTAATTAGGTGTTGCTAGAAAATCATATAATCTAATTTTGTGATTTGTTATAATAGTGTCAATCAACCTCAAATTGCTGCTACTCCAAATCCCACCAGACTCATAATTATGTGTTAAAGCACTACACATAAATTCCTACCCCTAAACCCATTAGTAATAAACAAGTGACCAAGTCTGGGACTCAAAGTGAATTCAGCCACACCTAGACTCCTCCAAGAAGGATTTTACAAAGCAAAGGGGTCCACTCTAAACCTCACAACTCAACAGAAGGGCCTCCCTCATTCTTTTCCCCAACCCCTGTGCAAATCAGTCCAACCCAATCCTGACTCAGTCTCAGCTAGCTTTGTATAAATAATTTCCTCCAATTCCTCTGTAAATCACTCCAATCCAATTCCAATCCCTACACATCCCTTCTGCATAGTAAGTAACAGAGTGACCCTTGCCATCAAACTCTTTTAAATTTTGCTTTTATAAATCTACTTTAAAATCACCTCTTCCTAATATCTTTGTCAGCAATTCTTTAAGCAACTTTAAGACCCTCATTCACATCTGTGACAACTGGTATAGTCAGCAGGATGGCAAGTGGTATCACTGATTACTTACAAAAAACACAATATTAATCCAAAGCCTAGTTTTTCAGAATAATGGGTCCATGATAAATTGGTGTGATTGTAAAGCAGTAAAAAAGCAGCTGGATGCTGCAAGAGGTTTGACTAAAGATGGAAAAGATATAGGTATTATTTGCAAAATGCTAGGTAACTGTTTAGAAGCTGCTTATCAAAATAGAAAGAACAAATATAAAAGGGAGCAGGACCTAAAAGAAGAAATAGATGGTTGAAAGGCAGGTAAATTAATACTGTGTTTGAAAACTGAGCAGTTGCACACACTATTACAGGAAGAGAAGGAGAAAAAAACAGTTGGAAGAAAAAGTTGGGATAATGCTCCCCATTCCCCTGACATTATACAGGTTAAGAAATGGATTGCATGCCCTGGAGAATGGGATGGAAACATATGGAGTAACCCTAACTATGGCAAACCAGAAGAAGATTATTTTTTTTTCCCTCAGATTCCTCTGATTATGAGACTAGACACATCATTATATCACACAAAATCACAGAATCATCACAGTTAGAAAAAACTGGAAAAAACCCACCATGCCCACTAGAGCATGTCCTGAAGTGCCACAGATACATGTTTTTTTTTAATACCTCCAGGGATGGTGACCCAACCACCTCCCTGGGCAGCCTGTTCAAGTGCCTTAAAGCAGAAAACATTCTGATTCGAGTTGGTCCTCAACAACTATTTGTAACATTTCTAAGACAACGAGGTGCCAAGAAGCTTCTTTGACCTACTAGCAACCACATACTTCATATGATCATGGGATAATTCAGGTTGAAAAGGACTTCTGGAAGGGATCATCCTTCTCTGCTTAGAAATGGTTGTACCTCATCTGGAGTACTATGCCTGGCCCGTCTGTCCCAGGCAGTCCAGGGAAGACATCTATCAACTGCAAAATGTTCAGTGTAGGGCCACAGCAATGGTTGGGTGCTGGAGCACTTGCCCTGGGAGAGCAGGCTGAGGCAGATGGGCTTGTCCGTTTTGGCTTCAGGCAGACACAGCAGCCTCCCCCACTACCTAACAGAAGGTGACCAATAACATGGAGCCAGTGGAGCATAGCAAGAGGTCAACAGGCAACAGGCATGGGCAAGCACTTAATGAACTCCCAGAATGGGTCTGTGGCCAGAAGAACATGCCATTTTGTTTGGATGGCATTCCTTTGGCCATCAAAATATTTCCTTTTAAGGCTACAAATCTATACATATTAATGTAAGAATATCTGTTACTGACATGTTACATCAGTCATTCAAAATCCCCCACTCTCCCAGCCAGTAACAGCATCAAAGACACTATTTCTGCTCTTAGTAGGTATATTGTTTACAAAAGCACAGAAGACCACAGGCAGAGTTAAAAAGACATCTGCCATTTCTCATTAGCAATGTCAACACTGTCTCTTGGGCAAAAGGATCTTTGGGTAAAAGGATAAAATCTTTTCATCTGAAAGGTTTTTAACTCTGAGGTTTTGTTCCCTAAAATTTTGTTGTCTGATTCATGTGTTCAGGGAGGGAGGGGGAAGGGGACACACCATGTCTGTGCATTAGTTTCTCTTCCTGGAGGCAGGCTCTGTTTTCCTCTATTTTGCAAAGGGGCAGTTAGGAGTCATTCACTCTATGTTTATAATTCTCCGTTCTTTCAGAGTAATTTTCAAAACACTTTGATTTTCTTTTCAGCTGTGAAAGAATAACCCAAGACCAAACATGTTATTCTTTGAAATTAACGCACTCACTAAAGCTGGTTTCCCTATAAATTTGACTGAAGTGGATGATTAAGAACTCTTCTTCACAAATAATGCTTCATGCAATACAGCTGTAATGAGACTACAGACTGATTATTTAAATGGATTAAAATTTTTATTAACTGCAAATCTCATCTGGCATGCTCTTTATGTAATACTTAAGGAGACTTTGAAATCCTGATAGTGGTTTTACACATGGTTAGAGAGGTTAACTCCAAAGGCTGGTTACTTCAGTCCTCACAGTTGACTCTGGTCTTCATGTTAGGTGGCACCAGTTTGAACCTGCATACAACCCAGCACTATGCCCAAACCACCCTGTCCTACTTCTCAGCACTACTTACTCCCCGTCATTACTACTCTGAGCTAGTTATGTCACTTTCAATGTAGACTGTGAAAAACAGCCTACCAAAACCATGTGGGCTATTGTACAAAGTGGATATGCTCAGAAGCACTTTCACTGTTTGCCTCCAGATTGTGGCACCTTTGAGGTTGGCAGGCAATTGTGGTTTGAATGTTTTACATTAGAGAATAATCCAAAATAAAGAGAATTGCCTGACAGTACAAGAGGGCTGGGTTGAGAACAGGATTTTTGCTGTGTATTCATGTAAGGATACAAGTGAACCATAACAATGCCCATAAAGGAGCTGTGTGATGATCCCTATTGATCCCAACGGATGGCTCTTACAGTGGTGGTGTCTGCTGTCCTCCTTTAAAGAGGGATGTGACCAGACTGGAGTAAAGTGCACAACTTAAGCCCTGTACATATCCCCTTCCTAGTACATAATTTAAGCCCTGCTGATTGACTGGAGGAATGTGAAGTCTTTAGACTGGCACTTTGTCCTTGACTTTGACCTTACACAGGACCAGGAGCTCATCAGAAATATCCCACTCAGAAAGGAACCTTCTCATACTTCCATATTTTTTACTTTGTTTTGTGAAGATGTGTTCTCCTCCCAAATTCTCCAGCTTAGTGCATGTGGGACGGAAAAGATTATCTGGTCCTGAGAAAAATGCACTCTATGATGGTTCATTGAAGGGTTCACTGTGGAATTTTGAAAGCATAAAAATCCCATATGACATGGGCCTGTTGTGAAGGAGAAGAGAACTTAAGTAAGGAGGACCTTCTATACTTCTTTACTTTGAGGGTGGCAGAGCACTTTAGCAGGCTGCCCAGAGAGGTTGTGGAGCCTCCATCACTGAAGACATTCAAAACTCACCTGGACACCATCCTGTGCAACCTGCTCTAGGTGAAGCTGCTCAAGCAGAGGGGCGTGGACAAGAAGATCTCCAGAGGTCACTTCCAATGCCTAACGTTCTGTGATAAACTTCTGCACAAAACTAATTTTTTTCAGGAAGTGTGGTGGGACACTGGAACCAGTTCCCTGGAGAGGTTGTGGCTGCCCCATCACTGGAAGTGTTGAGTCAGGTTAGATGGGACTTAGAGCAACCTGATGTAGTGAAAGATGTCCCTGCCCACGGCAGGGGGGTTAGACTAGATGATCTCTGAAGGTCCCTTCCAACCCAAACCATTCTGCAATTCTGTGATTTATGAAAAATTATTTCAGCTTCTTGGGTAACAGACCAGAGAAGTCTCAATAACAATAAGCCATTTTAATTTCCTGAGTATTAAGCACTCCAGAGTACAAAGGTACTGGATTAACCTGGCTGTGTATAGAGATAAAAAAAGAGACGATGTTTGAAGTGTAGAGATTTAATGAAGACCTTTTGCTATGGCAGAAGAGCACCATTAAATCTAAGGATAAAATAATAATAATAATAAAAAAGAAAATAAAAACCAACCAGCTACCTGAGCACTTAAAAGTATCAACAGAGGCTTTAATTTGAGTATTAATCCCTTTACACTTCCTTTTAACCTCAGAAAAATTATAGAGAGGACCAACTCTTTCTCCATTTGGCAACACTTGATAGTGCCAAAGACAAGAGCCATTGTCAGGAGATGGGGGAGAGAGCAGAGAAGGGGAAGGGGAAGGGGAAGGGGGAAGGGAACTTAAGAGTTGATCTGGGAGGCATTTTGCTTTTTTCCTGCTGGAATCTGATCTAACTTTCCTGAACACAAATTAAAGAAAGTCACATAAAAGCAAGAGATAACAAATGCAGCCTGTTTTTGGTGTAACCCTCTGCTGAAGAATGATAGATGCATGCATAGTCTTAACAGTCACAGATGTATATAAGCATCAGGTTGTTTAAAGTTTGTATTTTAGTTGCCTTTTGGGCCATGGGCTTAGAATAACATTGCGAAGGATTCAAGCTTAGTCAGCTGAACCAGACTTCCATTAAAGAGAAGCCATGAACAACCAGATAAGACAAAAGAAAAAAAGAAGAAAGAGAAATTGAAAAAGGGTAATATTCAGGAAAGACATGGTGGATGTGACCTAGCCAGGTCTGGCTGTCTGAGCAGGTGACAGCTCTGGGCTTCTGAAGACACAGGGTTGTCACCGTGGCTCTCACAACCCTAGAGGTGGGAATGTGGCAGTAACCATAGTAAAGCTTGCTCCTTTCAGTAAATCTTCTATCCTGTCATTGATATTTACAGCCCTGCAAATGTGGATAGGCCCAGCCACCCATGCTTTCATCATTAGACCCAGCATGCAGCTCATAAAATTTTGTTCATTAATTCCCAATTTCACATTTGTCTTACTTATCAAACACAGCCTTCAGGGGATAGCAGTAAGAATCTTGGGGTTTGCTAATCTCATCTTTTTCTCTTTAATCCTTCCTTTCCTTGTATGAACAATTTTAGATAAGCGCTTGGCTCTGCTTTTTGTATTATTTTGGAGACTTAGAATAGAAACCTCTCATCACTATGCTCTCACCTTCTTTAAGTGACCTGGAGACTCAAGACCTTCCTGCAGGTGTCAAAAAGAACCAGGATAGGGGTCGCTAAAGAAGTATTGCTGTGTTTCCCTATACAAAACCATCAGTGCCATTTTGCCCTCATTCCTGTACTGTAAGCATCCACTTACCTCCTTCTGTGAATTTATTTCTTTTACATTCCTTCTTGAATCAGTAAATATCATTTTTCACTGGTTTAACTTTAAAAAAATTTAAAGCACAGGAATGTAATAAACCCTCGTCAACCTGGATTTAAGGAAACAGCTCTTGTCAAATATATCTGAATTACTTCTAAAATGATATTGCAATTTTGATTAAGTGTGCCATACCTCCATAGTTATCTTTGACTTTTATAGATCCGTTGAATTAATACAACATTACGCTGATCTAAAAAAAAATAGGTGGTATAAATGTAATAAAGTAGAAAGTTAGCTCTATCTGTGGAAATCATAGCCAATAGAGTGCCATCAGTGACTGTGAGCAAGTTTCACTAATCAGGACTTGAACTGTTTTAATGAGTGATCAAGGAGTAAATTGTAATTCTAGGGATAAAGACTGAAAAAGTGGAAAATAGTAATGGAGACCAGAGCAGACAAAACCCTCTGCGTGGTAATCAGATCCCATTCAAAGAACCTGGGATATTCTTCCTTTTAAGAAACCTGAAGGGAAAGCTAGACTAACCAAATAGGGGAAAGGATGCAAGAAAAGACTGAAGGTATGATAGGCCAAAACTGTAGTAACAAAACTCAGGTTGATATATTAGCTAGGGGAAGGTTGAAGAGAATTTAGTAAATTGATTAAGTGCTATAGGTATTGGTCAGTAAAGACTGAAATACTGTACATGGTTTAGGGCCCATTTTAAAAAGTAGGTTGACAAACTGGTGAAGATAAAGCAACTAAATTTCTAGAGAGCTGGAGTGGCAAAGATAACAAGCCTAGTCTCTCTTAGCTTACCAAAATGAAGAACAAAGAGTGGTTAGATACGCATTTTCAAAGGAAGAAACTACTGAGTAGTAACACAGTTTTTAATTCCAGCAGTGAAAAACCTATCTAGAACCAGTGGTGAAAGAAAGAAAAGGAAGGAAGGGAAAG
>NW_009954217.1:1751765-1762952 GCF_000747805.2 Chaetura pelagica
AAAGAGAGTGGGAAAGGGAAGGGAGAAAAGGAGGAATGAAGGCAGAAAGGGATGAAAGGAGGGAGGCAGGTAGGGAGGTAGATCAACCATAGAACTACATTTGAAAAAGCAGGTGATTAACAATTGAAACAAACTACCAATACTCCTCCACATAATTTTTGGCCATAATTCAGGCATCAGCATACCACTCCCCAGAGGAGAACTGAGTGCCTTGACCCAGTTTTGGTAGATAGGAGAGTCTAATGGTACAGACATAGCCTGTTTCACTAGTTGGTTTCAGTGTCAGAGAACAACCTTGGGCAGACTGAGTTTGCTATCAATGACACACCCACGTGGTCCTTAGGAATTAGTCCAGATGAACAAACATGTATTTGCATTTATAGAGTTCATAAAATTAGCTACACCCTCTCCTGGCATTAACCAACATATTTAGTTTATGGAAATGGAGGAAAATAATTTATAGCCATTTATTTTGGGGTCCTGAATACTGCACCTTTTTATAAGCTCCAGCCCCATAAATCAGTGTAAATGATGAAGAACTAATTGTTAGGTTTAAATTTCAAAAGTTTAATAAAAGGAAACCCCTCATATTTTATGTTTAGATGAGTATAATAACTTCAGCCTCTTTCTTAATATTCCTTTGTGTCTTAACCAAATTATTGAAGTGCCCACCTGGAAGGCCCTGGGAATCTGGATTTCAGTGCTCTGCTTCAGCAGATTTGTCACTCTCTAAATGCTCTTTCAGAAACTTTTAACCCAGAGTTAAGGTAGCATTGAAAGGACAATCATTAAACCCCAGTCAGATAAGGCACAGCTGTTCTTGGAACTAACCCTGTCGCTTAAAAATTAATGTTCTTGGGCAAAAAGTATTTTCTGTTTTTCTAAGTGCTGCATACTGGTTTTGTTGATCTCAATGAGTCATTTAATTATCAACCTGAAACCTGTTTCTTTATTTTCAGAGTAAAAATTAGATTTCTTATAATTATGCTCAGTGGTACTTAATACCTGTATTTGTGGAATATTTTAAATGTTGCAATGCCTTGAGACCTTGAGAAAGACCACATGTGCTTGCTTAAGAAGGCACTTCTGGCATGGGTACAATTTAAATAGTGTGTGCAAATAAGTAGTAATCAAAAGAGAGTTCTCCACTAATAAGAGATAATATTTATTATTGTTCCTATCACCATTCCTGGAGCCAGAAGCTAAAAAACTAGATTTCCTAATTTGGCTTATTCATTAATAAATAAAAAGAACCCAAGCCTCTTTTTCATTTTCCTTTGTTTCTTTCAAAATTAATAAGTCAAGTTTGTTCCCATCTTCCATATTTCTTCTCCCAGCTGAGCAGCTTATTGTAGTATCAATGGAAAGCAACAGATTGTGGAGGACTCCAAGAGAGGCTTGAAAACAGATTTGTCCAGCTATACACCACAAACAGCACATCTGTTATTGACAAAGTGAAAATAGAGCCTGCAAGGAGTTAGAGCTAAATATAATTCAGGCTCAGGAGCAGAATTCTTGCCTAGATTTTACTCTCTTATTTTCCTTTGGTAAAACTGTCTCCACTTCAATACGACTGCCATAAGCAGGCACAGAGGGCCTGTTTTAAAGGTCCCTAGGCAATGAAAGATACCGTTCCAAATTATATAGTACAAGCTCATCCCACACCATCCTTGTAACACCTTCACAAATGTGAAAAATCTTTGAGAACAGCTCAAACTGTTGGGTCATTGAGTTTATCAAGTCTCAGTGGACATGCCTTATTTTTTCACCTGCAAATGTTACAATGGAAGAAACCACCTTTTAGCACTTCTCTGATCTCTAGAGAGTTCAGCTCTCTGTGCAGCCTGTGTGTAAATTTTTTTGATGTAATTTGGGAATTGATGGACCCCTTCCATATGCAGCCAAGAAATCTCTTGAAAGATATGCAGCAATCCTGGGAAATACCAGAATTCAAGCTATCCATAACCGCATTAATTTGACTCCTGGAATGTAGTCCTAATCTCTTAACTTGAGCTATCTAAAAATCTCTCCAGCCTTACCTACTCTTCCACAGTCCTTCTACAATGTGGGAGGAAAATGGGCATGTTCAGATGGAATGACAGAAATCCACAGTGTAATGATAAGGAATTAGATTAGACCTGTTTCTGTACGGCTCAAGTTAGGTAAAAAGTTTTGCAGCTTTTGTATACAGCCATTTTGCACTCTTGACATTCCCCTTCCACATATTTTACATCTACATTTTCTTCACAGAGCCTCCTGCTTCCAGAATGCACAGCCTTCAGCCTTCAGGCTGTTGAACAGGCACCTGTTCAATGTATCTCCCTAATCCATTCTGAAAATGTCTTGCCCAGGCCTTCCTGGCTGCACACCAGCTAAACCCACATTGAATTGGGTCGTTCGTATTCTCATTACTGGGACTGTTGGCATTTTTGAGGGGAGAAGCCAGTAACTTGCATGGCAGGTGTTCAGCAACCTGCAACTGGAAGGTAGAGCTCTAGTTTACAACCCACACCAGCCGCCAGTTTGTTACCAGCCATTGGCACGATGCTGTTCTCCTCCACCAATTTCCAAGTGTCCAGTCAAAAGCAGCACTACAGCAAACACCCCAGAGGGAAGATCAAGTACAAGCTAGCAACTGGACATGTTTCGTCCTCCCACAAAAACATGTCTGACTGGGTGGGTACCTGCACAGCCACCTGTAGCTGGCTGCTCTGATTCTGTGGGTCCAACAGAGGATTTAAATCACCTGTTGGGCTCTTTTTAGGAGCATCACATTTGTCCACAATTCCCAGGCCAGCACTAGCCTAGTAGAGATCTCCAGATCTCCTAAGACCTGGTGAAGACTTTTTTATTATGAAAAAATTAGATTTATTTAGAATGTAAATTAATTGAAACTGCAGCCAGCCTTCTAAGAGAAAGCAGGGTAATTACATTGCTACAAGGCAGCAGTTATATTACTGGTGTAAAGGAGTACTCTTACATGTAACTGTCCTGAAGATGTTATTATCAGCTACATGTGATACAGACGCTATTGCTTCCCAAGCTTACTGCATTCCCCTTTAACAGAAATAGTCGCCTTGTGTTCCTGTTTTCACTGACTTAATTTACATCAGGATTTTTTGTCCCTTCAGAAATGCATCACCTGCAAGTTTAAATACAAGTCCCAAGGTGACGGGGTGGAGAAAGAGGCTTTCCACAGCACATCTGCCCCTGAACATCGCACTCATCCCTACAGCTAGATGAAAGAGGCAGTTAAACTGATATTGTGGGGTGTTTTCCACTGGTTTTAGTAAACAAACTGAAAATTTCACAGTAACAGTGCTCCTGCCCTCAGTATCTCCTACTTTCTTCTGTAATGTGTTTGCTGTAGCTGATAATTTTTTTTTCTACCGCTTATCATATTTTTTTTTAGGATTATAGCTATGGGAAAATGCCCTTGGCAAAACCAAAAGTGCATAGACCAGGAAATATTAGGGAGGAAAAAAGGGATACAAAATCAGGTTTATTCCATCTGGTAAGATTTGGGCACATGTTGCAATCTCCTGAGTTTTTCCAAACTGCTGTATTTTATTTTTCTTAATTACAACATTTACCACAAATATTGGAAAAGAGCTATCATATCTTCCCAGATGAAATAAAATGCAGAGTAAGATACTCTAAGTGGGTATTTTAAACTTTTTCTACTAAATTTTTTAATGTCGTCTGTAGTTTGTCTTTCTGGATTGGTAAAAATCATTCTGCTCTCTCTTCTGTTTCTCTAGAGTAAAAAAATTCTCATGTAAGTGTTTATCATGAGCTCAATCAGACACAAAGTAAAGATATCTCAGGTAGGGTCCTTGTGGGGATGGCTTTGTGATATGAACAAGCTGAATCAAAGACTCATTGCTGTTGAGAGGTGGAAAGCTTCTTTTGCCTTCCACTTGCCAGATTGCTTGCTTTCTGCTTTGTTCCTTCCTCATTTTCTCTGCCCCCCTCCCTTGCTCCAGCTCTGGGTTTCATCTGAGTGCCAGGTTTTCATGGCTTGTTTCCATGTCACTGGAAAGATAAACTACTATCCCATGAATAATTTTATTCAACATTGGGCAATACTGTATCACTTACTTTATCTATCACGTAGCACTCAATGCTGGCATGTTAGGTAGGCAAATCAATCTGTCATCTTAAAATAGTTACTGCTTTACTTCCTTCTCTTTATGTTTAAATGTCACATTGCTCTGAGTGCTTCTGTGCATACTTCAATGCTTGCTTCAGCACAGGGCTCACTGCAACAGCAGGACCATGAACCTTCACCAGGGCAACTAAATCAGGAACAGGACTTCCTTTGCTAAAAATACTGCCAACAGAGGGGAAAACCAGGCATATTGAAAGAGTGATTCAACCCTTATACTACCTAACTTGCCCTGCAGATATGGGTCTTTCCCTCTTGTCACAGTACAAACCCTCACCAGCTGTATTCCTATGAGACATCTACATCAAGGTCCAAAGTTCACCAGGATGAAAGTAAGCATGTACCTGCAACTAGAGGAAATTCCTTTGGAGGCTAAAACAACAGTACACAGTAACTAGCAACATGATTTTGCCATAGCTATGTCTGGGCTATCAATCTTATCTCTGAAGTGCTCATTTTACTTTCTCAATAACTTCCTGAGACAGAGTGGCAAGGAAGGAATATGTTGTAAATTTCTGGATCAGCAGAACCTGGGCTTTTAGTAATAATGAAAGAGCATATAGGAAGCAATGGTCATAAGTTCAGTATACTGCACTCCAGGTTTTTTTATGGAGCACTGGTTTTAGAGTAGTTCATGCTACTCAATTGTGTACTACCCAGATCCTAACATTTTGACAAGGATTTTCTTAGGAAAGGAACAACATGCACCTTGCAACATCATTTAGATTAATCCATCAATTTAGCGATGATAGAGCAGATGCAGACATATGAATCACTATGTTCAGAGGGTATGTGTCAGGGTAATATGCAAACCTCAGCTAGCTTCTCTTGCTCTACAGATGAATGCTGACTCACATATGGGTCGAATGTCATGTCCCCAAACAACCTGTGACACTGTGTTGGTGGTTGGGCTTGCAGACAAGTTTGTGGTTTTAAATGCAAATACAAAGCTTTTACTGAAGCTGAAAGGCAACTGCCAACAAGTTCTTTTTTCTCTCATTTCTAATGCTGGGAACACTGATTTGTGTTTGTTTTTAAAGACCTTTGTGAGGACAAGTAGAACTGGAAGATCTAGCATCTCCAATGCTGGCTAGAGTGACCAAAGATCATCCGGGCATGCAAGCAAAGAAACAGCTCCTTGTTACTGAGACGAACTGTGATCAAGCATGTGTATTTTCTGAAAACCTCCAGGCCCAAGAGGCCAGACAGCAGCACTGGGTGTTGCTGCTGAACACTTCCAGGGCAGGAGGAGCCAAGTGGAAGAGGTACTAGCCAGAGGGAGCCGCCTACAAATATGCACCTAATTAAGCCTAATGGAAGCCAACAATGCTGTCTACACCTATTTAAAAGACTTATACAGTCAAAACAGGCCACATGACCCTGTTTTGTCTTGGGAATAAGTTAAAAGTTGGGTTTTTTTCTTCTTTGTTGTAAAGGATTTATGTGGTTGTGTTTTGTAAAAGTCCAGAGGGAGGGGACCCAGAGTAGGGAGAAGGATGGGGAGGGCTTGGCACCAAGGCCAGATTTATCACAGAAGCCATGGGTTACTTAGACCAAAAGTTACTGGACTCCACAACCAGAAGAAATTTTATCTTTAGTTTTCAACCTGAAGAGAAAGATCCAAGCTGACAGGTTTTCTGCTGCCTAAGTGCTAAGAAACATCTGTCCTTTTCTTGATCAATTAGAACCACCTTTTCTTGATCAATTAGGTCAGACTGTGGGCAGCTGGGCTGAGGTCCAGACTGCCCCCTTCCCAATTTCCAAAGAAATCTTTCTCAGTAGTCAAAGCAAGTCCAGCGATACAACAGTTTTACCACAAAGATACACTGTTCCTGAACAGCCACTTCTGGGACTGCTTATAAGGGTGTAGTACCAGCTCAATAATTACCAGCTACACCCTCAATAACTGCAGTTTTTCGATAAAACAGCCCTGAGTCATCAGGATTCTGAACTCTTGCGTCCTGGAAGACATCTGCCCAAACTTATTCAAGGAAATAGATAACTATGAAGGGCATTTAATAGTTTGCTGTTCGTACCATGAAGAGCATGAGCAAGGAACTATCTCCTAACCAAGTGTTAAAGGTGTATGCCTGGCAAGCGAAAAGGCTGGGGCTCACTCCCTGCTCCAGTGGCTTTCAAAAACCAGAGCAGCCAAAACATGAGAGAATTGTCCAGATCAGCCTGTATCTCAGTCACCAGTTCAGTTCCATTCTCAAAGGTAGGCAGAAAGGATCTGAACTCAGATTTCATTCCTTTCATGACTTATGCTGACTTGTCATGCCACTATGACAACTGAGACACATATATAAGGGACATCCCTACCACTTTTCCTACTTTATGATTTAAACCCCTTGATTTTATCAGACCTGTTCGGAAACAAATCAAAATAATGTTAACATCTATTTCCATATTTATTTTGACAAAACCTTGTCTAGGCTGGTGTCCTGGTTTGAGCCAGGATAAAGCCAATTTTTCTTTTTACTGATTTTTTTTTTTTCCTTCAGTAAGCTTTCTTGTAACTAGCAACAGTGTGTTCTGCTAGGCTGATAAGACAGTGGAATGTTTTTCTAACTACTGAGGCTTCAAGGCCGCACCTGCACTCTGCCGGCTCAGACACTATGGGGAGATCTGTGACCCCCCCGTAGGAGGCTAAGTTAGATGGACAGCAAAATTGGCCAAAGATATTCCATTCCATATATCTACGTAAGCTCAGAGGAAGGTCAGAGATCACAGAAGACAACTTCCTTCCTTCTTCTTCTCCCCTCTCTTCGGTCCATGGCCGGCATCCAGGGAGGACTCTGTTCATCCATCACCGTCGATCCTCAGGCTTGATCTCTCGTGACCCCCATAACTCTCTGCTCTGTTCCAGCAGCAGCTCCGGGATTCCTCAGGACTCTTCCCAGTTCAGGGAAGTGCTGTGGGAGTTGCTGGGGTGGGGGGAGGCGAGAGGCTTTTGCCCATACCTGAATATATATCTGTATATAATTGTATATATTTTCTTGTATGATTCATTAGTGTTTTAATTAAAGCTGTGTAGTTTAGTTTTCAATCCAGCCAAGTCTCTCTCTTTTTCTCTCTCTCCTTCCCTACCTGGGTTGGGGGGAGGGGGGATCGAGAGCATTGTTGTCGGACCTGAGTCAAACGGTGACAGCTGGATAAGATTTTGCACGCAGTCTGGTCCTTTCACCTCAGGGACGGTAGAAGTTGAAAAGCAGAGATGAAAGAAGTGAGGATGGTCCAAGGCAGCGAACATTTTCTGTGTAAGAGAATGCCAAACAGATGAGGAGTCTTCAGGTTGAAAAAAGACAAATGCGGAAGGCTAAAAACAATGAATGGTGCTGAATAGGTGACGAGGTAATGATTATCCACTGTGTCGCACCACACAAAAACTACAGGACACCCACTGAAATTATCAGATATCAAATTAGGAGACGAGAACAGGTATTTCTTTGAATAGTGCATAATTATATTGTCACAGGCTGCCATGCAGGCCAAAAGTGTAAAGTCAAAAAGTCATTTTTGAAATGACTTTCAGGGAGGGCTGGTTCAATGGTAAAAATTAATAAAATTAAATATAAAACAAAAGCCCTAATTTAACCTCTGACTCAGGAAAGCAGGGGAGGATAGATCTCTGTTCTCTCTTGTGCTTTCTCTAAGCATTACTGCTGAAGTGCCATAGTCACTGTGACAAACAGGCTACTTGGTTACCATCTCTGTACAGTGATGTGAAGGTTCTTAAGACTGATGTTGATTTTCTTTTTTGGCTGAGAAAATCAAGATATTCACACAACAGCCCAGACAGAGGGTAGACAGAGAAGCATGGGACACTGGAACCATCAAAACTCTCCTATGTCATTGCTGAGTAAACTTTCCTGTTCCGACGTTTTGAATACACATGCCCTAAAACTACACCTATACACTCAAAAGTACTTCATGAAGAGCATTAATTAAACTCTATCTCTAAATTTAACAGGATACATGTATTCATAGCTGAAAAATGAATGCGCCAAGATAATTACCATATCTCAAACAGAAAAATAATACTCCATGCTTTCTCCCGCTAGGCTATATTTAACTTTCTACCACTGTGCTACTTCTTCTGTGCCTTTTCCTATATTGTCCTTGTTTGAGAGTTCAGACTCACAGAAAAGTAAAACAGCTGTTTCTGACACATTAAGGAGCAAATTAAAAAGCTGCTTATTCAAGGATAAACACTGCCATTCCTTTCCTTAACATCCTTGTCTATCTTGGGATGAAATTTGGTCCACTGCCTAGCACTATACAATTCCTTACAACCCAGCCTGGGCTTCTGCCAGAAAGCTAATGTTTAAAACCACCCAAGGGAACATCTCAAACTTGTCTGGAATTTCTACTAATGGAGAAAGCATAAGCTGGGGTAGGTAATGTGGGGACCTGGGCTAGTTCTTGTAGGAATTACTCTTCCTATTTGTGAAAGATCATTCATTAGTTAGTGCTCAAAATGGCTCATTTTACCCTCATGGACATCACACCTTCTGTCTACTATTGAACCTGTTGCTGAATGTTCATGCCCAATGTAGCAACCCCTGCTACTCCAAGCCCTCAGTGGTGCTGAGACAGCACTGAAATTTTCACAGAAGGGAGACCCAGAACAGTGACCTATGCCAAAAGAAATCCTTTCATGTTATAAGAAAGTCTGACATCTGACAGCACAAGTCAGAAGGAAATAAAAGTTCATTTCGGTTAACTTTAGTTTCTTGTACAGTTCTCCCTACGCTAATGAACAGTGAGAGGTTTTGCACTCTTGTCTATACCAAGCCCAGGCTGTCTCCTATGGAAAACAAAGACTTCTCAAAGACGCCTGACTTTTTTTTCCCTGAGGAATCAGACTTTTGGGCTTCTAAAAATCTGGCCCATTCAGCATATCTCAATCAGATAGCTAAAACTGAGGTAAAAAGATATGCCAGAACAATTAAGCCAGCTGCAGTTTTAAAGAAAACCATTTTCGATAGGTAGAAAAATCCTAGTACACTGAGGATGTAAATCTCATGCTTCTGATATTTCTGTCCAGCTATACTGAGGAAAGTGTAACAAAGGAATTTTAAAAAACCTACACGTATCAGTTTAATTAGGTTGAGTAATTGTCACCATTTGAAATAAGCATTAAGCATGGGACAGCATATCCAATTTCCTTTTAAAATTACTGAGAAAAACAGATACTCATTTGTCATCACAGTCTGCTGGAAAAGCTGGGAGAGTCATAGGAAAGCTTGTTTGATGCTCTTGCAAACACTAGGTCTCATCAGGTGTCTGAGAAAAGCGGCAAGTTTTCTACAACTTCTTCATTTTATGGTTTTTTGTTTTCACTAAGCTGTCTCTCAGTGGCCCAATATAAAAATTATGGGAGGAAAATAAAGGATGAGTGGGAAGCATGTGCTCTCTGCAGGTAAAGCAGGGCAGGAGGCAGTACACACCTGGCTGCCTTCCCCAGGTGCCGGGGATTCCTGGACAACTCCCTTGCCTGAAGATCACAGTGTGATGCACACAAGGAGCAAGGCGGTAACTTGTTGCTGAGCTGAGCTTCAAACCACAATGCAAAGTAAGATGTTGTGAGCTTACGTGCCCCAGGGGTAGCGGTTTCCTACTTCCTAGACCCCAGTGGATAACTTTCTCTGGATGACTTTTCATCCATTAGGAAGCTATTTCCTCACCTGTCCCCTAAACACATCTGATCATTTGGGGAATGTGACAGCACCTCTCCATTGGATGAATTCAACAGATGGTATGAATTTATTTACTTAGCAGTCCAGAGCAATTCTGGATTTTAAATCAGAAAATAAGGTCAGCTGCAACACAGTGTTACATTTCACATCTGGAATGTGTGTTGCAGCTGCACTTCAGTCTCAAGGCAATTATTTTGATCCCAAACCCAGTTGCTGTAAATAAATATAATTAATTAGAATGTTTTTCCTTTGCCTTTACAGAAAAACAATGAGTATTTCAACAAAACCATAACCACCAGAAGCAAGTCCTTGCTGCCATTCTACTCAATTATCCTAATTCATAAGAAATGTTTCTCAGTTAAACTTCCATCTACTTCCCTCCCACGCAAACTCAGCTTTATCTCAGATATCTGACACTAAATCACTTCTATTAGAAAGGCTGCACCAGTTCCCTGAAGTCCTAGCTTAAAAAACTTAAAACTACTACATTTTAGAATGTTTTTACACTGTTACGTTGTTCAGTTTCTCCTTTTTGACCTTGGTCACAAAAGCAAGCTGGTGCTGCTTCATCTCCTATTGCATTCATTCCAACTGCTTTGGGGTTCATTTCGGTTTTGCCGTTTTCTCTAACGAGTAGCACACAGCTTGCAAAAATATTACAAACACTAAAATAAACCAAGCCCAATTCCCAAACTCCCTGGCTAGAATTCCCCTCTGGACAAGACAGAAAAAATGCTGTGAGCAGATAAATATTACCAGTGGACTTTCTCATAAACCAGCAGATCAAATAGTTTCTTGCATTCCTAAGAAATTCCCTTTCTCCTGGCAAACTGAAAAATAGATACTACTAAGGCTGTACTGCTTAAATGAAACAAAAAAAAATAATTTAAAACATTCCAAAATGACTTCAAAATTTCTGTAGCGTACAACGTCAGAATCACACAACTAAAATTTGCTCGAAGGAGATTAAAAGATCAATTGATATTATTGTGATTTGCCACCTTTTGTGTCGTTAACGACATTTAAAAACACCGTTTGGTGGTCGAGATAAGACTCCCACGCAACCCCAGGGCGCGTTTCTATTTCAGCTGCGCAACTGCTTCACCCCGCCGGCAAACAGCGGTGCCGGGGGCTCCCCAGGCCAGCGGGCCCGTTCCCGCCGCCCCGCCGGGGCCTCCACCCCGCGCCTGAGCCAGGAGGCGAAAGCGGCGCCAACGCTTTGCCGCCCTCCCCGCCCGAAACACTCCGGGCATCCACCTGCCTTTGTCAAAACCCGAAATCCTCGGTGACACAACGAGCGGGGCGGCCCGGGAAGCG
>NW_009954217.1:1763669-1791138 GCF_000747805.2 Chaetura pelagica
AGCGGTGCCGCCCCTTCCCTGGGGCCGGGCCTGGGGGTCGGGCCTGCCCGCCCTGGGCCCTGGGCCCGGGCGCCTCTCAGGGGGTGGTTGCGGCGCTGAGATGTTAGAAAAGGTCTTGAAGACATTGATTTGTGCGTTTCGGCTCTGTATGAACATAAATAAATGATTGGGAGATTTCTGCGGCAGTTATTTCGCACCTGCGTTACCCCGCGTCACCTGCGCTGCTGGTGACCTCCAGCCTGACCAACCACTGACCAACCACAAGGCCAAGTATCTGTTTCCCTCTGTGACAGGTTAATTCCACAATCCATTATTTTCACGGGCAGTGAATTTCACAAGGAAGCTCTTTTCATGGTAACACACTAAAATATTTCTACTTGCCTTTGCCTTTACTTAAATGATGTGGCTGTTGTGTGTCAAGTGCTGATAAACCCCCCAGTCCTCACCAGGGCTGTATCTGGGTTTATAAACATTTCTGGCAAAATATTCAAAACCCAATTGCAACCTCATTATCGCGGCCTATTTTTAGAATGCAAGGATTCCCTAGAAGCTATTTTACTACTCTATTAAGAGCTATACTCTGAGTAACAGACCTGAGTTGTTTTCACATTTTACTGAAATGTAAAATGTATATAGCACTGTAGGGCTGGGGAGCAATTAGGCTGCATAAATCCAGCACGGCAAAGGATTGAAAAAATGAGAACGGTGTTCATGTCTTGGTAATTCCACTTTATACAGCAACCCTCTTAAGAGCATTTTGTCTGTCTGATTATTAAAGTGAGAACATGTGTCTGGTAAAACTATTCTTTCTTCAACTCAGGTAGGACATCCATTGTGCAGAGGTTGTTTATGACCTTAAAGTTACTCTGTGTAGGGGCATTTATTTCACAGTTTAAATTTCAATAGGCTTATGAGACATTTATTTAAATATTACGAGAGAAAGGAGGACATTTGAAGGTTAAAATTCAGCTTTGTGTTGAAGACAAGAGCTGTCAAGACTTTACTTTTGAAGTCAAATATCTTTGCACTATTTATTAACCCCCTGCTTCCCAAGTCATTCATTAAAACATACTGGCTTGGATGCATTGTTGATGCTTTGTTGCTGGGCAACTATGAGAAAGGTCAGCAAATTTTGCATGAATGATCATGTACTAAAGATCTCCAGCCAGGTCTCCTTCCTGTTCTTGAATGTAATCTAGTGTGGACAAGCACAGCCTGATGTCCTTTCTTAGGCATTTTTCAAGTGAAGGAAATGCCTATGGTAATCAGCTAAACCATTGCCCAAAAAATATATATATATAAAAAATAAAACTCTCTATATAATTATAAAATAGTAAGGTTCACGTAGGGTGATTCAAAGTTATAATTAGGTAACAGAAATACCAATGTTGACACAATAACAGTACTTCTAAAACAAATACAATTACTCTGTCTTTTGCAATATTAAATGAAGATCACAGAGCTATATACATAGCAATCCAGCATGTGAATAACAGGAAGAAAGAGCATTCCTTACAGAAACATGCAAGCTGGAGAATGAAGTGATTTGTCTAATTACTTTGTCCAGCTCTCTGGTACTGCAAACAGATCCCTTTGTATTCTGTGTATTTGATTTCTAACTCTATATCATGCACAGTGTTTGTTTATTTTTTAAGTGCTCAGAACTGAGCACTTAAAGGGATTAGTGTTTGTTGATTGCTTTCATGAGATAACATAGACTTGTTCTCTATGCTGTTTACTCATAATCTTTTATTTCCAAGGAGAAAATCCTGATTATCCTTATGCTTTGAATAGCAGAATCATTTCCTAGAGTGTAACAATTGTGTAATCATTCAAATAAGCCAGTAAACAAGCCAGGACAAATTTATCCCTGGCATAACAATTCTGATTCAATTGAAATAAAAACAGTCGTAAATTCAATTCACAATAACAGAGCAAAATGCCCTTGGGGGTTCACTGAGTGAAACCTCTCAGGCCAGAAATACCTGTTCTGGTTTCTTAACCAGATTAATACATCAGCCTTGCAGAATATGTTTTGTGTTAAAATACAGTGACATGGACAGAGACCAATGAAACCAGTTCCCAGACAAGCTGAAATGGCTTTAGTGAATACAAAGCAGAATTAACCTTGTAGCTACTCTAGGCACCTGGGCTTGGAAGTAAATTACAAAAGGTGCATTTCTAATACCTCTTTTTTTTCAGAGATGAACTGAACCTTTAAAGCACTGAAATTAAAATGGAAAAGATGCATAGGGCCTTTCAGAGAAACATGGGGAGATGTGTAGATCACTGAAGTCTGAAGAAGCAGTGATGATACAAATTCTGTTACTTGGTATGTAAAACAGATTTATGTAACCACAACCTCATGGCCAGCATGGCTTTAATTTATTACATGGTTAAAAGACAAAGAATGCACAACATGCCCCAGAGCATTTCTGCATCACAGTTGAGATGAAGACTCTGTGACTGTACCTGGAATACTGTCCAGCATTAACTGCTACATTATTTGAAGAACCCTGAAAAATGTGAAAGGAGTCCAAAGGACTTAGAAGAATGATTTGCCTTCCAGAGAACAATAACTAAAGAACCTCAAACTATTTAGTTTATTGAAGAGAAAATTCAGTGTTGGTTCACCAAAGAAGATTAAAAGATTTCTAATTAGAAGATTTCTAAGTGTCAAAGCTGAAGGAAAATGAAGATTCTTTAGCTGGAAGCTAATCCAAGTAAAATCAGAACAGAAATAAAGACTACATTTTTCACAGTGAGCATAATTAACTCCTGGAGTGATCTACTCAAGGAGCAGGTGTTATCTCCATCATTTTAAGTCTATCTGAGGCAGGTATGAGCTTTACACATTAATGTTTGGAAAGAGACATACTGAGATCTGCTGAAAAACATCACTGCAGCTTGCCCAAACACTGCAAGTGCCAGCTTGCCCATATGCAGTGAGAAATGCTCGTGTTTCAGTGGTAACTGCCTGCTGTTGCCTATCAATAGGCACACGAGTAGGCTATGTAGAAGCCATTACAAATATTCCCATGGTTGACACACCATCACAGAGCTGAGAGGAAGAAGAAGGCAACAAGTCTTTTAGATCTGAAGTTCCCAGTGCCACAGGACCAAGCAGGGTCCTAGGTGATCTAACGACCAGCCTCAGCAGCCCATTTTGACTCCCTTTCTCCCATGGCAGGAGTTCAGCCTCCTGACCAGCACAACCCTGATGACAGTCACATGACATGATCCTTCATCAGGAACCATACTTCAGTTGCCAGCTTGCCTTACCTGGCACAGGAGTCATTGACCAGCCCTTTCAGTACAAGCCTAAAGTAAAACCCCCTCCATGTTCCTCAGCCAAGGAGAGGACACCCTGTGAACATGTAGTGGAACAAAGAGGCGATGTGTGGAAAGAGGGCATGGGGAAGAGAGTTGCTTTGAATACGTGATGGTGTTATGCTTGAGAGGTATTGCTGTTGAGAGTTCTGTAATGAAGTGGAGAACATCTGTAACTGCAGTAGTGGACAGATGTGTTAATGCTGTCTGCCCACACCTGAGCGACCATCACCCAAAGCATTGGCACCAGGTTGCAAAGGCAAGAATCTGGAAACAAAAGACCAGGAGGGCAGAAGATCTTCTGAAGGAACCTCCTGCCAGGTGTAAGAGACATGAAAGTCTGCTTAGATATCTCTCCTGAGCTCAGAAAGCGTAGAAGTGCTTAAAACATTCTGGTGAGGCTGTGTGTAGTTCTCAGCTTTACAAAGGTTTGCCCAGAGCTGAACAACAGTGTCAGTGGAGCTATGGGACTCAGCTGGACCAGCCCACAGCCCCAGGACAATGATAGAGGAATGGGCGCAGCTCCACAGCAAAGCAAGGTACAGCTGTAAGAAACTAGTCCATTGTGCTGTGTAATATTTGCTTAAAATTTCAGTGCAAAGCAGGTATCAACAAGGAAACTTCAACAAAACTGTTAACATTTGGTGGAAGTATAAATATGATTAAATGTATGAGACCATATCATTAATAGACTGTACTGCTTGTATAGTTTATGTAAAATAATCTCATTTATGTGGGAGATGAGGCAAGGACTGACATTCTTTTTAACAAAAGGTTACAGTGGAATCATCTGAGTGTTATCAGAAGTTTCAAAAAAAGAGCATTGTATTTTACAATCATCCTGTTTAAATTCAATGACTGTTCACCTCTCCTGTCCTGTCTTTTCGATCCGTGATAGATTTAGTCTTTTACATTGCTTATTTCTGAAACTTCAGCTTTTAAAATCTTCTCCTCATGTAGCTATTGATAATAATTCACTGTGGCTAAAATCTCAACGCCTGCGATAAAAAATGTTCTTCTATATTTTAAATTGCCGGAAGTGTCCTTTAGTGAGAGACTTGAATCATACTGCCCATTTCATTTTCCTGAGGAAAAAAACCCCAAATGTTCTGAGCTCTTTTCTTATTACAAGTATTATGTTAATTGTTTTCTTAGGAAACTCTTCTTCCTCAACAGACAAACTGGATTAATTCCCCTTCCAGCATTCACAGGATGCACATCCCAATGTCCCAAAATGGCAAAATAATTGTCAGGCAATGATGGACTTTTCTCAAATAAATCAATCTATTTATCTATTTATCCAACTTCAGCAAAGGTTTTCATATATTGTATTCAGTGCTCTGACCCAAGCTTGCTCAGTGCTGTCAAATCATTAGGAAGAGGCTTTTGTCATATGGCATGAGCTGCCTGGTATGGATGCCTGGAAACCTGTTGAGAATAAACTGTGTGATCTTCAGATGGGTCCTATGTCTGAAAACCAAAGCACCTTAGCACAGCAAGCACCAGCCTGGAGGAGGTGCCATGGGCTGGTTTGACCAGAAATCAACTCCCAGGCCCTGAGTGAAGTCTGTGTCTACCTGCAAGGCAATGCAGCTTAACTAATTGGCAATTCAAGGTCAGTTTGCATGGGGCTTTGAGCAAGCTTATTTAGCGAAAGATGATCCTGCCAATGGCAGGGGTGTTGGACTAGGTCATCTTCAAAGGTGCAACCAATCAAAAATGTTCTGTGATATCAAGGCTTATTATGAGGAAAGGATCAGTTCTACTCTGCCTGGTTTCTCTATATGCTGTTCTTTTATAGTTGTCTCTGTATGTGTGTTTTTACATATAATACAATTTTACCTCTTCATGAAGATTCCCACTGTGGTTTTAATTTTTCTTTGGCATAAGCCTCCAAACTGGACTCAACAAGACATGTCTTTATTTTATATTACATGTAATATGTTCAGCTTAAAATTGAAGTAGCTGAAGACTCTTAAAAGGGCTCTGCAAGTTCCATTGTGACTGAGGATAGTGGCAGTGGCCTTGATCTGCACATGAGTTAGTCCTGCTGCTGACAGTATCCTTGGAGTTCTCAAGCATTCCATGGCCTGGAAAAGCTGCCTGTCTATGCCTGTGCCCACCAGGGCCTCCCTGCCCCACAGGGCCCTCTGTGGATTAGAGCAGCCAAAGATCTTAGGGTGGTCAACTAGAGTCACTGTCCAGGAGTGACATCAGGAAGAAGGTTCCAGCCAGACTTCTGGAGAGTTTTTCACAGAATCACAGAATCATTCTGGTTGGAAAAGATCTTTAAGATCATCAAGTCCAACCATTAACCATTTTGTGCTCTTAGGAAGCAAGCTGCAGGCTCACTGTCATCATGTAACCCCATGTGTCTTTCCCCTTCCTGACTGTGACAGATGTGTGCTTCCTGATGTGAACAAGTAAGGTTTCACACCTCAGTGCAAAATAAGGTCTATTAAATACCCATTTTAATGTCTTACAAGATGTCTAATAAGCTTACTTAGAAAATTTAAATATACGGGTTTCCAAATGCCCATCTAATCTGTCTAATACGGGGACCAATTGCTGAAATGTTGAGTCCTGAATAAATCACTTCTGTTTAACACAACATTTGATATATTATCAGTTCAAGTTTTAAAATCTTCCAAGTTACTTCAGCCACGTCACTGTGGAAATAAGTGCAAGAAAATTTCTTTGGAGGGCAGCTACTTTTTCTAATATGGGAATATTTGCCTGGATTTTATTTTTCTAAATGTACAGATTTTCCCAGGCTGGGAAAATTGAACCAAGAAGAGATAATCCAAGGACAGGCTAAGTCCATTAGGAACACCCTCATATAAGCATGCCACTGAAATGAACTCAGAGAAATCTCTTCTTGCTGGAGAATATCAGTATTTCATGAAGTGCTCTTAAAACCAGTGTGCTTTTAGGACAACCTTTTAGTTTCTTGGAAACAAATCCCTTTGCATTTTGCAGAAAACCACTTTAATAAGTAAAGAAATAAAAATATTCAATAATTAAATCTTCCTATCTTTGCAGGGCTACATTATCCTGCTGTTATCAGATTAAGACTGTTTTTTTCTCCTAACTAATCAGATGGAGGGATTAAAACCTGCATACTCTAGTGAAACACAGAAGAGCCAGAGGGAGAAAAGCCAATTTGATAGGACAGATGGGCTGGGAGATGCTGACACACAGTGCCTTACTGTGGCTGGGCAGAAGAGCAGCAACTTTGTCATGAAAATGGATTGGCAGAAATATGTCAGCAACAGCACTTTGACAGCCTGCAGGATGTGCTTTTCTTGCCTCCAGCTTTCCAGGACATGGGGTTTTCCAGGAGTTTTGTATGAGGACACAAGCAGGTGACACAGATAATGACCTTCTTGATGAACTGTCACAACTTGGAGTAGTTATGGTATATTCTGCCTACAAGAGTGCTCCAAAACATGGTCATATGTGTTAGTGACTGTTGCATCAACTTAATGAATGCCTTCCCCAATTCACAACAATTTAAAGTATTGCTGTGATAAGCACCTATTTAAATGCATTTGCCAACACCATTCAGTTCCCACATCAGAGTAATGCCCAGTGGTACCTTTTCTCTTCTGCATGGTTTGTGGTGCTTGGTGCAGTTCTGTGCAGCTGGAAAACCAACAGCAGCTGTGCAAGTGGCATATGTATTCAAAGAAGCTGCTACAGGCAGTTTCTGAATCACAGAGGATCAATATTAATTACATTTCATCACTTTGACACTGTACTGGGGGAACAGAAAAGCTAAAAATAGCTCTTTTTCCCCTGTTTATGCTCTTCTTCCTTCTCTGTCTTTTAATTTTGTTTCACTTCTTTAAGCTTCAGTTGTATACACGGGAGAGCTGAAAGGCCTAAACCATATTAAAAAGAAAAAATTGGCTTTATGGGGCTTTCAGAAGCCTTTGATACTTGACTGATCTGACCAGGGTTCTGACCTCCCCACATCCCTGGAGCAGGGCAAAGACACCCGGGAACCACCTCATTACCAGATATATCTAAACTGTCATTTTTTTTCCATCATGCTCTTTAGTCCCTTTCTGCTCTGACCAGTTTCTTTTTCATGCATCCTCTTTCCTACATTAATTTGCAGAGCTGCTTTTTTCCCTTTGTTCTTTCAATATCATTTTCCTTCTTTAGTTCTTTAGTTTGATTTCCTCTCATTCAAAATTATTTTTATTATACACACATGATCATTCACGGCAAATTGAAGAAATGTAATGTTTAGCACTGAAAGTCTTTCACCTATTTCTCTGAATTTTCTCATGCATTCAGTCTGAAGAACTGCTTTCATAATCATGAAGAAATGCTTCGGGTGTCAGCTTTTTTTTTTCTTCATTTCTTCTGAACTTTTCTTCCTACATAGTCACTTCATCCCGTGCATCTTCAATCTATTCTTTGAAACTAGCTTATTTTTGAGCTCTCAGACTTTTTAATGAGGTGGACTGCATTTTAAGTTAACACTTTTCACCTTTCTGTTTCCAAATCATATTTTAACACAGTGATCACTACTTCCTTACACAGTAGAGTATTCTCAAAGAGATAGTCTAGCATTTTCATGACTCTTGCATGAGAAGTCGTTTTCTTTAAAAGTGTTACTCATACTCCCTCCTTGCTGCTCTGTTCCTTATTTTTCCTTTGATTTGCTATTTAATCCTCATTTGCACTGTGTCCAGGTACTGGCTCCTTTCCCCCAGCTACTTTATTTCTGCTGGGAGAAGCTGTTTCTGCTGAAGCCATCCCTGAAAGTAGCCCTCCTCCTGTATTAAAAGTAGCATCTCTTTTAATGGCTTGATTAAACGGAAACATTTCTGCCAACAGCACTCGGTGTTTCTGCAAGGGGACACTTTGCATCCCATGCAAGTGATAACTTGCTAGACAAGCATTATTTAAAATAAAAGAGGAAAAATAACCCCCAGATCTTACTCTCTTTCCTACTTCAGCAGCATAAATTTCTGTTAAATTATTTTTAATTTGCATGAGGAAAAGAGAGGAGGATACGGTCCTCAGTGTGCCAGTAGGGCCTGTAGATCAGTTGCACACACCAGGACTCATATCTTGAGTACCACACTGGTATGTATTTTGAATTTCCAAACAACTGATAAAACTTTACATGCCTGTTTCTCTCCCTTCTCTTCCCTATTAATACTCACTAAGAAATGCATCCAGTCATGAGTGCAGGAGTGGCTGCCCAGCCCTTAGCTAACATGCTAGCCACACTTTGCCGTAAGAAAACATAATGTCTGAAATATTTCCTTGATTTTACAGAGCAATTACTTTGCTTGGAGTGATTTTCAGTCCTTCATCTATTTTTTTTTTAAAAGGAGAAAAATCTATTTTGCTAAACTGTAACATCTTGGACAGTGTGTCAGTGTGTGACTTGACAGAAGCAAATCAGTGTGTAATCATATTTGAAGTGTGTAGCAGCAGAGATTTTCCTGTGCAGCAAGCTGTCTTGCACTTAGTTCAGTGAAAGTCGGGAGTAACTTTAGCACTGGACATTGGCTACAGTGTGAGGAAGCAAAGGAAATTGTGAACTCTAGAACAAATTGACAGGCTGTCATTCCCCTCTCACCACCAGCTGCCGTGAGTGGCTGCCATTGCCCTCGTGATGTGCCTCCCACATATGTGGCAGAGGAGTAGGTCTGAGCCTGTGTCTCATAGTAAACCTCATTTCTAGAATGTTCCTTCACATGCTTATGGTTCTTCACTTAGCATATCAGTATCTGCATGAATGACGTCACAACTAAAGATCCATTCAAGTATAAAACAGGTACACAATTAAAAACTGTAGCACTTGAAAAGAATAAAGATATCTTCTGAATTAGGACCAGAGGCCAGAAATACATTACATATAACCACCTAGTAAGGTTTAAGTTCAGTGAGTGGATCTTTGGATATCACCTCTGAAATTTTATGGAAGTATCAGGCATGCTCACAGTCAAGATATAGAAAAGCAAGGCCTTTAAAAATATGTAGAACTGTGGATTTTTTTCTAAATTATTCTAACTCTTCTTCTTCAGCCTATATTTTAACTACATTGTTGTCTATTCAATCATACTGCTTTTTTTATATACAAAACACAAGGTATTTTGAATTTGCATACAGAACAGCAGGCATCTACAAGGGCTACATAAAGGGCTACATAAAATGCAAATCCCATTGTTAGATACCAATAGTTCAAGGAACAAACCTAAACCAAAGTTATTCTTAAGGTTGCATCTTTAATTTTATATATTTCTTAAAACTGAATTCATTCATCTTCACTCTGCTAAAAATAACTGATGACATGTCAAGTCTCCGTATTCTGTGATTTGTGTTTCAGAATATTCTCCAGATAGCAGCCTTGGTCTGGCCATCAGCCAGACAAACCTCTTTGTGTTTCCTTTATTTCATTCAGCCTTTTAAAAACACTTTGCTTCTAAGTTTTTAGCCTAGAGCTGTAAAAAGGCAACTTGATACAATACAGATCTCAGGATATGATGTGATTCATAGGAGATAAACAAAATTTTAAAAGCACTCTTCAGTCTGGAGCTTTAAGAGCTTCAATTAAAGCCCAAACAAATGGATTATCCTCAAAGATGGATTTAAGGCTGGAAAAGCAACTTTTTTAAGAACACCTGCCAAACTGTATTTTCTTTCTCAATTTAGAGGTTTAAGAGCAGCTCTGGTACAGGCTCAGTGGCTGCTGGGGAATTCTGCCTCACAGAGAGGCAAGACAGTACCAATCAACCAGCTGGCAGTACCTTGGCTCTGAAGGGCAAGAACTGTCTGTGTCCTCTGAATTCAATGGATTTCACTGAGTTCAGAAGAAACTAGAAACTTTTGCCTTCCGTAGATGAATTTTCAAACTGCAGAATTTCCCAGCACTGTCCAAAACTGCACTAATGGGCCATTCAAAATATGCTCCTGTGTCACAACTTGTTGACCACTGGCCTTTGATGTTATTGAAAGTATGTGAATTTGCACTGCTTACCTGGATTTTGGGGTCCATCATCAGTAAGACAGAATTTAAGATTAATTCTTGATTTTAAATGCCAAACTCTGTGAAAGTCAAGAAGAACTTACTAAGCTGAAAGCCCATTTCTTTTTTTCAGTTATATCAACAGACCTAAAAAAGTCTATTTCCTCTTCCCACAAACTTCAACTCTTACACCCTTAACACATCATAGCTGCTGCAGTACTGTTGCTTCCCATGGAGGACGGAGATCTTGGATGGAAGCAGCAATGGTGGAGAGAAGAGCTACACTAGTGTATGTAATATCCAAATACAGTCTAATATTACTGGTGAATTGTCTTTGCCTGGGGATGTGGTGATACCTAACTATGATTGTAAACTTCTTTCTCCTACTCTTCAAATTCATGCATTTTCCATAGGAACACTGCTTTTGTTTCATTAATCTAGTCTAGCTCAACTTTCAGGGAGGGAAAAAGCACAGCAATGGAGACTGTCCTTTTTTAAATTCTGTTGTATATGCTACATGTCCCCTCCACCCCTGGCAGCATGAAAAAAAAAGTCAGACTTGCACAGATACAAGTTCAGTGCTGGGCAATGGGCTGAATATCATGTCCAGCCTCTCTCTGGCTTCCAACAGCAGAGACTTGTGACAACTTCTGATGAATCTTTACTGGAGAGTGGAGAAACTCAGGGAAAAAAAAAGACAAGCTGCTGGAAGGATGCTTATGGTCTGTTCTCCAGAGTTTCTTCTTGGACTTTTATTACTCTTTTCACAATGCTTGTACCATGCACTCTTCTCAGAAAGCCATGGCCAAGGTGCAGTGTAGTTGTTGCAAACTTTGATAATCACACAGTGCAGCTCAGAACATGTGAGGCCTCAGCATAGATTTTGGCTACCCAAGGACCTTCCATGTTGAAATAAAAAATGCCTCAAAGAAGGTGCTGCAAGGGAATTCTCTTTTTTCTGAGCTCTTCTACTGTATGTCTGAACAGCTGCTCATATTGTCTATGCAAACTTTGTAGGTTGTTCAAGCTGAGTGAATATGTGTTTCAAAAAGCAAGATTGCTCTTAAATACTTATTTTTTTTTGCACTGCTTGAAGTCCCAAATTGTTATTCAAGGACAGCAAGTATATTTCTAGCAATAAAAACATCTCAGTGGGAAATTTAACTGTTTTATCCTTGCCTTCACTGTCTCACAAATGAGACAAGGTTTCTTCTTTTCAAGACAGTGCTCTAATTCAAGTCATCATGCCTGCAAAGTTTCTGATAAAGTGTCTGTCTTTTAAATTCTACTCAGATCTCACTGCATCAGGCATTTACATTGACAGAAGCATTAAAACACAAATAGTAATGTGACATGGTTTAAAGGTGCAAAGGAAAGGTAGTTTGGAACATCTTGGTAATAAAAGCCCAAAGTAATAAATTAGGGCTACAGAAGACTTCAGTTAAAATAAACCTTATCTTGCCTAAGATATGGAAAAAATGCATACGAAGAGCAGAGGCTTGGCTCTCCCTTGCAATTAACTGCCTTATAGCCCTGGTGCATGGTCTTGAATCTACAGTACCCTGGCTACTGCTAGTGAACTGCAATGTGTAGAATGACCCAAGTAACATTTGCTGTCTGGCAGCCACAACATGAGTGTTTATACAAACATGGTGATAGGCAGATGTTTTTACCAGTTCAGCCACACTAGAAACTTCCTGCTTGCTTTGATCTTGCACTCTGCCTGTCTCGTTTTATCGTGATATACAGGCATAGCATGTGACAGACTTTAAAGGTTATTTATAAGCAGATTGAACTCATAAAATATTTATCAATTATTTATGTACTTCAGGATGCAAGGATCTTAAAAGAATTAAGAAAATTTAAAGTATGTGAAAAGTCAACATTTGTGACATAGTTTCATGAAAGTCTTCATCCTTACTTATGCTAATCAGGCTTCATAACTCTCCTGGGAACTTGAACTCATCAGCAGTTTTTTCATGGTAGAATTCCTGCAACAACTGGTTTCTCAGTTGATGATCATGCTCATAGCATGACACTCACTTCAGCCAAACTCATAGGTGGGGCATTCTATCAAGACCCACCTACTGGCTTGCTACAAAATCCATCTCTTCAGCCAGTTCTGCATCTAGAAGTTACAGGATCTAATTGCCCTGTCCCTCCAAATGGCCACTGCCTACTACATTTTGTCTACTAGATAATTGTGTTGGGTGACTGAGAGAAGTTGATTGTCTGGTTTGCTTCACTGGCTATCAACCTTCCTCTAGATGAGGCTTGTGTGAAAAAGACCCGTGGTGTTCTGACCCTGTCCGAGCCAGATTTTTTGTTACTGCCTCCCAGTGCTCAGCCATCTCCAACAGCAGTACCAGGAGGGTCACTCCTTGCTCAGGGCCTGCTCCTCACCTCTGCTTAATCTGTTTTGTCCTGCTCACTCTGAACCTGCTTCCCCCAGAACAGGCACTGAAGCCAGGCTAGACAGCTTACCTGACCTGGCTAATCCAGCTCAGAGCCTCTCAGTCATTTCAGTGCTCTCCCTTTATGCTCCAAGTACCTGACACACACACTGCAAAAACAGTCTGGTCACCCTCAAGCTTTCTGCTGAGCCACAGCAGTCCTTGCACCTCTCCAGTGAGATCTTCCGTATTTATTGCATCCCCTTGCAGGTTCAGGAAGGCAGTCTGGACTTGTCATGTACATTTAGGAGTTACAGCAATGGATTCAGCTGCTTCTTGCCAGAGAAACAGGGAAGTAAAAGAAGAAAATAAATCATGAACATTCAGCCTTGGAACAAATTAAAGTTTCCTAACTCAGATGTGTAGCTCGACACAACTACTTTATGCAAAATCTTGTCAAATATGAGCACCAAAACATTTTGTTTAATCAAACATAACACACTGTACCACAATATTAGTCTTGGCTATGCATGTGTCAGGGGAGTTCATATCACTATGAATCAGTTGTTATGTTTTGTTTAAAGACTTGTGGTGGGCGGCTTGGAGTGAGAGATGTGTTCTTCTTAACTCAGGAATGTTCTCATTTTGCTGATTTAGGCTTCAGAAGGTGAAGTCCCTGAAACTGATATGGAAGTTGGATTCTGTGCCTTAATGCACTCTCACCTCCCAAGAGATCTTTGCCTGCTTTAAATTTTCCTGTATATTTAAAGTCAGTGTAAATCTAGATAGATTGTTGCAATAATAGTGACCTATGCCTGGACTGGGGTTTATCTTCTAGCCATTCATATGACATATGCCAAGGTTACTGAAAAATCAGACATTGCCACTTGAGAGGCATTGCTGCCCACAGATTCCTGGGGCCATACATCTTTTTTATTTAAAAAAAAAAAAAAAAAAAGAGAGAGAGAGAGAACAGTGACCAAAACCTAGGAACTGAAACCAGCAAGTCAAAGCAGCCAATTAATCAAGGAAAGAAGTACTCAAGGTCAGGAGAGATGAACTGACCTGCCTCTGACAGACTATTCAGCTGCCAGAATAACTGCTATCTCAAAGCTTATACATGACCCAGTTACTTTTTGTTCTGAAAACATTTCCTGCTACAATTCGACTGTTTGGCCCTGGAGCCTCTGTTTTCCTGTGTTTTTCACCATCAGAAATTGTGTGGATTCACGTTACTTGTGCCAACACAGCAGCAGTCAGCCGTATTTTAAATATCATCAAGGCTCAGGGAGTCAATGGCATGAGTTCTGACTGACTATAAAATTGATTATTTTTGTTGGCATCTTTTACCAAGTATGTTTACTTGAAAAATACCCATTTCTATACTCATGTGTCTGCTCAGCACAACTCTGTGTTACCTGTGAATACCTGGGCTGCTTCTAAGTAAGCCACATTAGTGTGGAGTTCCACATCTGATAACTATCCCCACCTTTTCTGTAATGTTGGCTCATCACCTTCCCTCCATACACAGCGTGCAGCACAGATACACCCCTCAGGTTAAGTTCACACAGCAAACAGAAGGTGTTATTTTATCATGGGCTGGTAACAACAGCTTTAAGTCCTCAGCACATGGTAGCAACCAAAGCAGGCACAACCAGATATATCAAGGCAAGAAAAACTGATTTTGTTTCATGCTCTTAATTGTTTGGTCCCTCCTTACCAGCCTCTTAATTCTTCTGTTCCATGACAACAAGAACTTGCACCTTCCCACACTGTGAGGAACTGGAGGCAGGCTGCGTCACTGTGCAGGAGCCAGGGAGTGACTCTGCATCAGGAGGACATATGTGGCATGGGGTGAAGGTTGTACCCCTTTACATAGTGTAAGGTGGGGGAAAATGTCCCTTGGCATGAGCTGATGCAAGAGTGGAGTTCATTTTTCACCCTTACCTGCTCACATTAATGGGCTGTCTGCTCTTGAGCTGGAGTAAGGTCTCTTTAGGTTCATTTTGTGGTTTTTGGTCTATGTTGATGCTATTAAGCCCAAAATATATCTATCTGTATCCACAAATGCTGCTTTAATGCTCCGCTGTTACTGTCACCCAGACTAAAATTTGCATACTTGCGTATCCTCCACTCACATGCTCCCTGCACTGGATATGCAACCTTTTAGATATTCATATAGACCCTCATTACCATGCAAGCTAACTACTTAATATTTTTTAGGGCTTTTACCCTCAGAAAAGCCTTGGAAAAATGTGAAAACTTTTATTGTTGTATGAAATAGGGAGGGTCAGATCCAGAAGGTCAGCTTTTGTGTCCACTTCAGCTTGTAGGAAGCCATTAGATGCAAAAGTCTAATACCATGAACTTCAAAACTCTGGCCTGCAATCCTAGTGCCTAAGTTTGTAGTTATCTGAGTTTTAATAGAGAAGGTCCCTTGCCTACAGTTCTACTTTTGTGAATAAATGCAACTGCCTCAATCTCTTCAGCCCTCACAAACCATATCTCTCATGCTTGAGCTGACTAGGATCTAAAAATTAGGCTTTCCTGAAGTGCATCCATTGAATTCCTTCTCTGAAAGACATGCTCTTAGGAAGCTGGTTCCTAGGAAATGAGTGGCTGGATTCTGTGCTTGCCCCTGCTTATGCAGAATCAAAGTTCTCCTTTCCTCTCTTTGCCCTATTCTTCCTCCGTCCACTAGGACTTTAAGGACTTGGGTTATGCAGATTGAGCAGTGCTCTTATTTCTTTTGTTTGAAGCAGCTCCATTTTGCAAACAAGAATCAAATACTCACTAAGAAAAAGATATAATATTATTTAAAATTTAAAAAAAATATATCCTTGATTACTTGATTCAAGCAACAGCTGGATTCTGGGTCTGCTACACACCCAAGGAGCAGCTTGCTTGGTTTTCAAGTTCTGTCAGTACAAAACATTACACATTCTGTAGGAGGAATAATTTCTCCTTCCCATCCCATTTTGATCTAATTGTACTTCCCTTCCTCCTCCCCCACACCTTGGAACCTGGAGACTGGGAAAGCCTTAGTCAGTGGGAAGAAACCTAGGACTCAAGACAGTAATTTTGAAGGAAGAATTGAAATAATATTTCTCAGTTCTAGATGAGTACTTCAGGCACTGTAGTCTTGTACAGAAAAGTGTCAGTTTCTTCTAGTGTGAGAAGAAACGAGTGACTCTTTCACTAACACTTTCTGGAGGCTTAACCCCTGTGTAACTTTGGTACCTAGCTCTTCATCCTGTATTCTTCTTCAGAGGATGAATACGTAAAGGTTTTAGGAATTAAGGAAAAAACAAGTCTTTTTAGTTATCCGGACCTGACAAACCAAATGGTTTGTATAAAATCCCATAGGATATCAGTGTAAGCACAAGAACTGAACCCAAATTTCCTAAGGTCTGGGCAACGGCCAGTGTTAGTGAACATCCTTCCTCCTTCTGGCTGAGAAGGGATGTGTCTGCTTGCTGTGTGAAACACCTGGGGCAGTGTGTGGCTTCTGGTAAACAAGAGTGAAAGAGCAGGGATTCAAGTTGTGCTGAAGCACGTCTGCTTGTTGTGAGACCATAATAATTGCCTTCTCCTTATGCTTGAGACTGGGACAGCTGCTGTTTTAACAGATCACCAAGCACTTGCAGCAGTATGGAGTATATTATTTCCCGAAGCCACCTGTCCCATACTTACCAAGTTACCTGTCAAAAGGAGAAAAAGCAGTGCTCTTGCTTGCTCTGTTTTTGTCCAAAATTTATTTATAATAAAAGCCTATTTCTACTTCTTAAAAACAGTTATCTTTAATTTCCTTTCCTGATTTGATGGGGAAGAAAAGGGGAAGGGAGAGGGAAGCAATAACCTATCATTTAACGTCAGTCACTAGTTACTCTTCCTGAGAAGCTAGCAGCCCCAGTGTGAAGGCTTTAAAGTCATGGAAAGCTATGCCCTGTGTGCTTTTGCATTACTTCAGAGAATTCACCACAATGACTTCTGATCATGGCATTTGCTGATGGCAGGATTGCTACTGTACAAGAGAGTGTAAAAATACAGTGTTTGGTTGGATTGACCAGGAAAGCTGCACCTGCAGGGAGAGGCACGGGGCATGTGATTGCTTTCCAGAACAGTAGAGCTATTAGCTTTGTGTCGAAGGCCTAGAGCTGGAAAGATGGTGTTCATTGTGTTGGGGGAAATTGTTTGATTGACTGGTGAAGCTTGCCATATGTGTGAAACGTTTGTCTGCTTTCCTCTCTATGATTACAGTAATTTCATTCAATAAAGAGGGAAAGCTACAATATTTACAGTCTAAGCATTCTCATCTGTTGCCATGCCCTCTCAAAGCCTCACCTGTCACATTCCGTATGCTAAGGGTCATCACCTTAACCAAAGGATTTAATGAAACTGATATTTATATATAAACTAGACTTTTTTTCATTTTGTACCTCAGAAAGCAACTGCAAACCCTGGTTAAACTTTTGTGATTGTTGCTCTTTTTGTTTGCTTGGTAAACAAATGTTTTACTGCTATTCAGGTTGAGGTATCCTTACTGCAGAACTCATGAATGGAAAGCAGAAGGTCGCTGAGCCCAAGCTCAGGAATTTTGTTCCTCATGCGCTCTTAGCAGTGATTCTTCCAGGCTATTTGCATGTTCATCTACAGCTTGCCCTGCAGAGTGAAAATTCCCTGCTAGGTAGATCCCACCAGCCATATAGCCTGAATCCTACCAGCAGAATGGTGAAAAGTAGACATAAGGGAAGAAAAGAGAGCATGCAGAATCCAGTAGGTCAAACCTCCTTGTTCTAGGTAAGCTAATGAAAGAGAATGTGCGATCAACACAGCAATGGGGGCTACTGCTAGCCAACCCAACTGCCCTCAGTTTCTTTTCTCTTCTCTGCCTTGTGGATCTGTGGGAAACGCGTTCAGGGCTTGACACACAGAAAAGAAATAGAGGAAACAATGAAAGAAAATGTTCTCACTACTAAGGTGAATATGAAGAATGGGTTTTCTAGGAATATTTAGGGAAAGTTCTTCTCCCTGAAAAAGGAGAGCTGTTGATAACTATGCATGCATGACTATAGAAAGAAATAACTGAAAATAGGATATTCTCGGAGGAGAATCCAGCCTTCTCATCTTACTTTAATTCTAAAAAAATACATGTTTGCCGGTCTACACAGCTTTTCATGTAGTTGTGAAGATGGGAGCTCTGTTGTAACTAAGTTTTGTAGTGCAGTGTGGATTTGAGGGACAATAAATCACTGGACTCAGGCTGAGGTAGGGGATTGTGCCTTCCCAGAGAACTTCTTGTGCTGTTTCTTTTTTACATGCTGTGATTTAGCTTTTCCTTCTCTTTGCCATTTAGTCTTTGGTGATTTGTAATAGGAACATGACATTACTGGGAATGAGTCTCACAGGTCAAGTCCAGATTCCTGTTTTCATCAAATATTGTTACAACAATCAAAATGGGTGCAATACTGGGCCATATGAATGCCTCGATGGTGTCCAATCTTAACAAATGGTTGTTATTAGACAAGTGATTCCTGCCAATTTGTAACGAGGCTGAAAATGAGGAAAAAGAAGCCAGCTGAATTAAACTAAAAAGACCTCATCACCTTGCAGTTGTTGCAATGTGAGAAAGCCACTTATCTAGGAGATAAAAAAGTTTCAAAAGGCCATATGCTTGCAAAAAAAAAATCTACTGCTCCACCTGTATGGGGAGTGTAGGAGTTTCTAATAGCTAATGACACAATTTATTGATTTTCTGAGAATAAAGGAGCTATTCTTTATCTAGCAATTTCTGTAAGTCAGCACACAAAATAGTGCTGAGATTGAATGACTTTGCAGGATCACCTGCTCACAAAGCCACTGATGATTGCAAAGCTCTTCTGCTGCCATGTCAGAGTCAAATAGAAAATACTATGTTTTCCCAGTATGCAGCTGGATTAAGACCTCTGTGGGACATCATGAGTTGAGCAATCCATCACAACAAAGCAAAGGGTAGGAAACTGCAGGAGGAACATGGCCTCTTTTGAGGGGCACAAAACAAAACCAGTACAGAACAAGGTCCTGAGCACCATGGTGTATCTCGGGTGAGATACCAGTGACAAGCACAGGAACTTGGATCTCTGTGGGTTCAAAACCCAGCAGCCTATATTTGTATAAAGGCAAAGCATCACCCCTCCACCGAGCTCCCAGTAAGATGCTTGTTGTCTGAACTGGGGAAATAGCCAGTCTAGCACAGGACCTTTGAAATGTTGCTAACCCTTGTTTCAAAATAATGTATTAGTGTAGGATACACAGACTGAGCCAAATTAAGACATTGATTTGGGCCTCAAAAACACATTAATAATTGCTGTGTAGGGGGAGAGAGACCTGGTAAAGCTGCCAGGTAGGTGCAACAGCACGACACAGAAAAACAAGATACAGATCAGGCAGAAGGAGTAAATGGACGCTCTGCAAGGGCATCCATTAAGTTCAGGAGACAATAAAAAACTTGAATTTTACAATACATTAAAAAAACACTTTCTAATTAATTTTGATTCAAAGTTTGCTGCTTATATATTTCAAAACAGGAAAAACTGTAAAAGCCAGTAAAAGAAGAAAAGTTACAGAAAACCTGGTGCTTCTAAAATCCCTACCAGGAAAAGCCTTCTATGGAGCATTCTAGAAGGAGAATTAGCTAAAACAGATACAATATTTGCTAAAACTCTACGTTATGAAGTGGAGGGATAAAGACTGGCAGAGAGAATTCATTTCAATGGCCATGATTACAATCAATCCCAGGTTTTAAAGAAAATATAAGGCTCTATCCCTAAGCAAAAATTGTTGAAACTGCTGGACAAGGCAGTTGGGCAATGTCTTTCAGGAGGAAACTGGAAGAGATTTGAACAGATGAAAACAGAAATTATACTTGAAGAAGAGACTATGTAAAAGTTCATCCAGTGTTTCACACTACTGCAAAAGAGAGGCACACCACTAAGTATACAAAGAAGGCTAACTG
This sequence comes from Chaetura pelagica, assembly GCF_000747805.2. Classification (NCBI taxonomy): domain Eukaryota; kingdom Metazoa; phylum Chordata; class Aves; order Apodiformes; family Apodidae; genus Chaetura; species Chaetura pelagica. Next base: position 1,783,381 of record NW_009954217.1, read on the forward strand.
GGATAAGATGGAGAGTGTTAGTGTAGCAGTAATAAAAGATTTCAAGAACACCAGTAGCACAGCATAAAAATCACTATCTGTTATCTGCAGTTAAGGGCATATTTGCCTTATTAGCTGGTGATAAAAATTTCCTTAAGGTATACTCAGTCTAATCTTACCTAAAATGGAGATTGAAGATGATAAGAAGTGGTGTTAAAAATATTAGCTTACCAATGTCTTTTGCTGCAAACAGAAAGGTATTTAGAACAAATGTGATGCCTTTGCCACTAAAGACATCTTGCATTGGTTCCCTTTAGCATGACAGAAACAGTAACTTTGCATGCATTGAAAAATTGTCTTGAAATGCCTCTTGCCTTTGCTTGTAGCTCTCTTACCTCTGCCAAGCTTAATTATGCTCACATTGAAAGAGAAGCCCCCAGATGCACTCTGGGGATGTAAAAGGTTTTGCAACAGGTCACTGTCCTGTCATTTAAATGTTCACACAAGGAAGGCAATGGGCATAACCATTACTTTTGAAAGCACACTGCTCTGCTATTCACATCTGAGAGTCTCAGTCAATAAGAAAATGCAGCCTATTTGTTATTTTACCATTAGAGCCAGGAGATAACAGTAAGCAAGCAGCAAAAAGGCCAGTCTGTGTGTTTTGCTACAGGCTGGATAAAACCTCAAGGAAATTTGGGATAATTAATTCTGGCTTAAAGAATAGACTATGGTACAAAAAAGACTACTTCATAACTCCCCAGTGGCCACAGAGAATGGTCACACAGTAGTTTTCATAATCCACTCCACAGGAGAAGCAGTCATGGTTTTTGCTCACCCTTTTCCTTGGAATCATACAGGGAAGGGCGAGCCTGCCTTAACTCAGGAGACCTAAAGACCTCAGCATATTTAATTGGAATGCTACCACAGACATGCTTGATGTCTAAGAATACACTGGGCGAAACACAAACGCCCGGGAAAGGAGACAGAGCAGCATTGGCACAACCACAAAGAGATATTGGTAGTTTGCAAACTAGTATAAATTTTCTGATAAATCCAGGGAAAATTAATTACTTTTAAATTGCCACATAGTAAGTTTGTGATGATTAATGTAGCACCTGTAACTCAATCTCACCTGGGAAGTTGCCCCCAGTCTTATATTCCTTATCGACACAGCAGCTGTTCCTTGAAAGCTCTTTCTAACACAGTTCCCTTCACCTTTTTACATGCCCATATGTCTGCTGCAGTTAGGATCTGTCTCAGTTATTTCTTGCAGCTGCTGATAACCGTATTCTTTTCCAGGGCCTCTGATCTTAAAGTGATTTAGTATTCCCTTTGTCAAGTTCCAGTTTATAAAAGGGATGTTAAAGGGCTTAAATTCTCAGATTCAGAGCCCTCAATTAATTGTTTCTCAAAAGAACCTTATCTCTGCCATTGCTTTCAGTCATCGATTTAACTGTGTACAGCCAGGTACATAATATAGAACAGCTAAACTGAGGCACCACCTGAGATTTATTTCTGAAATATTAGTAAACTTATATCATATGTCTACACAACTCTATACAAAGGTTTATGGCTTTATTTGTTCTAAGAGGACAATACATATATAAAAATGTTGCTTAATATGTGGGTAGAGTTTATGCAGATTAATTCATCAAAACTCCCACAAGTACAAGAAAAACTGAGAGGTAATATACTACTTTCACAGCAGTTTCATATAGTCTGTGTAGGTCATTGATAGAAATATGTTTAGATTTCAGTGGATGCATGGTCTAAACAGCCTGAAAGATCCAACGTGTATCAAACTCATTCTGAATTACAATGAAACTGGAAAATTGCCCCACTTTATGGATGGCAGCTCTTGAACAGAGTGTGGATCATGCAGATCACAGGTTTCATCCAAATGGCTGTTTGGAATTATTTAAAACACATCACATTGTTGTCTTACAATCCTGCCACCATAATAATAGCAGAAAGTGTGATCCAGATACTCAGCAAGCAAAGTATGTTGTGAGTCCAAATGTGCCAAATAAATTAAGAGCATGCCAAGCTGTGCAACAACCATTTCACTGGCTTTATCAAGCCCCTGTGAAGCCTCAATAGAGTGCATGCCTCCATCAGATCCATTATTGTCCATGCTGCTCCACATCTGCTGTATAATTTGTCACATTACAGTCACATTACAACCACTATTTGGAGCCCTGCTGACACACTTACTTTCAGGAACCAAAAGTTCACCAACAGAGTCCAAAGACAGGATATTAAATCAAAACCAAGATGGTGACATTATAACATCAGCAAGGAGGAAATTGTTATTTAAGTAGAAATTCCACTTTTCAGTCTTGTGGTATAGCCCACTGTGCACTGAAGTGCTGCTGTGAAAAAAAAAACCCAACAAACTCTGCAGATAGGTTGGAGAGGTTTGTATACAATAGAACAACTGAATCTGTACCATTTTTTTCAAATATCTTGAGTTACATCCTCACAATATATCAAATAATGACTGAAAAACACAGCAATGGAGATGGATGCAGTGTTTTCGGTATGACAAGGTTGAGTGTAACTGGTTTATGGGAAATGAACAGCACCAGATTGAAGTACAAAATTCTGTAGATAAGTAGCAGATGGCAAATGAAGGCATGTGAATACATGCATCCCATACTAAGCCAGGCTGATTTTTATTAGGGATTTGTGTTCTGCATGTATAAGTTTTAGCATTGTTAACTGTTTCCACAAGGTGTTCATAAAGAGTTAAAACTGAATCAACACTCACATATTGTTCATCCTTGGCTGTAAATATTTGTATGTTTTTAAAGCACTCTATTAGTGCTTACCATGTTTTGAAGCTCACAGGAATCAGGCAGGGCAGCCCTACAGGTGCAGGTGCAAGTTTGTACACATCTACAACCATGGTTATTTAGAAGCCCTGGAAGTAACAAGTTCTCTTAATATTGACTTCGTGTGGAGAATAAACACAATTTTAGCCAAATTGAACACTAGTTAATATAATTGTTCCAATACAAAATTTATTTCATTAATATAATTGCTCCAATACAAAATTTATTTTGGATTGTGATTAGAGAAACTCATCATTAGGAATGCACAGTCATTTTAAAGATCCAATGGAGTTTTCTTTGGAGCTGAAAGAGACAACACAGTAGTCAGTTAAACAGCCTTCCTTGGGTGTGTTTTCTTATATGCAAAAGAAAAGCATAGAGCTTGGTGTGCGTCTGCTCTTACGTCCACATCTGCTTTTACCTTTGGAGTGCCTTCAGAGTCAACCAGAAGAAATTTACAACTGATGTTTATTCAGGACATAAACTCAAATTAATGCATTTGGAACAATGTGTTCTTGTTCGCATTCACGTAATGAAATTTGCCTTTGACTTGAAGAAGAGTAGTTCTGGGCTCTCTGCAGCTGATTATATGCATCAATATTAGGCTGTGTTTGAATGATGCTGTATTATGCATGATAATAAAGTATCATGCAGTTGTGAGACACCAGGCAACATAAGGACATGGATTGCAAGAGAAGTACAAAGCAAAATTTAGCACTATGTTTTAATAGCCCATCTCAGCCTTTCCTCATTATATCTAGACCTTTGTTTACTTAATTAGGAATCATTTTAAAGTTAAATCTATATTTATTTTTCTGATGATGACCTTGTTCTGAGTGTACATACACTGAGAACCCCTTATTGACATGACCAAGCAGGATATCGTATTTTGTTAAATTTATTTTGAAGATTTCTGATGCCAATTGCTAGCATATTCACAATCCCAATCACATTGAAAATCTAATATCAACATGAGCTTAGAATAATACCCATATGTTGTTCCTGGATGAAGAAAACACTGCCACCCTATACTGGAAAACTACTGGAGACCAAGATACACTTCTCTGTAAATTCAGGTAGAGGAGACTGATTTTTTTTTTTTTTTTCCTCAGAATTACATTCATTTAATAGGATATTAGAAAATATTTCCCACCCTGCATCCACAGCAGTATGAAAAGAATATTTGAAAAATGTTGTTATCAATGCCTGTGAACAATAATCATAGCTAGTTAATATCAATTTTATGTATTTATTCTTATAATACAGAAACAATCCTAGTCTCTCAGTTCATAGATGTGGAAAGGTGGCACAGAGATACCTAGTGACTATCCCAATTCCATATAGAAAGAATGGGGGAGAGAAGAAAACAAAGCCCCAGCTCTGAACTCAAACCATATTAGAATCCATCTTCACAGAAAGAATAAAAACCTGTTCTTGCCACCTAAATATTATGGCATAAGCCAGATTTTAACAGCCCTCAGTCAATAGTAGGATTCCTCAGTGGATTTCATACCTAATCATAGGTATTAAATACCTTGGATTTTTCATGATCAAACTTGAAGTTCAAAATGAGTAGCTCAATTTTAACAGTTTTATCCAAAGCAAGAACCTTTTGTGTTCTCACCAACGTCAAAAAAGTTTCTCCAGTTTAAATATCTAAGCTGTAATAGGACATAATAGTCTCAGGCTGGAGCAGGTCATCTGAATCAACTTGGGTGCAACAAAGCAAATAACAGAAATAAAAGTGACACAACCTCGCAGGCATATGCAACAAGTGTTTTGTAATTCAGCAGCAAAGATACACAGTTTCTCACTAAGCAATCTCATGGAAACTGATATATTACAACAAGCTAATGATTGACTTGCTATTTACAGAAGGCTTCATTAAAGCTTTCCTGCTGCCTGTACTTTGTCTTTTTGATCACTATGAACAGTGAGAGCTTTCTCATGTTATAATTACATTATAGTAAATGTGGTTTCAGAAATTTGCAAGAACCTGCAAATAAAACCATCTCTACAGCAAGTTATCACGTTTTATTATTAAGGATAATGTATATAACATTCCAATACCATTTTTTTAAATATAAAGATGTTAATGATTCCTTACAACATTTTCAAAAGAAAGCAGCATAAGAAGTATCTTCTTGGCATTCTCCGGTTTATTTCACTGTTATTAATTTCAAGGGGACACCGTGAAATCTATTAAAGGGCATCTCCAAGTTCAAAATTAAGTCTGTAACAGATCTAGTGACAGAATCAAGGTGCTTCATCCTGAAAGCTCACTAATACTTGGTAAATCTTTAGTTGGAGCTACCTTACATTTATAGCCATTATACTGAGAACAGTCTGAACTCTGATCTACTTACAGTCTGTCCTGTATTTTCCAAAGCCCATTTTAAATCAGTGCGAGGTTTACGATACTATGATTATGCTTCCAACCTGGACATTATGTGTTTTCAGTATTAGGATGGCATTTTTTCTTTGAGCTTACAGTATGAAAGTTGCCTCTTCAAACCACATTATGTATTAAATTTGTGATTCCTAAACTAAAAATCGGAACAGAACTGGAGAAAGAGAATAAATGAGAATCGAAGGGAGCCAGAGGGATGTTAGCAAAGAAGTGCAAGCTTTACGCAATGTGTCAAACAAACAAACAAACAAAGGAAGGAAGTAAAAGAGGAAGGGGGTATAACTGGGAACTAGTAGCTCACAACTGGCTAAAATAAATGTCTTTGTTTTCATTGGTTTTGTTTTTTTTTCTAGTGAGAATAACACAGGGTTTTGCTCTGCAGAACAACCACAATAGAAAAGAAGTGCCCTGCTACACCAGCAAGTTTTCTTTCTTCAGTACCTGCAGGGCCTGCTACGGATCCAAGGGACAGCGCATCCCCTCCCTGCCGAGGCTCGGCCTCCCCAGGCGTGCGGCTCTCACCGCTGCCTGGCCCCTCAGCCCACCCGGCTGCAGCACAGGGGCCTCCCTCCCACACCGTGATGCCGTATGTGAAACGCGGCGAGTCCTGGTGACCTGTCGCCCTCTGGCCATCAGCACTTGGCGGGTCGAGGCAGCGTGACAGAGTCACACAGCCATCAGAGCAGGAGGGGAAGGGCTGTGCAGTGTCCACATCTGGTTTATGGCCTCCCTCCATCCATGGGCAGCCCTATCACAGCCTCAGGCTGTATGTAGCACTGTTTTATGGATAGGAAATGAACGTTACTACGAAGGCAACATACATACAGAGGAAGCCATGACCTTATCTCTTTGTTATGTCTTCCCATCTTTTCAGAGCTCCCTTGCATAGGCACAGTCCTGGCCGGCCTGCAAAACAGGAACGAAAGGACAAGAATGCAGCTGGCAAGGGAGCTGCCCCTGCCTTATGCACCTCTGCAGAGCCGGCAAAGATGGACGGGGTGCTTCTGCTGTGGGAGGAGCAGCAGTCAGGGCTTGCTTGGTGGGAGTCTGGAGAACTGCAAACTTCCTAGCTCTGAGACAACTCAAGTGTGCTGTTCTCCAATCTCTATGTTTTCTAATATCTCCCTCATTACGTGGAGTAGTACATCTTATATGTAGTATCAAATAAAATAAGGTAATCAAGCACAATCTCAGAAAAAATGTTTGCAATACAAGTAACCTACAGAAGATCAGGGAAGACAGGAAATTGAGAGAGACTGTAAATATCACCAAGACAGAAAGTTAACTCCTGTGGAAACTGCACAATTAGAAGCTTGGGCAGATATGGACAGAGTCAACTTCCAAAAATCATGGCTGCACTTAGTGTGAAGTAATCTAATACTTGGTGAGTGGGTGAGGGCCAGAGGCCAAAACACCTATAGGGACCAAATAGAATAAAACCCAGCAAGTAGGATTACTTGCTTCATTTTGGTGCTGGAAAACATTTGGGACTGCTTTCTTTGGGGTGGGAGAATATTTCATCTTAGCTTGGTGTAGAGCCACTGCATTATTCTGATTTGAAAAGTCAAGATAGTGGTACTAAGAAATATAAGTGGATGTATTGTTGGATTTTTCACACTTACCATTTCCTTCAAGTACAATGCCCTCAGCACAGGAATTTAAGTGGGACCAAGGAGCAGTCTGGAGAGGATTGTAGAAGTCTATTGTACTACAGCAGGGCAGAACTGAGACCTAGGCTACAGATTTAGGCACCCCTTGACTGGATGGCTGCAGATAAATGCCTGTAATAACATAATTCATATCCTTTTTTAATGTGAAATGCACTGAACAAGTGCCAAAGTTGCCAGCACTGTTCACTCCAGTACCCCTAGTATGGAAGTCCTGTCATGCAACACGGATTGGGGTTTTCAGAGCTGGAATTTAAACCATGCAGTGTTTGCAGCATTTATAAAACTTGCCTTCCAGCTTATTCTCACAACGACTCAAACCTCAACCATACATGCTTTGTAAACTCAGTGATGTCCAGTCAGGAGCTGAGCATCCATTTGCCTAAGTGAACTGCATTTCATGGTACAGGAACACAGTGGGCTTATATGAGGGTTCTGAAAAGAGAGGACTTACATTCCACACTGAATGAAAGGCAGGTGCAGAGCAACTTATGCAAGCAGGCTACATACAAATTACTTCAACGTGCTCAAGGTAGCACAAGAAGTTATGGAAGGAAATAATATATAGGAAAATATACTTTCAGTAGTGCTGCAACGACTCAAGTCATTGAGATACTGTATAAAGCACATTCTGGAGAAAAGAAAAAAAACAAAACAAAACCAAAACAAACAACACAATAAAACCAGTAAATAAATCAGATAACTTAATTGGTGCACGAGTTTTGGAGAATTAAAGTTTTCAGTCTTTTTCCCCTGTTATTTTGGGGGCTCAAGCCTTCCTTGATGATAACGCGGGGGTGTTGGGATGATTGCACGTGGGAGTCAATGCTTAAAGGGGACATCCCAGGTGCCAGGGGAGTCCCAG
>NW_009954217.1:1792496-1822053 GCF_000747805.2 Chaetura pelagica
GGTCAGGCCAGCGGGCTCAGAGCAAAGCGGGGTTCTCCGGCGGATTGGGGGGATTGGGGCAGGTTGCCCGCCGGGAGCTTCTGCGTTTTAGAGTTGTGTAAGGTTTTATCACATCGCATCATCAGACGTTTCCCTTTTGTTGATAACTACTGTCCCAGGTTTGCGCTGTCGGGAGCTCCCAATGCAGACCGGGCTGTTTTCTTATCCCCATAATGAAGTGTGCATCAAATAAGAAAATAATACCCAATAAAACTTTGAATTATTATTTTTTTAAATAATAGTGATGTTTCTGAAAAACCATCATGTTTCTTTTGTAAGCTAAGTGGAATTACAAGAAAGCAGTCTGTAATAGGCCTTTAAATAAATACTGTACAAAAGAGATTTACGTAGAACTTAACTTTTTTTTGCCATGGACCAAACTTGTGCAATAGTCACTTGCTTTTTTTTTCTTTAATGTGAGATACTGGAGAACGTTTATGGAGTTTCTCATTTGTTGCTTCCTTCTATAGCTCTGTGAAATGCCCCAATTATATGTAAACTAAGAATAAGCATTTAAAAAACCTCCAAGAATCAGCAGAAATGCTCAGGACTAGAGTGAAGTATCTTTGAATTCTTCTCTTTGTTAGTATTTCAGTCTTGCTTGCATCTGGGAAATCCAGGCAAATACTGAGTGACTGTTGGTACCTGCCATTGTAGTTAAGGGTGTATGGTCCTGTGACCATCAGGTGTGAGTAGTTTCACAAGGACCTGTTTTATTTCATCTACATAATCTTAGTTTACATTCTTATCTTTTATTTTACATGCTAGGAACTAGATATACAGTAGGAGAGTAATAATTGCTATGTTCCAATTGAAACTGCATTTCTAGTTATTTTCCCTATATGGTGACATAGTTTTAAGAGGGAGACTTTGCTCTATTGAATTTTTTATTGAGATGTCAAGACTTCTGAAAAATTGTGAAGGAAATGAAAATGTGGTGGTTCACTTGCAGCACAGCTGGTGCTTTGCTTTTTTAAAGCTGTTAGTGTTGTTAATTCATTGTACTTACTTATTTTCTGTCTGCAAAGCCAAGGAAATCATAGTAGTTTAACAGTGCAGAAGCTTCAGATCTAAGACATAAAATGGAGACTGGAAGATGCTGTGGGAAAGGTTTACTCTAAAATATACATTTAAGAACAGAGTACAGCAATAAATTATTACTCTATATTAATAGCTTTGTTAACATCAATGAACTATAAACTCAAACAGAAGCTTGAATGTGAGGAAAAGGTTTGCTTCTCAGAAAAGCCAGCTATTTTTAGTGTCTATTGAAATTGATTTTTTTTCCATCTGTGTGCATGTGCTTTACCCAGGAGACCCACAAGACACAATAATTCCCTAGAGTTATATGCTATATTGCTTTTGTGAATAGTTGTATTCCTATTCAGTAAATGATCTAAAAACGTATTTAAGTCTTAGAGAAAACACTAGAATTAAACAATTTTTAAGTGCTTTCCTGAAGAAAAGCCAAGGCCCCGAACTCCAAACACTGGCTTTAAAGTAGGACAAAATCGTTGTGACAAATCTCTTGCTACCTCAGTGAAACTCTTCTCTAGTCCTACCCTTTCCTTTTTTACAGTAAATTCTCAGTCACATTTGATAGACTTGTGCAACTGAAGTCATAACTGGTAATTAGAAACATATTGACCTTTTTTTGCTTGCAGCTCGAAATCAATAGAAGAATTTATGTCAGGAAGCTGTGTTTTGGCCCAATTTATTGACATTTCATAAGTCTAACAGAATTTGTATTTGGGTTAGTTTTTATATGTGGATGTATCAAATGTGCTATAGAGATAAATATCGTTTTCCAGCAGATTCACTTTTAAAAAGGTATCTTGTATCAAATTAAGTGCTTTCCAGTATGCTTTTCTTATTTACTATTTAGATGTACTATATATTCATAAAAAGCAGACCCTCCATAGCATAAAGAGCTCTACTGCTCAGTTTTTTAATGACACCTCATGAACAGTCCTTGGAAATCCTCAGAACAGCTTGGCCACACTGCCAGTTGGAGTTGCACTTCAGCATCTACCGTGAACCACAGAATGATCTGGGAGGTCTTTTCCTTAAGTACTTCACCCTTGCAGTGCGTTTTGCATCTCTTGTATTTTGACTCTGTGGAGGGCTTCATTTTCTCCTGGGCACTTTTCTGTGGCCATTCAAGCTGGTGGATGCTCTGTCTTTTGCTACTCTCAAATTCCAAATTTACATAGGCAGCTGTTTCTTTTGGAGTTGTTTTCTTTTTGTGTAATAGCTGTTCTTATCAAGTTGATCTTTTCATATTAGGCAATTATTTTAATTCTTCTTCAAGCCAAAACTCAGTTAAAAGTTTTCTTGAGAAATGCATTTGCATGGTGTCCACCCTGAAAGCTGGATTTATGTCTCACAGAAGTCAAAGAGCCAGTTGAATCTTACAGACTATCCCTGCTAAATGTGACTTTTAAAAACATTTCTGATTTCACATGCAGCATTAAAGCTGCTAGTAATTTAGCTGGGAAGTAAGCAAGCTTATTTTCACAAAGTAGTATTCAGCTACAACCATTTTGGTTCTGTTCTAGGGGAAAAAAAAAAAAGACACTTCATGTCTCAGGGTCAAACTGCACTTTAAACTCTTGTCCCATGTGACTCTACCTTTTAAATAAGAATTTTGGCTGTGTGTGAGTCTTTCAACAGTCCTGGTGTTCTTGCTTATGAACTGGATCTCTGGCCTACAGCATCTGTGCCTCTCAGATCTATTACCCTAGGAGGTCCTCTGTGGTTTGGTATCTGTCTGCCTTTCCTGATGGGAGTTGGCGTTATCACCTGCTTGAGAAAGAGCTTGATCTCTGCTTTTTTTTGAAAACTTCTCATTATACTACAAGTTACATAACATGGATAGATTTTTGGCTTACTGGATTTTTAAAAGCCTGTTTGCCTCTTTTCATCCCAGCTTTTGTAAACTGTCTTCCAAACTACTTAGTCCTGGTTTTGCCTGGGAGGTATAGGCAGACTTCTGCAGCATGTTGTCTCTGATCTCTCCAACAGGTTGTTGTCCATTAGCATATTGCAAGCTCTGTGTTCTGCCTTCTTTGGAAAGAACAGACCTTGCAAGGTGAACCAGTGAGGCTGGAGCTTCTTCACAGCTAGAAACTCCTGCAGTGTTTTCCTCAGAGGTCATTGGCATCAATAGTACTCACATCATACGGCTCTTTTAGTTTTAATAGTATGCGATGCCTAACACCAGCTTGTATGACATAACACATTTTAAAAATGAGGCCTGCATCAGAGTACAATGGCACATGCCTCAGTTCAAGAAAAATGGGAAAGCAAAGCCTGCCTTAGGTCATTACACAACACAGCACTTCAGCAAGTGCCTCTGTCTTGCCTTCAAGTGCAAGCTTAAGATCCATGAAGTTTTTGTCATGGCTAATTTTGGGTAAAAATAGGGGAAGGTGGGGTGGTATTTAGGATTCTGTTTTGCTTTGAGGAAGTACAAGTGGAAAAAAAAAGAAGCAGAAGGATTTAATCCTGAAGTTTAATCCCTTCTTTCCCCCATCCACCTCATCCTGTGCTTCTGGTGAGATTGTCACTCACAAGTGTTTTGAGAGTGGTAGCTTGGAAGACATTGCTGATACTACCCTTTTCACACAGGAAGTTTAAGGAGAGCTGAGACAGCTCAGTACCATATGAGGTTTTTTGAGAAAAACTGATATAAATTGTCTGTCACTGACAAAGATAAAAAATCCTTCATCCAAGACTGCACATGATGCCTTTTAGATGATAATATTTTTTTAGAGCAACCTTTTACTCAGCTGTAGTGATACTAAGGATGTGGTTTCAACTATGAGATCAGGTTACTGCAGCTACAGTAGGTATTGCTGTAACATTAAATGCTAGTTTAAATAGTAAATGCTGAGATAAGCTTTCAGGGTAGTAGTAACACACCTGATTTATGTAAATATGCTGGCAATTTGAGATCATATATACCTTTGCAGGCTAAAGGCAGAATCCCAAGTACATCTAGAGCCAGTTGATTCTGGTGGACTCTCTTTGGGCTGTTCTTTTAGATTAGATCTTTTGTTTCCAAGTACAGGGGATGAACTTAATCTTATGAATGTTTGTGATTATATTTTATTTGAAACATTTCAAACAATATTGTTAAAATACTGCTGTTCAAGATCTCTTAGCAGTTGTCTGTTTTTTGTATGCATCATTCAGAAGGAAAGTTTTGAAGCCTTTCACTAATTTTGCAGAGATTTAAAATGAGCCCTTCTAAGCTTATTCAAATGCTTGCTTGAAAACTGAGTGAGAGATGAAGGGCAACATGAGAGTCCTGTTAGAGGCAGGACATCTCTTCAGTGAGTATATTATGATACTTAGAAACAAGGCCTTGAAAGTGAGGTTCAATAGGGAGAAGTAAGTTAAAGGAGTTGCATGGTCAATGTTACAGGTTAGGAGGAAGATCATCTTTACAGCAGCATTGCTAGAATGAATGGATAAAAATTAGTGAAGCAACAAAAAAATGTTTCAGAGTAAGAAAGAGGAACATGATTAAATAGTTACTGGGAATGAAATCACAAAGGGATTTGCAGCTACAAGACCAAGGGAGGTCAAGAATTCAAGACATTTTGTGAAAGATACATGAAGGAAGATGGAAGAGTGTTTCTGAGCACTGGCCAGGGAAACATCACCATGGAGTTTGATGAGAGTGGTTTTGTTGGAGTACTAGGATAGAATGCAGATGGCTCCTTGTTCCTTTGTCCAGTTTCATCCTGAGTATTTTCAAGCTGTTGGAACAATGTAGTTACTGCCTTTGGAAGTGAAAGGGAAGTGGGATGATAATTAGTGGAGTCAAGATTCCTATTTGAAATGGAAGTGTTTAAGAATGCTTTTAATGAAGGAAACTGAATCAGGAATGAGGTTTTTGTGGAGATGGATAAGAATGGCTGAGATGGAAATCTTTAGGTGTGATGCTGTCACAAAGCCCCTGGGGTTGTGAGAAAGCAGATGAGAAACATCTGCATATGTGTGAGGAGGGTAGTGCAAGGAGCTGTAGGAAGGCTGAAGGAAAGACAAGCTCAAGAAGTGAGGAAGACAACTTCGTATTGTGCAGGTTTCCTTTCAGGAGAAGCTGAGATCTTATTTAGAGACAGAAAGAGCATGGGATGGAAAAGGAATGAGAGGCACAAGATGACCCAGTTGTGGCAGGAAGACAGCAAGAATCATTGAATTGCAGCTTTTTGTGTGGCTGGAGGAATACGTTAGCAGAGTAAAAATTCCCTACAGAGGGTCTTCTCCATCCCTACTTCAGTATGACTTGTTGCAACAAGCATCTTCTTGACCACACAGTGCAGCAGTGGCATCACTAACTGCCTTCCTCTCCTTGCTCCTGATTGTGATGGCAGTTTGCTAGAGTCCCTGTTCCAGAGCCCTTGAATTCTTAGAGCCTGGTTGCTTCAGCACAGCTTCCCAAGGAGCTGTTTGCAATTTCAGAGCCTATTAGCTAGTTGGTACCAAAAATTCTCTCTTAGTTGTGTGTATGCAGTCAGGAACCCCTGCATGACCTGGGAACAAATCTCTATAATTTAATACTTCGGTTGTAGAGGGAGAAAACAGAAAATAAGAAAGAGAAGTGGGGGAGGAATAAGAAAAAGAAGGACAAGAATATAAGTGAAGTTTTGTCTGTTTAGGTTTATATAGTCTATTTGAAAGCACTGGTATTTTTCATGTTAAACTTTATATCCACATTAACGACTAGTATTTCTAGCTGTTACTTCTAAACTCACAATTTATAGCTATCAAGCCTGTTTTAATGAAATGCTGATTAGGACATTTGTCACTAGCAATGTACTGACTTAGAGACAGCTGACAGGATTTCTTGTTTACATCCTGACATTTGGATTTATAGACTATCTAAAATACCTGATTATTTTAGTATCCGTGAGTTGGTTACACACTCTCAGGAAGCTAGCAACTTAATAACCCAAACTTCTGCATGTTTTTCTCACAATCATGATTTTAAATGCATCACTCCCACTGATGTAATCTGTACTGTCTATAACTTCACCTAGAAAGTGTGACTGCTCCTCTGTAAAGTTATTTAAATATTTAAATCACTGTGGAGACATAAGAGCCAGATCATAAAACAAAAAATAGCTTGTGGATTCAGAGGATGATACAGCATTATTATCATAATCTTGTTACCCTGAAAGAAGATTGGTGCTGTATTCATGTAAACATATGGATAGCAATTATTTTTTAGTATTTTTTCAGTGTTTGCTTAAGGCTGTGTAGATCTTTTTGTTGGTTATGGAACAATTATGTCGCATACGCAGGAGATATTTTGTACTTTTATATTTAGATCTAGTAGTAAATTAATCTGGGGTAATTGACAGTGGTTGTACTAAAGCCAAACCAATTTATTCTAGTGCTCAGCATGGTGTGTTTGAACAATATCCAAGTGATGGGATGTAATTTTACAATACAATAAGCTGTCATCATCAAGCAGGGTTTTCTTCCCTAATGAGAAGATTAGCGTGTCATTTCAGAGCTGCCTATTACTCATCCTCCCAGCTTTTGTCTTGCTACCATCTCATTTTTCCTTGTGATTTCCTTCCATGCACATGTGTTGTGATTTGTGCGGTTTAGTAAACAAATACATACTCTATACCTGAAATCTAGCTCTCAGAGGGTGGAAATCACTAACTTGAACTTGCAGAAAATAATAAAACATTTATAAAGAAACAAATGAGCTGTTTCCTGAGTTTACTTTGCTGCTTAACTTAAACTTACCATGGGTGGCCTTTTCCTGTTGTTCCCTTGCTGCATTGCCAATAGCTGTTACGATCCATTTTCTGGTATTGGATAGATGCCATGTGTACTTTTTCCAAGCCTATCCTATATCTCAGGAAAAAGTAGCTCTATTTATTTTAAAAATAAAAAAAAGTTGTATATTAGAAAAGAAGAGCAAGATCCTAGAGAAGACCCACAAGACAAAGCTCACACACTAAACCTTGCAAACAAAAGCCAAAATATGTGTTACTCATGTGGGGACTTTCATTCACCTACATGACATTTACGAGAAATGTAAAAAGAGTTGTTGTTCACTGCAGTTGTCAGGAACTCAGATTATATGACTGACGACTAGATGTCCCAGAGCCAAGTTCCTGTGTGTTCCCCTTTTCTATCTTACTTGCTTACAATGCTCAGTGCACTAATGACTGCCTCATTCAATAATTGGGTGCTTTGTGTGTTTACCCCTCTTCTATTCCTTCTCAGTGCTTGCTCACATACACCCTTCTGTTGCTGTTACTAATTTTTGTAAGGAATTCAGGATCTTAAAAATTAAAGTGATGTTCATCCACAAGGAAGTTCATGTCTCCTTTAATGGAAGGAGCCAGTGGGTACATGAAAGGATGATGAGGTCTGTGGATAAGATCTCCGAATTGTGTCCATATTAAATATGTGACAGAAATTCTGTGTACTTTCCATTTGTTACCAGGATGTTACCTTCTTTCTTACCAAAATCAGTAAAGTTCTGCCCATGTGAATTTGTGTTTTGAGCATGAATTGCAATTTTTTTCCTTTTTTTTAATACATGTAAGGCAGAGTCTTTGTGTGTTCTGGAGGACTATGACCCAGTGAAAGAAGGAAGCCTGTGTTGTGCTGCAGCAAACAAATAAAAATAGAAGCCTAGAAAAACATGGGGAAAACCCAGACCCAGTGTCACTGTCACATGGAGCAAATTTAAGGATCTGCTTGTGTACAGCATTCTCTCCAAGTTTGGTATAGTGTGTCCCACCGGTTGTCAGACTGGTGAGGATGTAGGAGTAACAACCTTGCAAGCTGGGACACTGAATTATATAAAATAAATCGGAAAAGTTAGTCTCCCCTCTATTTTTGTCCCTTAGCCTCAAATGAATCACTTAGAATACATATACCTAATTATTTGTACAGATACAATTTTTCCACAAGGATAAAATCACACTTTGCAGACAACTAAAACTTGGTGGTTATCTGGGGTGACAGGGACACAATAGTGGCTGACACAGGTAACCTGCAGTGAATGAGCAGTTCACTGTGGACACAAAACTGGCACCACATACAACCATCCTGGCTAATACCTTAATTTGCATCAGCTAGACCTGGGCTGGCTCCGGGAATATAGAGCTCACTAGACTAAACTCTGCTCAAGCTGAACTTTTTCCAGGCATTTTTGGGTAGTACCATGCCCAGCTAATAAGCCCTCTCCAAACCCAAAGCATTAGGAAGTTCAGGGGCTGGCTGTAGTACAAGTGGACTAGTTGATCCTAGGAGCAGTCCTTCCTGATTTGGATAGTGGAGTTTACTAAATAGGATACAGAATCATAGAATCATCAAGGTTGGAAAAGACCTTCAAGATTATCAAGTCCAACCAGCTGCCTTACAACTCCTAACCACTAAACCATCTCCCGAAGCACCATGTCTACCTGCTTTTTTAACACATCCAGGAACTATGTCTCCACCACCTCCCTGGGCAGCCTGATCCAATGCCTCACCACTCTTTCTATGAAAACAAAATTTCCTAATATCCAATCTGAACCTCCCCTGGTGCAGCTTGACCCCATTTCCTCTTGTCCTATCCCTAGTCACTAGGGAGAAGAGGCCAAGACCCACGTCACTACAACCTCCTTTCAGGCAGTTGTAGAGAGTAATGAGGTCTCCCCTCAGCCTCCTCTTCTCCAGGCTCAACAGCCCCAGCTCCCTCAGCCTCTCCTCATAAGACCTGTTCTCCAGAACCCTAATCAGCCTAGTTGCCCTTCTCAGCACCCTCTCCAGCACCTCAATGTCCTTCCTATACTGCAGTGCCCAAAACTGCACACAATGCTCGAAGTGCAGCCTCACCAAGGCCAACCAGAGGGGCAGGATCACCTCCCTGGTCCTGCTGGTCATACTATTCCTGATAGAGGCCAGGACACTGTTGGCCTTCTTGACCACCTGGGCACACTGCTGGCTCATATTCAGCTGTCTGTAAGTAAACCCCCAGGTCCCTCTCTGCTGGGCAGCTCTCCAGCCACTCCTCCCCAAGCCTGTAGTGCTGCTGGGGGTTCTTATGGCCAAAGTGCAGGACCCAGCATTTGGCCTTATTGAAACTCATGTCATTGGCCTTGGCCCATCAATCAAGCCTGCCCAGATCCCTCTGCAGAGCCTCCCTGCCCTCAAGCAGATCAACACTCCCACTCAACGTGGTCTTGTCTGCAGACTTACTGAGAGGTGCACTCTATCCCCACATCCAGGTCATCAATAAAGATGTTAAACAGGGGTGGCCCCAGCACTGAGCCCTGGGGAACACCACTTGTGACTGGCCCCAACTGGATTTAACTCAGTTAAACACAACTCTTTGGACCTGGCCATTCAACCAGGTTTTATCCAGCAAAGTGTATGGACATCCAAGCCATGAGTTGGCTTCATGTGTGGTTTGTTAGATTGGGCTCCCACAAGCAGCCCTTCCTGCTGTTGAAGCAAATTTGATCCTGAAGGCAAAGTAGCCATAGCTGAATAAGTGTGCTCCTAATCCCAAAAGCCCTGAAGGGTGTAAGCAGGCTGTGCATGTGAACAGCTTGTCTGTCCAGTGTTACTGCTCAGCAGCCACAGGGGAGAAACTGTCCATGAATACTAGGGAAATTACTGTATCTGTGGCCATGTTCATAAACATCAGCTACTAAAAGTTCATGCCCCATCAAAAGTCCTGAAGTTAGCATGGAGCTGTTAAAATCCTATGGTTTTTGCCTTCTGAATGTTTGGACTGCATTGTTCAAACTTTTTTTCTGAAACTAAGATCTGGGAAAATGTTCATATAAATAAGATTCTTATTTAATCTAGTGGAACTTCAATAGAATTACTAAATGTAGGAGCTGCCAACACTGAGAAGGAGGTCTAATTTAAGCAATGATTGAAAATCACACTAAGCAAAAGTTTCTAATCTATTTGAAAATTATGCCATCCCTGTAAGCAGAATAATTAATTTTTATCCTTGATCTCAGAAAGGACGGACTGGAAAAACTGTGTCATAACTGCAAAGGGTTCTGGGTCAAGAACGATCATATCTGAAAAAGCTATTGCTAAGCTTGTTACAAAGTTGTTTCTAGTAAGATAAAAGCATGGCAAGAATTGTTTTTCTTTTTAAATTGTGGTAGCAACTTTGTCTAAATTTATGTTCCCATACAATATTGAGGCATGTGAGCATATTGCTCTAGGGTAATGTAAGAAATACTCACAATATGCAATTGAAACATCACTTATTTTCACCATCTACATAAAATTTACTGCTAATAGTGAAGAACAGATTAGAGGTGGGAGACGATACCTCTTTACAAGTATCAAAGCTTATCTCCATTGTACTATTCTATCCAGCTACATGAGGTAACATAATCAGAGGTAAGACACTTCAGGATAAGTAGTTTCAAGGAAAATCAGGGAACAATAGCTAAGCCATTGGAAAGATTATTTGTTTCCGGTGTAAACCAGGTATAAACAAAAGTAGTTCACCAGAGCTGAAGCCTGTGCTCCAAAGCATTCACAGCAATGGAAAATAACCTCACAAAAAAAAAAAAAAAAGCGTGTTGCAAGTTGCTGGCATTTGTTTGTGAGGGAATGCATACAAAAATAGACTGGCAGAGAAGCCTTCTCCAGTCTAGACACAGGTGGGAAGGGTGTGAGCTTAGTGTCACACAGGGTAAAGGAAGGTGAGGGCCCCTTACCCTTTTCTTATCCAAAAATAAAATAGCATGTTGTGAGTTTTGTGGTGTTTTTTTTTAAGAATCTGTTTTGAAACCTTTTATTCAGGGGCTGTTCACAGGCTCCCCAGGAAGGGTTTGCAAGTGCCAAGCAGAGGTGGGGCCATCAAGTCTCCATGACTGGGAATAGAGAGATCCTGTCCGGGGACTGATCTGAAAACTGAATAATCCCAGGGAAATCACACAGAGGAAATGCTGTTCATCCTGACACCTAACAGTTTAGTGATGATGAGGGATTCAGGGAACAATCCAGATACCAGCTATGATGGTATAATAGCAAGAGGGGGAGACCAAGTCTAAATTAAGAGGCACAAGTGTGCATGGGGAGGAGTGCCAGCAGTGGCCTGCCGCTTGCAAAATGGGATCACAGACACAAATCATCCTTTTATCTGACAAACAAGAGAGTTCAAGCAATGCAAAATCTGTATTTTTGAATGCTTTACTGTTAATAACTTGACTTATAATGACAGTAAAACAGGCAAGGAAAGAGCCTGAAGGCATTCACTCTGATTATCAATGGGTACAGTTTCTTGCAGAGGAACTCATTTAAACCAGGTCAGTCCCTGGCCTATGCAGCTTCATTTCATGATTTCCCATTGGAGATCCCAGGATTCAAGTTACCGCTTGTTTCCCTTTTTTTTTTCTTTTTTTTTTCTTTTTTCTTTTTTTTCTTTTTTTTTTCCAAACCTCTATTGTTTTTTTCTCCCTCTCTCCTTATGTGCTTCCATCCTGGGTCTAAAAAGCTGCTGTCATAAGAATTACTGAAGGTAGAAAAAAACCAGTGCTTTATACTTTGCAGCCTTGAGTCATATGGAGGGTAAAAAGCAATCCATCTGAAAGATCAGCTGTTTTTAAACCGCTGAAACCCACATTTGACCTTAAAATTGGGAGGAGAAGGATGTTTATCATGATAATGGGATTTAAAACCTCATTCCTCCTAGCCTTGTATAATATGCACAGTATTTCACAAACCAGTACAAGCATGAGTGGGAAGGTCTGTGAATTACCAGAAGAGCTAAGAAGTTATGCACAGACGGCTGTTTTGGGCAATATTCTTTATTCATCTGAATAAACATTTCCTTTTGACTGGAAAAAAAGTTGGAAAGGACATGCAGAGTATATTTTTGTGAGACTTGGCCATACTCTCCAGTGGCTTCATTGGCCAGGTTTACACACCAGGCAATTATATCTAATATTTGTTACATTAACAGCTAAACACTAGCTTCCTTTTTGTTTCTTCAGATTTACTTGTGCAACATTCACATTGTCCCCGTGGCCAGTCATGTGGGATTTATGTCATCTCTGTTGCCAGTACTTCTTGTTCATTCCTTGATCTGCTCTGTGTATTTGAGCAAATTCGTGTCCTGAATAACTGTGTCCCTGCCTTACTGTTGAAACAAGTATCTCTGTACTATCCCTTCAACGCACTCTTCAGAGTGATAACAGTCTTCTTCTTCCTGTGTTTGCTTTCTTCTGATCCGGGAATGGCCTTCCTGAGGTGCTCAGCAAAGCCACAACCCTCTACACCTTTAAAACTTCCCGGAAGGTCCACTTCTGTGATGCTTGCAAGAAACTACCTAAGTAATCTGCTTGTCTATTCTGTTTATCTCATGACTGACTCACTCCTCTCATGGTGCCTGTAAGAAACTTCTTGATCAAATCCACTTCCTCTTATTGTGTCTTTGTCAAAATTTTTGGTAGATTGTGCCCTGCATTGGCCTTCATGGAGGTTGAGTGAATTCTAGAATAACGGGATCATGATCGCCTTTTGGATGCCACTCCCTTCTTCTTGCCCATTGGTTGCTTATATTCTTTGTTGCTTCTTCTTAGAAACACCTCCTTGTCCTGCATTTACTGCCTACAAATGAAGAGGGTTTGCTCTTCACTTGGTTTTTCATTAGTTCAGCAGAGCACCAAATGGATGTAGGACTCCACCTACTTGGAGCTGCTTATAGGCTTGGTGTATTAGTTGGGAGCTACTGCAGGCATAATCAATGTTTTTTGTCTCTGCAAGGTGTCTCCCACCAAAATTTTCAAGCGTGTTTAAAAAACTGTTCATAAGGAGCCTTTGGTGTGACTATTGACTGTTGTGATGATGCTCAATGTATTTTTCATGCTGCCTAACTTTCAGTATTTGTAACTCCAGAAAAGTTCTGTGGGAGGAATGCATGAAAGTTCTCAGCTTGCTAGTGCTCCCTAGCAAGCACAGATAGTGTTGTCCACATTTTAAACAGTATATTCAATGTATTTTATTTGAACACCATTTTAACTTAATGCAAAGAGTAACAGTTTAAAGCCTTTTTTTTTTCTTTGTAAGTGAAGGCAGCAAACTAGATCTTTTTTGTAATTGTACTGTGCAGTGTCATGAAGTAATACATACAGGGATCATTTTTATTCCTGTGCTGCATAATAGGCAGCATTTGTTTGTGGCTTCTTGTGCTTGTCATGCCTTGGTAATGCACAAAGACCAGTGGGTCTCCCTTTTTTTTGCAAACAGTGACATGTGCATTTAGTGTCCTCTTCAGCAGGGCAACTCCATCTGCATGAAGTTAAGCATATACTCACGTCAGCTGGGTCTGTGGGCTGAAGTGTAAGACACGTACCCACTGTTCACTTGTTACCAGCATTTTCCAAGGAAACTGTATGGCCTTGGCAATATCAACATTCTAATTTGATACCAGTTTTGTGGTATCATCTTGCAAGCTAATGGTCAGATAGGTAATTAATATTGCTAGACACAGTGGCAGCATCCCTCTAATTAGTAAGGACTTTGGTTTGTTCGGTAAGACCCAGAGTTTGAATCCCCATATTCCCTATGAGCCTTGCATTGGAGCTGGAGCTGCACTAGTGGAGCTAATTCTCTAGTTACTTCTTCTGCCATATGGGGAAGGGTTACTTAGAGATGAGCCTAAATACTATCACAAGCATTAGTAATTTGCTAGATGGAAAACAAGGGAACTGCCTTTGACTACTCAGGCTTACAGGGTTATAACTCTGGTTGTAGTCCCTGAAGGGGAAAGTGAAAGAGGACAAAGAGCCTCCAAGAGAGCAGAGGATTCTCCAGTGAGCTAGCTGACAGCTTTGAAGTAGAAATGTCTTCAACATTGACTTTTTCTTTCCCTCTTATAGTTCAGCTTATGATACCAAAACAAGACAGAAGGTGGCAGTAAAAAAGCTTTCAAGACCTTTTCAATCACTTATTCATGCGAGGAGGACCTACCGAGAGCTTAGGTTGCTTAAGCACATGAAGCATGAGAACGTAAGTGAAGACTAAGTTCATTCTCTTCAGATTTTTATAACAAAAGTTTGCAATATAGGCTTAATTTCAGTTAGGTACAATCTTTTTTTGAAAAGTATATGCAACTTTCTGGCTACCGTACCTGGACCTAGCCATCTTAAGTGTAGCAAAGTCACTGGACTTCAAGGTAGATATTTTCAGTGAAAAGGTGCCTTTTTATTGAAAAATAATCTAATTTCATCGTGAAGATACAGCTAATGAAATCCAAACCCAATGGTTTGACTCTTCTCTAACTAAAGTAGTAAGAGTGTTCTGCTTACTTCTATCGGATGGTCTTGAAACATCAGTCCAGGGAAAAAACCCTCAAACCTGCTTTTGCTGAATTTGGATTCTGTTGAGAAATGAAGGGCAGATACTCTAATTGAAATTAACAACAGTGTAATCTCTAGATGAAAGATAGTAGAACTTTAGGCGCCAAATAATTGAATATCTTTTATGTGGCAAATAGTCAATTGCAGTGAGAGCATCCATCTGCATAAAAGTAACTTGATGAATTAAAGCCTGAATAAACTACACTTGATTGAAAAGTATCTTGGCAAAAGGATGCTAAAGAAGTTATACCACAACAGAACAAGATAACCCATTAAATTGTGCATGATCTTTAGTATAACAAGTGTATAAGCCATGTGTCAGCTTTTCTGTAATGAGATGTTGCTTTTCCCACCTTTAGTTCTGATTGTCTAAAATCTTGAAATTAATAGAATTTTCTGTTGGTCATGGTGATAGCCGAGGCTATACCTGTATAGACTGCCCCTTGTGCCAGTTGTACTGTTTTCACAATGACCATATGTCATATTTCTTTAAGTTTTGTCCGAAAAATGCTAAGCACTGTCAATACTCATTACATATTGCTTTACAGATTCCTAAAACTAAAATGTCAGTTCCCTCATCTTTCAGGTTATAGGATTGCTAGACGTTTTTACACCTGCAACATCAATAGAAAACTTCAATGAAGTGTAAGTAACATTTTTAAATAATTCTGACTAGTAAGTTAGTAAGTACCACTGGTTTTAGAAAGGAAGCACACACTTTTCCTATAGTCTTGCAGCCACGGTTGCCTTTGTGTGAAGAACCTCAATAATCTTTTTGCAACTTTTCCACAAAAGAGGAGGCAGGAGGATGGGCCTGATTTTTGTACTTAAAAATATGGCAGGTAGATGGCAAATGGTCTCATGCTGCATAAATGCCAGTAAACTCCAAACTTCCTCAGTTCTGTTACATGTTAGCTGTAGATTATTTTTTAACAGCGAGATGAGATAGTTCAGGAATGCAAGCAAGTTGGTTAACTGAGACAAGCTAAATTTAGGCTTGATTCCTGACTAATCTAGGACTAGGTGCATTTTGGTATTACTCAAACATATGATTTATGCAGAATTCCTCTCGGTCTACATCATGTATAAGCACTTAGGTAAACAATTGTCACGAGCTGATAGGACAGTTCCCCACAACAATTTAGCACAATAAATAGTAAGTATTTTTTTTGGTCTCCATGGAAATTAGGGGGCAAACCCCTTTGACTCTGGCAAAATTACACAAATGAGAACTGGGTATGATAGATACATACTTTTGTTCCAGCAGTGTTTTTGGAAATGAAATTCATGTTTCTGCAAAATTTGTCAAAAAAAACGCCCAAATTTCCATCAGGGATTGGGAGGGAAGTTACACAAAACACTCTTATTTCACCCATCCAATGCTTATCTCCATCATCAGATATTCCAGGGCCTTGCAGGTACTGTAGTTTGGTGTCTCAGGCTCCCACTTGGGTGTTGGGTGAGGCTTCCTATTCCTCTCAACATATACAATGCATTCTCTTCTCACTGAACTGTGGTAGTTTGTCATGGAGAAAACAGAGAGAAAAGCTTTTAATGTACTGTAAAGATTTTTGTTGGTCATTATATTAAGTCTCATAGCCGTGATTTCATTATTAAAGCTCACAGCTGATTTAAAGGGCATA
This sequence comes from Chaetura pelagica, assembly GCF_000747805.2. Lineage (NCBI taxonomy): Eukaryota > Metazoa > Chordata > Aves > Apodiformes > Apodidae > Chaetura > Chaetura pelagica. The sequence goes on from NW_009954217.1 coordinate 1,808,542, forward strand.
AACCGTGTGTTAGTAAAAAATGGAAAGGGAACCTACATGGGAGTGTGCATTTATACCATGTGCTGCTTTTAGAAGGATTTGCATTCTGCCATTCTTAAATGAGGTGTATTTCTTTGTTTTCTTCTCTCTGTTCCATTTTCACAGGTATCTCGTGACAAATTTAATGGGTGCTGACCTGAATAACATTGTGAAGTGCCAGAAGTTAACAGACGACCATATACAGTTTCTCATCTATCAGTTACTTAGAGGTCTTAAGGTACTGGCTGAATGCAGGAGTTCTGCATATAGAGTCAGCAACCAAAATGTTTTAGTATCAACTGGCTCATTGCATTGGCAGCACTTAAACACTTCTTTTTAACGTCTTAAGATTGTGCAGATAGCAGCAACAATTTCAGAAATTATCAGATTTTTCTTTAACCAGAAATAAAACCCCAAGCCTGCCAATGTTTAAAAGTGCAATACATGTGAATACTCCCCTTAAACATGAAATTTAGATCGGTTTCTATTTAAGTTACTACTGAAGAAGAATCACTTGCTATAAAATGTCTCAAGTGAATGTGTTCTGCAGTGCACAGTGTGTGTTTTAGACACTTCACCTGTCATGAGAAGGTAGTGAAAAAACTTCTGTGATGTAGAATAATACATCGTGTAAGTTGCATTTGTGCTTTGAAAGACATGAGACAGTTTGAAAAACTACAGCCCTGATTTTTGTTAAGAGCATCACATGGGTGGAGAAATCACCAAGTTAGTTGGTTTCTTTGGGAAATTTCTGGAAAGAGAAGTTTATCCTAGCAGTGTACACTGTTGCATACAATCACCTAAGATTTACTTTGCCTCTAAAGTCATTGTTTCTGCTAATCGTGTCAGTTAAAATGTATACAATTAGATAACACAGGTGATTGGCATGAAAGTGTAGCAAAGTTTTCTTCTGAAAGAATTAAGCTATGTATCAGCTTGCTGATGTTAAACATGTAAGTGTCTATAAAATGGAGAAGATGTAGAAAATGCTTCTCATTACTAGGTGATAAGCATTTTCTCAGAGCAGTGTTGATTTTCCCCGATATAAGCAAAAAGAAGAGACGGGTCAGCTGCATTAGTAGCTAACTTAACAGCAATTGATTTTCTTAGACATGGAAAATAACTGTATGTTTGAAAGCCAGCCATGGTAAATACTGGCTCTGAAATATACATATTACGTGATTTTCAACAAGTCACCTGGTGCCCAAGACAGTAATTCTTATTCATGCATGCAGGTTCTTTCAATTTAAGTGCAGACTTGAGTGAATAAAAATTGTAGAACTGAGTCTTAATTGCTTTGTCTCATTTACTTAAGTTAATAGCTTATTCAGGAAGATGGATTCTGGAGTTAATTATCCAGCTTGTGGTTTTGAATGTAAGGCTATGTTGTGTCAAAGCTAAATAATAGTAAAAATTGTGGTCTAAAGTGGCTATTCATTTGGCTGTGTTTCAAAGGGGAGCGGTTGATGGTTCTGGAATTGAAATTCTCATGTCTCATTAGTCAAAGAACATTTGATCATGTATCACCCCTGGCTTACCTCTCTGCTGGAGTCATTACAATGTGTCTTTGCATACCTGAGTAAGCGCTGGGCTTGCTGGTAGGTGTGCTCAGCAGTAGGGAGCACAGGCTTCGCGCTCTGCAGGGGCTGTCTGACCTGACAAAGCACTACTGTGGAGCTGTGCAGTTTGGCAGGGTCCTGGGCTGGCTCTGTTTGGTGGCACCAGGAGGAGCCCTGGTCTCAGCAGAGCAGGGACACAGCTCACTCTGTGTTGCAAGTGCTGGTTTGCTTTCCTCTTCATGCAGCTGCTCACAGCTGTTGTGAGGAGTACTCCAGGAGTGGCCCTGTCCTTCTGATAAACAGCATGTAGGTCTGAAACAAGAAGAATGCCCTGGTGTTTTCTTTGGGTTTCCCTAGCTGATATGCAGGCTTTGAGTGTAATCTCTGCTCCTAAAAAGTGAATTAACCTCTAGAGAATAGAAGGCTCTAGAGGTCTTGCTGATCCTGGTCAGTAAGATCATAAACTGCCTTTAGTTAACAAGTGAATGAGATGCAATTGTAGTGTAAGCTTTTCTTAATCCTTGAGGTTTAATATTTTATGTAAAATAGCAGAGGCACTACAGAGACATTGAAATACTGCTTCAGTTCCCTGCTTTGAAAGCAGACCTGAAGGAATGCTGTGGCTTAGGTGGGTATTTGATCAGTAACCTGTCCCAGGGCACAAGTATCTCTCATCCACATTCTGTATTTTCAGTATGGGAAGGTGGCTTACCTCATCTAGGAGTCAACCATACTGCTCCCTAGGCCACTGTTTTCACTAAGGCAATCAACATGGGCACCCAGATAAGACTGGAATAAATCCCAAATTGCTTAGAAACTTTTGAGAGAAGAATCACTGCAAGTGCTGTATTTTATGGTACAACCTAGTCTTCATGGTTACTTTTCTTGAAATATCAAGCTCTGGACAGAACAAAACAAGGAGGTCTTGAAGTTCATCATACCTCTGTTTGATCTGAAAATGCAGTGTAACATACATTTTTTTCTATGTATAAAATTGTCAGTCTGAAGCAAAAAGATAAGCCAAGTGACTTACACCTTCCTTTACCTTCAACTTCAAATTTTATATTTTTTTTTCCTTTTTGTTTTACAGTATATTCACTCAGCTGGAATAATCCACCGGGTGAGTTCACTCATTGCAATAATAAAAAGGATTAGTGTGTCCCTCTGTGCATCAGATGTGTTACTAAGACATAGTTATAATATACTTTAAAACGCTAAAAGGGTCCTTGACTAACTCTTTCTGTTCTGCTACAGGACCTGAAGCCCAGTAACCTAGCCGTAAATGAAGACTGTGAACTGAGGGTAAGTAACATGCTGTCTTAATGAAGAATGTTGTAGAAGTTCTCAAGATGATAGTTTTCTAACATTAGCTACTATTTTCATTTCTGACTCCATTAATTTAAACTCTTTGCTACTGTTGCTCCCATGGCATAGAAAACCCATTTCTATGGGTATGTTTTCTCCCCAGTGTTAATTTGGGGTGAACACAAGTATCTTTGCAAAATGTGCATCCCTACTTCCTTGCAGACCTAAAAAGCCTATGTAATCCACACTTTTCAAATGCTATTTTAATGCTCATGTCTATATAAATACATATATTTGTAGACCTGTGTGATACGATATTACATAATAAGCATGAGACCCTGGAGAAGGAGATGTCTTCTAGCTTTCTAAGCCTTTAAGCCTAAGAATAAGAAGTTTAGCATTTCTCCATGACAGACAGAAACATCTTTCTTCCTGTGACTGAGACTATGATGTAATCACTTTATTCCAGCTGTGAGGGATTTAAGAAAAAAATCCGAATACTACGAGGTCAGCAAAAATTTGCAATAGTGAATAAGAGCAGTATAGTTAAGTTCTCAAACTAATCTGGTTCTCTGGTGAGAAACTGTAGTTACTATTTAGTTTGGTGACACTTGTGGATGCTCAGCAATTTTCATGATTATCCCTTTAATGTCTTCATGCATGTATGTTCAGCATCTGTGAGATTTTATAGGTCATCTGGGTCTGATTGTATTCTAAAATGTGTGCTGTATTTTTTCACTGTCAGTAAAGGAGACTTTTCATCTTTTTTTTCTATTACTATGGTATCTGCCTAGCATTTGTTACACTGCTTTTTGCTTTGTTTTTATTTATAGCTTTACTTCCTCTGATACCAAATAATTTTCTAGTAGAACAAACTAATGGATATTTCCAGGTACAAACAAGAAGGAAATAGGGCAAAGAGAAGGGAAACGTGTGTGTGTACACATTTGATAGAAGGGATCACCTATTAAAGAGGAATATTGCTGAAATCCTTATAAAAATAAGGTTACAAGCCATTGTTCATGCCTTGTTTACATCATGCTTTTATTTTTGCTTATTTTAGATAAAAATAATGCTTTTTAAGTATATTGAAGTAAAGACATTAATGTGTTATTCGCATCTTAATATTTTTCTTTAGGGTCTTTTTATCTTTAAACTGGATTGTAACTGAGGAATTTAGAATTATACTCAATTTTTTTTTACTCCCAATGAAAAGGATTAGTTTAATAAATTATCTTGGATCTCATAATGGGAGGTTGACACTGATCTAAGCCACATTTCTATTTGAAGAGATGCTAAATAACTCAGATGACTGACAACAAACAGCACAGAGGCTCAGAGGATGCCCTTTCACAGGAGTCTCTCTTAGCATTAAAAATACCTCTTAGCTCCATTATCAGTCAGAAATAGATTAATAATTTTTTAAAAATGAAAAAAAAAACAACAAACAAACAAAAAACCCAAACAATGACCAAAGAAAAACAAACCACACCACAGAAAGCAAAGAAATGAGCAGGAAAAATTTAATTGAAATAACTTCCTGTCAGTGTAAACTTAGCAAGGGAGAGCATATGGAGGGGGATATTTTGCCATCAAGCCCTATGAGTAATATGTGTACTTAAACAGAGCTCCTTTGTTGTTTTGGTGGGGGAGTTCTACTGAAAACAGATGGTATGTGATTTAAATCTACCTTGTTATACAGGATATATGCTTCTCTCCTAGCAGCATTGATATAATGTGTGACTTGGATAAATGCTACCTGTGTGCAACAGTAGTTAGGTAGAAATGAGAAGGGAACAACACAACTTGAGAAGATTTGTGGTAAGCTTCTGTGGTCTTTAAATGTTTTAATGGCCAGTGCCACTTGCCATTGGCACTTTACACAAATGTTCCCCAGAGATAGTGTTTCATTTTTTATAGCAACAGTGCTTATTTTTAGCAAATTAATGTGAGTGGAAAATTGAACTTGAGGCAAGATGTAGAGTTTGCCTTAGAGGACAGAAGGCCGGGCTCCTCGCAGTGGAACCGTCTTTGTGCAGACCTGTAGCTGCAGGGGTACAGCAGGGAGAGCAGATCAGCTGCTCTGCGGAGTTGCTGGTTTATTTCACCAGTGAGGGGGACTTGGACTGCTGGATAAACTCAGAAGTAAGTAATGGGGGAACTCACCTGTAACAAAAGTGAAAAGGGATTTTTATTAATTCTTTTTTATTTTGCAGATCTTAGACTTTGGTTTAGCTCGACAAACCGATGATGAAATGACTGGATATGTTGCAACAAGATGGTACAGAGCTCCAGAAATTATGCTAAACTGGATGCATTACAATCAGACAGGTAAACTGTAAAGACTTAGATTTTGCTACAGCTGGATATAGTGATAGTTTTAAACCAAGAGACAACTCTTTGATTCATCATACATATTTCTTTCTGGTTTTTGGCAGTTGACATCTGGTCAGTTGGATGTATCATGGCAGAGCTATTGAAAGGGAAGGCCCTATTTCCAGGAAATGATTGTATCCTTAACATAAACCACAAAATGCAGCTATGAAAATACTCTCTAATTGTTCCTTTTTTTTTTTCCCCTAATGTCTTGAGTGTTTTTATGAAAATGTTTTTGAGGTAACTAACTTCTAAAAAAGTAAACCATTTTTGCTAATCTTTCAGTTTAGCATACATGACAACTGAATATGAGACCCACTGGTAGGAAAAAAACTGTAACAGATGTTCCTAAACAACAATAAGTTACATTTGCTCTTTGTTGTGTATCTGTATTTAAATAATAACCTAGTTACAAGAGAACAGATTTCTTCCATGTGTGTATCCTTCTGAAAGAAACTGAAGCTGAGTGAAGGCAAGATTTTTGGTTGGCTATATAGAATGGAACTGCTTTTAGGTTGCAAGTTCCTAAAATGCAAACAAATGAACTTTTAAGTAAGTTAATTTTGTATCCTGTTATTAAAAAAGCCAGCAGTTTGAGAAGTGCCACAGGAGCAATAAAACCTTCTCCTTTCTTCAGCGCTGTGCTGTGGTCCCTGCTGCAGCATCAGGGATTTCCCTTGGCATTTCCTGCACTGGCAGAAGAAAAAAAAGGTTGCTGAGGAGAGCAGTAAAACAATAAAAAAACCCAACCTGGAGTAAAACAGATAATGAGGAATGAGGAAACAACTCCACCAGAGGAGGAAAGCTTTTAATATGAGAAACAAAGGCGCATTATTCTGTACCGAATACTGGCATTTCTCACCACTTTGAAATCCTTCAAGAAGCAAATGCTTCTGCTAAAACTAAGCTGTGGCCATGGGCAAAATAACATGAAATTGGAATTGCCTGCAAAACTGTTAAGAGAGCTGAGAGACAGAGTCTCCCCACTGGCCTTTCTGTTGTCTTCAGCAACATTAAGCTCTGTTGGAACCACAGGCATTGTCCCAGTGTTCATCATCTGGATGATGACTGTGCTTCAGATTGGTTGATTACATGATACGTGGTATTAGGAAAAATCAATACATCTAGGTTTCTAGGATAAGATATTTTTGCTGATATAAAACACTGTCTACAGTTATGTGATCACATCAATTTAAATAAAGCTGTAAAATAACCCTGAGTCTCTAGAGAAAATGTAGTATACCTTACAGGTCATATATGACAAAGAAAAATGAACATTTTAAAGTTTTTAATCATGAGAGTGATATAAAACAGATTTTTAAACCTACCAAATGAGAATTTTCCTTTTACCAGCCCTCAGATTGGTAATCTAGCCCTATGTGCTGTAATTGGCTATTCTTCAGAAATTGTTCAGAGCACTGAAACATAAATGTGCTATTAAAACTAAGCTTAAGAAGAATATTTTAAAGGGGGAACTAGGACAAGGAAGCAATATTTTGCATGCACCTTTCTCACATACAGGCACACCTGACAGAGATTGACATAGTACAAATACAGAATTTTATACTCCAGGACTAGGCTTATGCAGGTATGAATTGGTGTCCTTCCAGTGACTACAATAGAATTGTCTTGCTGAATAGTTGTAAATGTCTTAACTATCTGCATGAAAGCTCATTAATTGTTTAAACCCAGAAGAACTGTATGCTGTTTATTTCCCTGAAATAAAGCAGATATCGATCAACTAAAGAGAATTATGGAAGTTGTGGGCACACCCAGTTCTGAACTTCTGAAGAAGATATCATCAGAGCACGTGAGTTCACAGGTTCATTTGGTTACCTGACTTTCTATCATTCTTTTCTCTAATTGGCATCATGTATAACTGATTTTGTTCCACAAATACTCTGATTTGCAAATGGCCATACACATCAAAGGGATCTCTCTTTTCCTTTGCTAGAAATGCATGACTAAAGAAATATTATTCTTAGAGGTATCCAAATGCCTTGACTTTCAGTTTGATTAGTTTTTATACTTGTTCTTAGGTCTTCAGTTTCTGAAAAGAGTTTTGCAGTTGGTCCTGATGATCTTTTACTTTACTGCTATACTTTAAAACTTCAAACTGATGCTCAGCTCAGAGCATTTTATTGTTGTTATAAAATCTGATTCTCTTTAATTTTTATGTTTTCTGTTGTTGTAAGTGATCTAAACAGTCATATTAGAATAAATAATGTGTGTTCTGCATGAGTGCTCCTATTTGGATCCCTAATTTGAAATTCATATTTATTATTCTTTCTGATTGCTTGTGTGGGGTCCACTTTCATGATAATAACTATATAGTTAACAGTGTGATTTTTAACTCTCTCCATATGACTTATTTAAGATAGTAATGTAGTAAATTAACAATTTCCACTTTGTTTCTCTGGTAAAACTACACTTAAAGGATTCACTTTAAGTATAACCATGGATATCCAGCTGAAGAATGAGATGTGGTATTGATTGATAAAGGCAGGTGATGAGCACAGTGTAAAACGTCAGATAAACAACAGCACACAGATACCTCCTGAGATGAAGCTATTTTCTTAAATCTTTTCTATATAAACCTCTGTCTAACACTAAGGGCTGTTTTTTCCACTCATGTGTGGATATTGATGAGTTTTATTTAAAGTTAATATATCAGTGAGTTAGATAAGGGACAGTAGGAGAGCCACAGCAAGACTATATTTCTGGAAGGTCCAAGCATAACAGAGCGTCATCAGGACAGGCCAATGCACAGCCCCAGAGTTTGTGAGTACCCATCGCCTGGGAATGGCTGGGGCATGAGGAGGATCCTTCTCATGCCAGGGGTTGGATCAACCAGCAAACCTCAGACTGTTGTCCTAAGCATAGGTCCTTGTATAGCCTTTATGTGTTATAAAGATCCTACAGCTTTTGCAGTAATGTGTTCAGAGTAGTGTGTGCCAGTGTGTGGTTTGCCCACAAGTAGTCAGTTTGTGAGCTTTTTCCTTCTGAGATTAAGGACCTTACCTATTTACTAGGGTTAGTATCTGGTTTTGTCTTTAACTTGTAGTGTTTCAGAGCATACCTCAGTGAGCTACAGGAATCCTGAAACTTTTACTGGGGCTAACTATACCTTTAGAGCACAGAGAAACACAAAAACCAAGTTAATGAATGGGAAGGCTGCTAGGTCACCTCAGGGCTGCTGCTACCTGATTTTAGAGGAGTTGTGTCAAAGGAGACACTTACCTTGCTTGGTGGTACCTGCCTCTTGCAGGAGAGTTTCTGTTCTATCCCTTTGTTCTAGTTCTTCTTTACCTTGTAGTTTGGCTGTATTGTTAAGATAATTCTTAATGCAGTTTGCAGCCCTGGACAATTTTTTCCTTTCCTCTAACAGCAAAATCAGAGGTTTTCTGAACTGCCAAGCTTATTTTCAGTTATAGAGTTTTAAAGAATTGGAAACTAAAAGACTAACCTCATGGGATGTTTCAGCACAAGTTACTGAGCTGATTTGTCAGTCTCTCGTGTTAATATAGGTTTAAATGGTGATTGCATTCATTATTTTTAGGATAATTTAAGTGTCTAGATCCTGTTTGTTGGGTTTCTGTGGTGAATATATAAGCAGAGGGGATAGGTTTTAAGTATGCTTTGATATGTGTGTGTTGTTTTCAAAGGACTTCTGGACAAAGCTGGGGATAATCTTCACTGGATCTTGTTCAGTCATATTAGGATTAGTGTTGTTAATTGACATCCATACAGAAACAAATAATCCACAGATACATAGATGCTTGTTGTAAGAGAAATTTACCTCTTGTTTCTAACCTAGTCCACAACTTCCATGCAAGAATGTGTGACAGCTCTCTTTTGTTCTGCTGTTCATACATATGTATAAACTAAGGCCCCAGAAGACTTAATCTGATAGGAGCTGCACACCCTGCACTGTCTAGCAGGTGGTTGCTGCCTTCATGAACTTTAAGGGCATAAAATAAGGGGAGTGAAGCCTGTGTTTGACTTAGTCTTTAAACATCATTCACTACATGACTGGCTACAGATGCTAAGAAAATAATAATCCTCTTAGAATGCCTTGCTGTCAGCCCCCATAATAAAGAGGGAAAACGCTAATACAGTTTTAACAGGTTAAAGTTTTGCTTCTTTTAGTAAGACCCTAAAATGTGTCAGTAATGGTAGTCTAGAGTTATGTTGAAATACACTTACATCATATAAAAAGCAGGAAAATAAATAGAATCTGCTTCATTAAATTAGAGCACAGTTTGAAAAGAGACTGCAATGTAATGATTAAAAGTATCACTATATCAGTTCATTGTAGCTGCAGAAATTAAGATGATGGCAGAGAGAACTGTCTAGGGAACAGGATCTGTTTCGCAAGTATGGCTGTAGGATTGCACAGATGATATGTCAGAGTGGACATAATATGTGATGGCCACTTCATGATGCACTGAGACGGTCAGCCCTGAACGTAGTTCCACAGTTCTCAATCCCATATCTTGCATGAAGCCGTGGACCTGCTCAGTGTGTTCCTTTGCTATCTTCAGTAGGCCTAGGAAGCTTAGTTAGCCTCCTGCAGATAGTCTTCTCCCAGCAGGATTGCTCACTGTGCAGGGAAATGTCCCTGTAATACAAACATGTTTTTAAAGGATTAAGGTTTGTTCAAAGACCAGCTGGGCTTCCTGTGGATTTGGGAACAGCCATTTGCCTCTTCTTCAACTGTTCCATGTCAGAACTCCCTGTTCTGTCCAATGCCAGCCTTTAGGACCAGCATCCAACCTCTTGTCTTGCTGGTAAATATTTACTTATCTACCTCAGCCCAGAAATTCATGTCTCACATATCGGTTTCCATGCTGATAATGGGGTCCACAGTAGCAGCCCTTCCCTGGCAAAGCTGGATGAGCCTTGCACAGCTACAGTGACAAGGCAATCTATAAATTCTGTTAAACTTCTGAAGATCTGTGCTCTGGGAGCATCAGAATTTGGTTAGTGAAGCTACTGTTCAATAGAGGAGAGAGTACGGAAGGACACATATTGGATTGTATCACTTTGCTGAGAGTAACTGAAAGATTATTTGGGTTTCAATTTCTGGTTGAATGCTACATCCATGTGTTCCCTGGGGATTTACTGCAACACAGCAGTAAGTGTAGGTGAAAACATAAGTGCCAGTGCATAACCCTTAGAGAAATTTACCTGTTTAAAACTTTCTTGCTTACTGCACAGTATACAGGAGTAACTGTTTAAAACAAAGTCATACATTATGGTTTTATATAAAGGCTTCCTACGTATAAGAAACGTAACAAGTATTGCATCTCTTTCTTTAGAGTTGATATGGTTACTGAAATGGGAGGCATTTAACCATAACCATGTGGTATGTATATTGATTTATTCCTAGGCAAGAAAATACATTGAATCTCTTCCACATATGCCTCAGCAGGATTTGAAAGCAGTATTTCGTGGTGCAAACCCATTAGGTAAGAAAGTCAGACATATAGGGCAAATCTTTCACTAATGTGGGAACTCAAGCCTTCCTTTGCTAGACAATCCCATATAATAATGATTGGACTAGTGAGAAGAGCATTGCTTAACCTTTCATCCTGAGACTGTTTTCCCTTCATGTAGCCTGTGTCTTGTTTCTAGTGGAGATTACAGGAATCTCCTAAAGGAAAATAATCTGTGGATTAAAAGCATAAAGCCAGCTATATATAGCAGGAATAAACAAAAATTTCATGGGGTCTAGACTAGAGCCATCACTTCTGGCTCAGGAAGGCCGCGAGCTGTAAATTGCTGGCAAGTAGAAGAATATACCAGGAAGTATAGCTGTTTGAATTACTCTTTTGAGTATTATTTCCTAGGAATGTATTAGCCATTGTTGGACACAGGACACTGAGCTAGACAGATCTTTGGTCTGATCTTTCACAATTGTTTTTATGTCTAACCAATTTGTTCTGCCTGTGCAAAAGTGATGTTTCTGTGAACTATTTCCTGTGACATGGCAGAGGAGATGTTTGAGTCATCTTACTACAGTGCCTGGTCAGTTCCATACAGTGTACATTAAAACACTGTATATGGGAAAGTTTTATGAGTTAAAATGGTTTGAATTCTTTCTGTGTAATAAAAGACAATTTTATTTTTACAAATGCAAGTAGCTGTGAACATTTTTTAATAAGAAATTGGATTTATTTGCATGAGGTACATGAGAGCATGCTACATATTCATAGCATAAAAGCAAATTAGTGACAATGCTTATATGAAAGCACTCAAATGATTTTCTATTGTATTTTAAATAGTTATGATAAACTTTCCACATAAAACCAATTTAGCCTTACAGATCTTTCTCATTTCTAATATTCTGCAACTTCAAAACTATTTTCACCAGGCTGAGTCCTGTAAAGTTGCTTTGCTGTTTTCATCTGATTATTTCATTGGTGCAGCTAATTAAGAGTGTAATCTCACATTCACAATTTTAAATTATTGAAATTTACACTGATCAGGACCAAGTTAAGCACATGATGCATAACACATGATATTTAACTTTTAAGCACACGTAGATCTTCTCAGAACGAAGGCCTTGGATGTCTGAAAAGGTGAATCAGATATCAAATAAACTGTCATGAACTTTTGTGCGCACCACAAGCAAGCCAGAAGCTACCTTCAGCTCCGAAAATTGTACTCATAGTATAAAATGTTCAAAACTCATTTGATATATTGCCTAAATCTTGTGGGTTTGCCATTAAAGTTAACTGTGTTGAAGGTGGTTGAGAATAGATTACATGTAACCGGTTGCCTTTTTACTTCTAGATGGTCTCTTCTGGCTTGGAACCATGTTTCTCTTTTTCCCGTAGCTGTAGATCTTCTTGAGAAGATGCTTATACTAGACAGTGATAAAAGAATTACTGCCTCAGAAGCACTTGCACATCCCTACTTCGTGCAGTATCACGATCCAGATGATGAACCTGAGGCAGAGCTGTATGACGAGTCAATAGAGAATAAGGAGCGAACCATAGATGAATGGAAAGGTAACAGAATCACACATAGTAGTGATGCACACAGCAGAATAAAACCTTAATTAAGTAACAGTTTTCCTCTGTTTCTAACCAGAGCAATTTGAACTCTTAAGCCTCAGGGAAAAAAGACGTGACCATGTGTGAGCTTGTGCTAATGGAGATGTGGAAAGGGCTGTGTTTCCTCTCTGGATTTTGTTCCCTTCCCCTGTTCTGTTTTCCCCTCACTACACCTCCTATAGCAGGTTTGCTTTTAACTGAAAGATGATGTGAGTTAGCAGGTAACCACACATTGTGTCTTACTTTTAGTTTTCTAGGTAAGATACTCAGCTGAAGTAACCATCCTTGGACAAGTGATGCTAGTTGAGATCCTAATCTAGCTTTGCTCAGAACCAAAAGTGGAAGTTTTCCACATAAAAGTATATTTGGCTAATCATTTTTAATATAGCAAATAAATTGGAATTAATAGATAAACCATGCTGTTGATCTTGTTTGAGATGAGAGTTGATGATTTTACTTTGGAGTGATACCTCAAAACCAATTACTGAGAAATACTGCAACAAACTTTTTTTATTAGTTAATTTCATGCTTGCATCATGATGATATTGCACTAATGGTGTCACGGAGGTAGCACAGCTAAACATTTAGGTTGCAAGCATTCCCCCTTTATAGAGGGGAGGAAAAAAAGGCCTGAGACAAAAATCTTAAAACTGGCACAAGACATGCAACTTTTCCTCCTGGCCATATTTTTATCTTGGGGAATTAACTTTTTCTTTTCAAGTACAGTATGTCCCACATTAGAGTAAGATGACATCAAAGGTCACCATTTGCATAAAATGTTTGCATTGTTGATGAAATATTGGCATGGTTTTTCAATATGTCAATGGCATATTTCCCCTCTTTTTCTGTTCAAATTAAAAATCAGTGGCATTTGATCCCAATAGAGACTGAGCAGCAAAGTAAAGTGAGATTTGAGACACTTTTTCTTACACGATATATGCTTAAGTGTTTCCTTGACCTCCACTGTACACTGCTGAGGCTTGCAGCCCAAGCTCACAGATTCTTTCTGACATGTTTAATCAGTTAGAAAATACTACAAAATTTTAGAGGGCAAGAGTATGCTACCCAGAGTTGAGTGCTATGCACTCTGTCTCCTTAGCTGCTGTTCCAGCGGCACGTTATCTCAGCTTAACTAAATCTACTCTCAGCTTAGTAGGTGGCACAAGAACCAGTTAAGGAGCTTCATAAACATA